>NW_020664374.1:4846159-4947662 GCF_002925995.2 Terrapene triunguis | reverse complement strand
TTAAGATCCAAGGGGGTTTGGATCTGTGTTCACCAGGGAATTGGTGAAAGGTTTCTCAAGGCTTCCCAGGGAGGGAATTCTTGTGATGGTGGCAGCGGACCAAAGCTAAGCTGGTAGATAAGCTTAGAAGTTTTCATGCAGGCCCCTACATTTGTACCCTAAGGTTCAAAGTGGGGATACAGCCTTGACACCCTCCCTCATTAGCCATTTTGTGTGGACTTAGGCAGGCACCGCCACCATTCTTGCAAAAAACAGTTTAGGTGCCTGCCTCCAGGAGAGGGCTCATGGCTGTAGATCCTAAGCGAACATAAAATGCAGACCTCCAGCCTGGATAAAATGTATGTCTCCACAGCAGCTGGGAGGTATAATTCTCAGCTCAGTAGATGTACATGCATGCTAGCAGTGTGGCCGCAGCTGCTCTGGCTAGCTACCTGAGTACAATCCCACCCAACCCCAGGGTATGTACTCAGGCAGAGATCCCAAACTGCCGCCTGTGCTGCTGCAGCAGCCACCCTGCTATTTTTAGGCACTAGCTCAAGCAGACCTAGTGCATGTGTCTACTCAAGTTGGGAATTACGCCTCCCAGCTGTTGTCTAGATGTAACCGTAGGCATCTAACTCCCTGAGAGGGGCCAGGCTTAGGATAAACCCCTCTCTTCACCATCTGCTATTGGCTAGCTTAGGTGGCTCCCTGCCTAGTATGCTGGCTTGTGTGGATCCCATTCTTAGATGCCTATTTTCCTCCATGCATTGTATAGGCTAACTCACACTCTGTGGATTCCACTTGGTGGCTAGGCCCCTAAAAGTGAGGCACTGCAATGCTTTGTGGATTTGGGTCTGTCTCTCTCCATAGATCAGTTCTCCATGCAAAATGGAGATAATAATCCTTTTTCCTGTCTGTCGCCAACTCTTTAGGTCAGAGACTTTTTCTTACTCTGTGTTTGCATATTACCCAGTACAATGGGGCTCCAATGCTGAGTAGGTACCTGAAGGTGCTAATGCACTATAAATGATTAACAAAATAGGCCTACGTATCCACTGTCTGGCATCTTGTTTAGTCACTGACATGAGTGCAGAGTGCCTATAAGCACTGCCAAACCACAACAGTAATGTTTTACACCCACTTTGCACAGGTGATGCAAAGATGAAAGGCTAGCGCTTTAATTCACTATTTCACCTATCCCTTCCCCCTCCCCTTCTAGTTATTTTGATTATTATTTATAAATGTGTTTCATAGATTCCAAGACCAGAAGGAACCATTGTGATCATCTAGTCTGATCGCCTTATAACACAGGCCATAGAACGTCTCTAAAATAAAATGTGATTTGCATTCATTTTAATTAAAATATTCCAGCATCCAATTTGTCTCAAAAATGTGTGTTGCAAACTCTAACCTGTATGGAATATTTTATATACTGTATATCCAAAGCACCTCAACCATAGCCTTGCTATAACAACAGACTTTCTCCAAAATTCTCTCATGACCATGACATCACCATAAAGCATAATTCCCCATTCATTTACCGCATAATACATAAAAAAACCCTAGTAGTCATGAAGGTTTGTTGGCTTCCAAATCAAAACCTCAGATATAATTTTATATAAACCTACGACTGAAGAACGAACATCAAAATCTAAATCTCCATTCAATGTTTTGTTCATGTTTAAAGTGATGTGTTTACATTATCTAGGCACTGTTCAATAATTCAAATTTTTGTTAACCTTGCTTGAAAGTGGCTTAGTGTTTGATGTAGAAATACCGTTTGCTGCATTAAAACCCAGCATGTTATGAGCACACAGTATATACAAGTGGCAAGCCATGTTTTCCTAAAACTCAAAAG
Source organism: Terrapene triunguis (assembly GCF_002925995.2). Lineage (NCBI taxonomy): Eukaryota > Metazoa > Chordata > Testudines > Emydidae > Terrapene > Terrapene triunguis. Next base: position 4,945,822 of record NW_020664374.1, on the reverse strand, counting down.
GTATATTAATAGTATAGTTTATGTTAATATTATGATTTCCCATCAGATTTTAGCACAAGTCTGTGAGCTCTGCTAATAATTCAAGTCCCTTTGGGTTCCTAGGCTGGGTTATCGCATAATTGAAAAAATGCAGATGAGCCTAGCAGCAAATAGAAAGGATAGGTATCGTCATTTTCATATTTCTTTAGGATACAGACTGTCACATTAAGTACTGAACAAGGGCTCAAGTTATATCCCAATGGCTAATCTCAGTATTCAGCTCCTCTACCTCCTTGTAAATGCAAACAGTCCAAAAGCATTTGAGCACCAGAGTGAAGAATATAAAATTTATCAACATAGAAGGATTTTATTCACAAATCTTTTCAGATTAAGTTCATGATTTGGTGTGAAATGACTGCTGATGGGAACGCCATAGAATTGACAGCAGAAAAGTATTTATAGAGGAGACAAGTCTGTTCCTCCGATTACTGAGTGCCGCTACCAGGGGAGGAGCGCTGCCTCCTTGCTGCTGAGCGTCTGCGCCAGAGGCGTCCTGAGAAATCTCTGGGGGGTGTTGACTGTTTTAGGCTGGCCGGAGACCAGTCAAGAGATTCGTCTCCCTACCCGCATCTATCATCGGGGTTTAAGATCACCCAAAATAAAAACCAACAAGGATGTGTAGGTGCAAAACGCAGGTATTTTTATTAGACCAACAACAGTTAAACAAGGTAAGTAAACGGGGTATTGTGACAGGTTCGATCACAGAAACCCCCTTGGGACTGTCACCTGATGTGCTGAGACTACCTCTGAGCCCATTTTCTCTGCCAGTTTGGGCCTCCAGAACCCTGCCTTGTTGAGCCAGACACGCCAGTCTGCTCCAACACAGACCCAGGGTCTGAACCACGCGCCCCAATGCTGCAGACTTAACTGAAAACCACTTAGCACATTACCTTATCTCCAGCACCCAGACGCCCAGCTCTCAATGGGAGCTGGGTGTCTGGGTGCTAGAGACAGGAGCACTTGCTAAGTCATTTTCAGTTAAGTTTGCAGCTTTGGGTTGCATGGTTCAGACCCTGGGTCTGTGTTGGAGCAGACTGGCGTGGGAACCCTGAAATCCTGATCTCAAAATGCCACTTGATACTGCTTGCAGCCAGACTTCTATCTGGACGCATGCCAGTGCCCACGAGGTGTTTCCCTGGAGACCCCCTATGCTGCTAATGCTGCTAATGATTCTTTTGACATCTTTATTCTGGGCACTATACCAGGCCTTGATTACATCAGCCAGATCGTACCCTAGGTCTCCAATTTGGTCTAGAGCTGCTGACAGTGGCTGGTTAAGAGTTGTCACCTCTTGACACAGATTACTGACCCGTAAGGCCAGAGATCCGGTACCCAGGGAGCTTACCAAACCCAATGCTTGCTCCTACACCACCCATGATCTTGGCAGCCAGATCTCTTTTCCCATGACCCCCATACCTTGGCTCAGCACCCTGAATCCAAGCCTCTCAGTGCTGGACAACAGGTTTTACAAAGGGTAAGCCTTTAGGTTCTATGCTGCTTATTAGGGTTTGCATGTTGACACTAACCCTCTTCACTGAATACATAGGGTCTGAGATTAGTAGTCCCCTTAAGTTCTCATTGACCAAAACAGGGCCCACATGGCTAATTAGAGGCTTAGGGATGACAGTAACGTCTATTGTTTGTATAGTACCATATGGACCTACCAAATACCACATTCCAGCTTCGTTGGTGTTGGTGAGAATGTCTATGAACCCATAACATTGCTAAATAAACTTATTTTGGGTTTGAGTCAAGCAAAACACATTCACATGGTTAGAACTATTACAGAAACAGGGTAAACAACCAGTACAATTAACATAACTTAAGATGGAACGAACCGGGGTATGCAGTCTGAATTGTAATTTAGGATGAGAGAACTGTGAACTCAGGGAAACTTTAATGGTGAGAGGCCCCTCCTGGATGCTGGGACTTAAATTGGAGGAAAAACAAATACATTTAGAAGGGCTATTGGTGAGCAAACCACCGGAGCACCCTATCTGTGGGTTGGTGACTTCCCACACGTATGCATTTGGGACTTGATTTACTTGCCTGTAGCGGGGTGGACACCCGCTCCTGCCCTGAAGGGTTTAAAACAGCCCTGGGGGAAGGTTGTGGTTGGGAGCTGCTAAACTGGGCTGATTGGGAAGTGGCTGCAGCTGGGCCACGCCCCAATCAGACTACAGCTGGCCTGTATAAAAAGGCTGTGAGCCAGGAGCCCAGACAGACTCCCTCTAGCTTCTGAGAGGGAGGGACCTGGCTGCAGAGACCTGAGCAGAGTACCTGAGTGGAGCAGGGCTGGGGAAAAGCAGAGGAGCTGGAGAGGCTCCAGCCTGGAAAGCCCCAGACTGCAGCCTAGCAGAAGGCCAACGGGTACTGGGGTTGCAGAGGGCAGCCCAGGGGTAGGCAGAGGCAGCAGGTCCAAACCCAACCTTGTCAGTGATGAGTGGCTTATACTGCAGTCTGCTCCAGAGAATGGGGGCTAGTTGGTGACTGACAGTAGCCCTACACTGAGGCAAGGTGGGGATAGAGGGTTGGGGATTCCCCTGGGTGGGGAGACCCTGAGACAAAGGGGTTACTGCCAAGGGGCAGCACCCCAGATAATAGGGCACCGAGTCCAGGAGGGACACAGGGGCCAAGCGGCAGTGGGACAGCGGCCTGCAGAGGGTGCTCTGTGCCGGAAACGAGCTAATTCCCGAGATGACCAGCAGGAGGCGCTGCAGGGGTGAGTCCTGCACTGCTACATTGCCTTAATAGACCAGCATCTCTGACAGTAGTTAGATAGGAGCCTGACCCCTGGCCCACTATAGAATCTTGGTAACCCTCCTTCTCCAGGACCCACAATAAAACACATTTAGGTCCCGATAGATAATTGAAAAGGGTTATTGGGGTTAATCTGTCCGAAGGGCCTTGACCATGGAAAACCCTAATAAACGTTTGGCTTGCAGTTTCTGGGGTAAATACAGGAGTTCCATAATTACAATAGAAATGAGGCCCTGGTTTCACAAAGAAAACTCCATTTACGCTATGTACAATGGTCAGACACAATATTAGCCGATGGAGGAGAGTACAGAAGTGGGACTCCTATGGCAGAAACAGAAGACACGTGTTAGGACTTGTTCCCAGTTCCAGTGCTCTTTCAAGCCTTCATTTGGCTGGAATGAAACCATTTGGTTTTCTTCCCATGCTTACCAGGGATTTCAATCTGATAAACGCATGGGCTGGCCTTGTTGATGATAGTGGCTGGTCCCACACACCTCGGGCTCAGAGTGTGGCCATATCATGAGTAAAATTTAAACATTACCCGGTCCCCGACCTCCCACCTTGTCACCTTCACTTGCTCCAGCTGACTATCCATCCCTAGTACATTTGATTTTAATTGCACAGCTACCTGGTGCTGGATGGTACTTATGTCAGTCAGGATCTTTGACATATACTTATCTATGGTCAGTCTGGGTTGGTATTCATCAGGGGGTTGCCCTCCCACCCACCAGAGTTCCAGAAGTCTCATAGGCCTGCCTAGCATAGCTTCGCGTGGCGTGAAACCAATTGATGCCATGGTGGATCGTATTGCCATCAGGACCAATGGGAGTTTTAAGTCCCAGTCCTTACTGTGATGACTGATGACCTTCCTCAGAGTGGTTTTCAGGGTGCGGGTCGTCCTTTCGACGATCCGTGAGCTCTGAGGATGGCCTGCCACAAGGAATCTCTGCCTGATTCCAAGGGCTTGGCAAAGGAATTTGGTCATTTCACCCACAAAGTGCGGTCCCTGATCCAAGACTATTGATGCAGGGAGGCCAAATCGTGTGAAGGTCTCATTGAGGAGGACCTTGGCAGTAGTGGCAGCAGTGCAATTGTGGGTGGAGTATGCCTCGACCCATTTCGTGAATACGTCCACGACTACCAGGCAGTATTTGTGCCCATGGCCGGTACAGGGTAGAGGCCCGATATAGTCAACCTGTATCCTGCACCATGGACCTTCAGCCAGGTGGAGTTGCATAGGACCTTTAATGACACGGCTGTCTGAGTTGTTCTCAGTGCAGCTCAGGCATGACTGGATATACAGAGTCATGTCCTAATTCAGGTCAGGCCTCCAGGCCACAAGGATGAACCAGTCTGCAGTCTTGTTGGTGCCAAACTGACCCTAGTTGTGCACTAGAGTCACCATCTCCTTACGGAAACATGATGGTAGTACTAAGACTCGCAAAGCCTCCTGTGAGTTCTTCTTCAGGGCCAAGATCAGATCATGCTTGTCCTTGAATATAGAGAAACCTCTATACTCTTCCCTTTTCAGGAGATCCTGCACATCAGAGTCTTTTACCTGTAATGTTTTTATCTCCACCTGCTGGTTTAGATCAATGTCCTGATGCTGAACCTGCATTATTGGTTCAGGAGTCAAGGTCCACAAGTGCTCATCCCCTAAGAGTGCTGCTTCCTTGGGAAGGCAGTCGGCTTGGTGATTTAGTCGGGATATTTCTGCCAAGTCTCTGCGGTGGGCTTTTACCTTGCACAGGACCGTGGCTCCTTCTCGACTAGAAGCCAAGTCCCACGCATGTCGAAGTTATGCAGCATACTTGATCAGTTTCCCATTTCCTGACTTCACATCACGCTGCATCCAGACAGGCAACCAGCAGGTCAGAGCACGAACTACCCACTCCGAATCTGAGCAGATGCAGATGTTGGCATCTCCCTCTTCCTCGTATAGGACTCACACTACAGCTACCACCTCTGCCGTTTGCACTGAGTGGGGTCTCACTGTGCCTTGCAGCACACGCTGGGTCGAAGGCTGTAGGCTGCATAGCTGGTCCTGGGATGTCCGTCCTGGTAGAAGCTGCTCCCGTCAACTGCCCATATGGTTAGGTGTTGCTCCTTCACCTTGCTGAAGTCAGCTTCAATTTTAAAAGGTGAAATGACCGCTGGATCAGGTGCTGGTAATGGACACTCATGCTCCTGTCCCTCGGTCAGGAGCGCATATGGTAATATACAGAGTTGGGGAGATTTTTGCATTGTGATGTTCTTATTCATGAGGCTGAGTGTCCAGTTAGCCAGGCGAGGGGACGACACCCTACCCTCGTTGACTCTGTCAGATAGGACATACCTCACGAGTGTATGGGATGTCCTTAAGATGATGGGGGACATCCCCACGAGGTACTCCCAATGGCTAAGGGACCAAACCAGGGCGAGTACCTCCCTCTCGCAAGGACTGACTGCTTTTTGACCTCACTTACTGTCCGAGAGCCATAAGCTACTGGTTGCAGTCCGGTCCCTTGGTCTTGTAACAGGACTGCACTGATGCTGTTCTCTGAAGTAGCCAGCTGTAGGTGCTATGGGCACTGAGGTTTTGGGTAGGCAAGTGCAGGCACCTTAGTTAAAGCCTGTTTGAGTGTGCAGAAGGCTAGTTGATGGCTCTCGCCCCACTGCCACTCTTGGCTCTTCCGTAGCAGTTGATACAATGGCTTGGCTACTTTGGCATAGTTCTCAATAAATTCCCGGGAGAATCCTACAAGCCCGAGGAAGGACCGAAGAGCCAACACATCACGAGGAGCAAGGAGTTTTCAGATCAACTGTACCTGTTGCTGATCCAGTCTCCGTCCTTCTGGACCCAGGTGGATTCTCAGGTACGTGACATTGTCTAAAACCATCTGAACCTTGGCTGGGTTCACCACAAAGCCTGTCTCGCGGATCTTCCCTAAGACTTCATCCAAGACCTCCAGGTTTTCCTGTTGAGTAGGGCTAGCCACAAGGATGTCATCAACGTAACTTAATACATACTGTCAGTACCTCAGGATCTTCCCCATAGCTGACACAAACCGGTGGTAGATGGAAGGTGCACTGTGCAGCCCCCATGGAACTCTAGTAAACGTTAGTTGCCTTCCTTCAAAAGTGAAGGTGAACTTGTGCCTGGAGGACCGGTGCAAGGGGATACTGAAGAAGGCGTTGGACAGATCTAGGCCTGAAAAGCACTTGCCGCTGTGATTGCAGCCATGAGGTCATTATATTTGGCCACCACTGGGGCTAACCTGGGTGTCACTTGGTTAAGCTCCTGGTAGTCAACCATCAAGCGCCAAGTTTCTCGGTCCGCCTTCAAAACCGTCCAGATAGGAGAATTGCAAGGACTCTCCATCTCAGTCAGTACCCCTTGCTGCAGAAGGGCCTCAATGGTGGGCTTGAGACCTTCTGCGACAGTGGCAGGGTACCTATACTGCTTAAGGGGTTTCGGGTCTGGTCCATCCACCCATACCTGTGTCTGGATTTTACCGCACTGGAGCTTGTCGTGAGCGAAGACTCCGGGGTACCTTTGATTTCTAGTTGTTGTTGTCAGAAATTCAAGATGGTGTGTGGGTATTAATGACAAACAGAAATTTTCCCCCTACCAGGGCATGTGACCCCTGCATCTCCCCCCCCCCCACGTCACCTCTGGTTGTATATGTGAAGATCCTAGTAGGGAGCATCCCAATTGTATTGTTGCTCCGCCTGAAGTATTTGAAATTCTGGTCTGCCATATGTAAGATTTGGAACAACACTGATTTCATTGCGTGTCAGTCGAAGCGCACAGCTTTCCAAGTAAGAGGCTCTGCTCGGAGACTCAGAATAAATATAGTTGGCCTCAAATCTAGCTTTCAGACAGGGAAGGGGTGCTCAAAGGATTTTAGAAAGATACAAGACGTAACAGCTGCCAGGACTGAAGAGTTGGGTGGCTGAAGGCAGTGGAGATGGCAGGTAGAGGGACAGCTAGAATGCTGAAAAGAGGAGGTTCAATGTAGGTGTCTTGTCAGCATCCTCTATGATGAAGAATGATTCAAAGAAATCATCTGTTTTCTCTGCAAGCTTTTCGCCTCCTCAGTTTCCATTTCTACTCCCCATTGGTCCAGCAAGCCCTAGCCCACCATTTATCTCACACACACACACAGTGCCAGATATACGTAAATAATTTCTTATTTGTCTTAATGATTCTGGCTATATGCTCTTCAGATTCCCTCTGAGCCATTACTAATGTCTACCTGACATATACCCACTATAATGTAAACTCATCTCTATTGGCCTCCGTAGGACTGGAGTATTCCATGCAGGTCCCTCTAACTTTCTTTTTAGCAATACTACAAAAAATATTTTCCTTGTTGTGATCAATGCTGGTTATCCCTGTGCTGCAGTATTAGAAGGGAGAGCAACTGTCTGGATCATGATGAGCAAATGGTGTCAGACAATCTTCAGTTCTTTTCCAGTGGATCAAATAGGCATTGTATTATGAACAACATTTAAACCCAAGCTGGGTAATAGGAAGGACTGTGCCACCTGAGTAGTTTCTCAGTCATTGCAGTTATTTTTTAAAGGAGTGTGAGAGTACACATTTTGTTCTTCTTTCAGCGGAAGTTCGTAGCAGAAAATAATGAGCTTAGCAGGGAGATGGTAAATTCATCATCACTTTGATACTTTGCCATGAGACTGGACGTCTTTCTATGAAATATATGCTTTAGCTGAACCACAGTTTATTGAGTTCAGTGTTTAATCACACAGCAGGGAAGAATAGTGCTCTTCACTGCAGGAATTATGGGATGAAATTCTATGGCTTGTGTGATGCAAGAGGTTTGATAAGATAATAGTGTTCCTAATCCCACTGAAGCTGATGGCAAACTTCCCATTGACTTCAGTGAGGGGCTAGGATTGCATGCCAGATAAATAGCAACATACATTACAAATCTATTGAGCCACAAAAGCCAAGTTTGGGATTTTAAAGATCAGTCCCACCATGCAACAAAATGCCAAAAAGAAATAATGAATGAAACAACATACTGATCGACAGTGAAAATATGGCAGTGCTTCTCAAATGCTGACACCAGCTTTTTATGAAGCTTATTAAAGTCATCTAAGTGTAAATTGGATGATTTCCCAATTTGCACTAAACCAAAAAGGTAATATGATTTAAAGTCATTCCATAATTGCAAGATGTTTATAGAAAAACACGTTTTCAGAAGAGGAGCTCTACTTTATTGAGGTCATGCCCCAACTCTGCCACTTCTTTCTGTGGATAAGAGTGGCAGAACTGGGCCCATAAAGAAAGAAGACTCTAACCCATTTAAAATATTCAGATTTTCCAGGGAAGAGACGTTTAAGGGAGCAAATCAAGTGAATTTTTATTCTCATGAACTAGGAAGAGACAGGCATACTGAAACAGGTGCAATAGAATCATTAACATCACAACTCTGCCAATGTACCTTATTTCTTATCTGCAGCAAAGTAGATTTGCAGAGAATGAAAATCATGCCAAGTTATGTACCAATTTTATGTTGTAGACTGACATCTCCTTGTTAGATTGAGAACACCAAACCCATTTCATTTGTATTCTAAACCAAATTTACATCCAGGTCTCCAGACATGAAACTCTAGTGCATTAACATATTTCACCCAGCAGTCAGAGCTTTAAAAATATATTTAGGAAGAAGTCACAAGTGTTTATTGTCCTTTACTAAGGAAATAGAATTCTTTGTTTTTATCCTTCAGGGATAGCCCAAGCAGTATTTTCAGCTACAGATTGCCAAGGGCTTTGCCAAAGAGCATCACAAGTAAAAGTGTCTTTAATTTCTGTGAACAAAAACTCATGTTATTGGGTGATCCAAATAGGATTTAAACCATCTAATTTTACAGCTATTTCCCCTTTAAAGAGCTTGTCTTCACTGCAAAGTTAATATGAGTTACGATTCAAGAGCTTCCCCTAACTCAAGCGGTGGTACTTTTAACTTGAGTTGGCTGCCTGTGAGTTGCAGGCATGGGCAGGGGGTAGCACAACTTACTAGCTGCCAACACAAGCATTCAAATGTGGATGCAGACTAACCCTACTGAAATGCTGTTATTCCTCCAATGCCTCCTCACAATTCCCACTGTGTGCCCAGAGAGGACAGACCGACTCTTCCACAATTCATTGAGAAAGAATTCATAGAACAGCTCAGTTTAGTGAAGTGCGAAAAACCCTGGGTCGTGCTCCCAAAAGTCCTAGCACCACACGAGTGAGTGCAGTGCCAGGACAGATACAGCAGCTCAGACGTCAGTGTGGCTGACCTCATTTGAGCTAGGCTAACTCAAGAAAATAACTTGAGTTAACTATGTAGTGAATACATACTCTAAAAGAATATGAGGTTTGATCTATTTATTCCAGAGGTCATACACGTTAGTGATTTCAAATGACTTGTAGCTTTTTGGTTCTCAGTTACCTTCTTTCACCTTCAACAATCACTGTTGAATTTCTTTAGAGTTATCAGTGTCACATCCTAAATTGGACACCTTGTGAGGGTTCTTCTGACCCACCTAGAATTTAACTTTGAGCATTTGAACATACTCCCACTGATTTCATAAAGTTAACACTTGCCATTTGCTTTGCTGAATCAAAGCCAGAATGCTCTTTGCAGGAGCAAGCCCATAAATACTGGAGTTGTGGTGTTGGGTTACATTTGCTGCTTGGATTCTAGCTGAAGTAAATATTAAATAGAGGCACAGAAGTTATTAATTATTATTACCACAGATATTTTGGTAGTTTTTTGTGATGTGAAATAATTAAATATTTTATTCTTTAGCTGCCCCACCATACACATTTTTCTTGCATTATATTCATTTTGTATATTGACCTGGTCTCACTGTCCCCTATGCCTCCAAATTAGCTTCGCTTTTCACAATGACTGGAAATAACATTATATAAGGACAATTATGCTTCTGCAAGAAAGAACTGACTGGATGATGAATCATGTGTATCAAAATGTTACATATCATAACTCTCGTGCTGCATTCTCTTCCGTGTTATGCTTACTGTCATGAAGAGGTGAAGTTCCCCTGCTCCCCAAACAAAACAAAAAACCCACCAAAACCAGGGTTTGTAGAACTCTATGGATATAATGAGATCCTAGCACTGACATTACGTAACTGAAACAGTGCCATAAATTTCACTGACATATGTCCAATATACCCCAACATGCTGCATGCCCTACTCTTGTTTTGTATGAGAAATGTCCATTCTGTTGTGCTCTCTTGCATGTGGTTGTGACTCTGTGGACACGTGGTGTGACAGTGGTGTTCTATAATTCGAACAAGTTAAATAAAAAACAAATAAATCCTTATATTAACTCATTTTGAATGTATTCATATTATGTTGCAAAATATCAAAGATCTAGCATAAGGAAAGTCATACATTTTAAACACAGAAAGACTATTAGAAGATCTAGTATATATGAAATAACATAGTATATATAATACTATAGTTAGTAGATTTATGTGTGTATACACACTGACACACACTAATCAGAACATATACTGACCACAAGTGTATTATTTTATTACACACACACCCACCCACACACACACACACACACACCCACACACCCCACTTGTGATTATTAAAAGTTCCGAGTAGGGGCATGAACCAAATTCCAACTTGCCTAATTAATTAACTTTCCATCTCTCACCTCTGTGGTCCCAATTAGAGATGCTAATTTTCATTTCTTCCTTTGAAACTTTGTGGTATGAAATGACTGGTATAGAATGACAGCTGTATTACACAATGCTGAACAGATTTCACCAGTGCATGATGGAAGACAACACAGGTGTTATGCCTAGTGAAACATATCACCTTAGATTTCCTCAGCGTTTCCAGTCCAAAGGGTCACTTTCAGTGCTTAGAAGTTTCTCTAAACACTACATTTTCAGCTGGAATTAGGTATATTTGCTTTCAGTCAAGGGGTGATTTTTTTTAAACAATAGCATAAGCAAAACACAGTGACATTGTTACCATGCAAGGAATCGGTGGAGAAAATGCAGTTTTTATATTTGGGGGGGAAATGGCACTTTTTCCCCTTCAGTAGCTCTGGCATTTCAGTGAAAGTGTTGGAAATTTGAAATTTCACAGGGACATTTTCTTTAGGTTGTAAATGTGCCTTTCATTGGTTCAGTGCAAGTCAAATCTGTCTGGAAAAGTTATAATGACATTTAAAATGTATTATATACATGAACACTAGGGTTTATGTTAATAGCTTTGTTAAGATTGCCTAATCAACCTTAACATTGCTCCCTTTTGCATAACCCACATATCCAGTTAAAAATCTCAAATATCAAATATGCATAACAAGCTGCAGCTTCCTTCTTGGTTTTGACTAGAGAAGAGCTACAGGCTCAGACAGTACTTGGAAAATTTTGGACAAAGAAGTTTATGAAAATCATTATTATTTGTGTCACAGCAGCACCAACAGGCCAGGGCTCCATTGTGCTAGCACTGTACAAACAAATAAAGAAACAGTCTCAGCCCCAAAAAGCTTGCAGTCTAAAGATACGCCCTCAGTGCATAGTTAACAGACTCTTACCCAGGTTTTAGCCTAATCCCCCTCTCCCCCACCATCCATATTAAAAAAAACTTCTGGCCTAGATTTGGAGGTACTCTAAGCCCAGAGTAGCTGTCCTGGCTAGGGAGAGGAGGCTAGGTTAAAGTCCAGCCTAGAACCTATCCACTTGCAGATGGATGCAGGCAAAATTCATTCAAGTTCTGATAGTCTTCCAATCCCTTCCCACAGTTTCCCCTGAAGGACAAACAAGTTATCCCACAATTGACCCAACTGACCCATGGGACGCACAAGGGTGAGTGCAGAAACAATGAGGACACAGTAACATGGGTAAGGTTTGTTGTGGGGATGCTCACATCCAACCTAGGCTAACCCGGCTGCAAATTACACAGGTTAACCACATAGCAAAAACATTCCCTAAAATAGAGACTATAGGCAACAGGTAAATACAACAAGCCGACAAAGGGGTACAAAGAAACAATGAGCTGATACTGGTCAGCTAGGGTTACCAATTTTGGTTGGATGTATTCCTGGAGGTTTCATCACATGACATAATTTTTAATTAAGGATTAATCTTTAATTCCTGGAGCCTCCGGGACAATCCTGGAGCATTGGCAACCCTGTGGTCAGCATGGAAAGCAGTGGTCACAGCACACCTGCTACCTAATCATACAACAGAAATGAAATTGTTCCTTGTGAATTGATCGCCATGTTTAATTCTAGCAAACGTCACTAACCCCAAACTACAGCAGGAGATGTTTACTATAAGGTGTGCTTTGTCATTTAAATAACAGTTATACACATTATACATAACAACATGCTGGCAAGCTTTTATCTATACCAAAGTTCCCCACTAAGTTTACTAGAGCAAGACAATTTTGCTCTTGTGGTGACTTTATATAAAGTTTGTCTGTGCAGCTCCTGCTGCTCTTCTCTTTTCTATTTAGCCAGCTGGGTCCCGCAATGGCATACACACACTGTGCCATAAAAGAACAAAGCATAGAAGACATGCTGATTGTATGGGCAGAGACCTGCAGTGATGAGAAAGCAATGGGGGAAGGGAGGGTTCGGCTACAAGGGCTTGCAGCACCACTCTGCAGCATAGCACTGTTCTGTGAAGGAAATGATGCAAATTGCTAAATGGATCTGCTACAGATGGAGTAAAGAAATCGTTTCCTTTATCAGTGGGGAAGAGGGAGATGAAGTAGCTGTGGCAGGACACAGCTGTTCTTTCCAGTATCCATTCAGACACTGGATAATTTCATGTTGAAGCTTTTCTGTTGCACCAAATTAATAGTCTAAAACACAAACAGTGCACACACTTTCAAACACACCGGCTGGAGGCACGCCAAGAACCTTGTTCCTCATATCCCAGGCACAGAGAGTGCTCCCTCCTAGTGACCCTGAGCGGGTCACCATTGTATATTGGCTAAAACCCAAGGGTACTGTCAGGCACTAAGTGGTGCAGGCCCGGAGGGTCACACCACAGGGGAACAATAGAAGGCTACACAGTAAGACCAGACTTCTGAATGCCCCAGAGACCTCCCAGGAGTATGTGAGAAGCATGTGTGATGAATCCCCAGCCAAAGCTCCACTGGAAGGGCTCATAAGATGGGATGCCTGATACCATCAAAGCCACTGCTTTATCAGAAGCAGAAGGTGGAGGATTCTAACGGTAGGCAACTTTGCCTCCTAGTTAATGACCAAGTTCGCCCATGTCATCAATATAGATTGAGGAAAGATAAGAGGATCAGCCAGTGTCTCAGGCAGTGAACTGTTACTGTGCTATGCCTGCCTTGATGCCTGGACTCCTCTTCATAAGACATGCTGGAAGTAAGTATCCCAACAACAGAGATTTTGAATGCAGATAGTAGCTTCAGGCTTGATCCACCGACATAGCAAATACATCGTTTCACTTGCTTTGCCTTCTTGGCAAAGCATTTCCCTGCCTCTGGTAGAATGAGAAAAGGAAGATAGGAAAACAATAGCACCTTTATAAACATTGTTAGTGGGTCAGGAGATACGTGACTGCTGCTGGGCATGCTGAATGGGTGCCAGGCTCTCTCAGAGTTTGCATGGAAATCAGGAAACATGCTGGCCTTCTACACCCAAAGACTTCTCAGGAAGTCAGGAGTTAAAAGGGATGATTTAATGCTGTTGGTCAAGGCAACCATCTGAGCTCATTTGTGAAGGCCCAGTTGTGGACCCAGGCCATTAATAACGTGTTCTCTTGCCATGTAACCACCCACAGCATTCAGAGCACGTACAGAAAAGGTGGAGGGATCTCTACCAAAAACTAAAGATGCCAAAGGGTATGTCTACACAGAAGCTGGGATAGTCCCACCTCAGGTATATGTACACACACAAGTTCTGCTTGAACTAATGGCAAAAAAATACCAGAGTGGCTGCAGTAGCACCTGAGTACATACCGCTGGGGTCAGGCGGGATTGTACTCAGGCAGGTAGCCTGAACCGTGCCTGTGCTGCTTTGGCCACACTACTACTTTTAGGCACTAGCTTAAGCAGAGCTAACCCATGTACCTTGACCCATGTAACATGCAACCACAGTAGGGGGCAGCAGAGCATCCGCAGCGCTGACTCCACAGGTGGAGGCTGTCCCCATCACCAGCCCCACAAACCCATCCCCTTGAACACTGATCTGAGCAAAAGAAAGCAAAAACTATTACAGATACCCAGCAAGAAGGGCAGTGAGTGGAGACAAAGAATAGACAGAGCACTTTGCACCTTGCTGAGATCTGTGGGGCTGCTCCCACAGTAAGGTGCATTCAACATAAGTGATCCTCATGAGACAGGAAAAAAATACTCTCCTCTTTTGAGTGAGTAAGCAGATAGAGTGTGGATTAGTTATAAAAATTATGTGGTCTTTTAGGTCCTGTAAAATACTGGCCAGGCATGATAGGGATTTTGACAGCTCATTAAATGTACTGATGCAAAGTGAAGGCTCCCGACAATATAAATGAAATGCCCCATCTCCATTGAGTGTTTGCCTTGTTTTGTAATAATTGGTATTTGCTTACTTTACACACACAAGTGTAGGGTTGGAAGGGACCTTGAGAAGTCATCAAATCCAGCCCTCAGCACTGTGGCAGGATCAAGTAAACCTAGACCGTCCCTGACAGGTGTTTTTCCAGCCTGTTTGTAAAAAAACTCCAGTGAGGGGGATTCCATAACCTCTCTTGGAAGCCCAAAACACATTCTTTCAAATTCAACACTTATCTTGAACAATATTAACATATAAGTGAGCTGGTCAGGTTTGCAGCTATGAATTTGTCAGTGCTCAACTGATGCCTACAGACTTGGCAAGAACTGGTTTACCAGTGTCAGAGAAAATTTTATAAGCATACCATCCACTCTATTATCCAAGTCATTAATGAAAATATTGACTAGTACCAAACCCAGGATCGACCCATGTGTGACCCCATTAGAAATGCCCTTGCAGTTTGACAGCAAACAACTGATAACTGCTCTAAGGTCTTTCAACCAGTTGTGCTTTATAGTCATTTCATCTAGACCACATTTTCCTAGTTTGCTTATGAGAAAGTCATGTGAGACTGTCAAAAGCCTTAAAAATAATCAAGGTATATCACGTTTACTGATTCCCTCCTCCTCATCCACTAGGCCAGTAACCCTGTCAAAAAGGGAAAATAAATTACAGTAGTTTGGCATGATGTGTTCTTGACAAAATCCATGCTGGCTATTCCTTATCACCCCATTATTTTCTATGTGCTTACAAATTGATTGTTTAATAATCTGTTTCAGTATCTTTTCATATATTGAAGTTAGGGTAGCAGGGCTATAGTTCCCCAGGTCCTCTTATGTATACGTATATACACACACCTCTCAGACAATATGTATATGTGTATATACACACAAGCCTACTGTTGACAGACAAGTTCAAGTGTTATTTACTTTTTAAAAGTTAGTAAAAAATTATGGTTCTCAGTGTACCATAGTAGGAACTAGCCCCTGTTTAGTATGTGTTTCACATCCCTTTGTGAACCCAATTCACTGAAGATATGAATTACAATCATTAAACTCAGACTGTAAAAATTCATACCTTTAGATGTCCCCTATTTGACCTCCAGTCATGACCAAGCTGGCAGTCTTCACATTGCATTCATTTTGCTTAGTGCCCAACACCATCATTTTTTTCTTCTTAATTCATCTGATAAATTGAACTACTAGTAAGGAAATAAGCAGATAGTGTGCAGATTAGGGGGAGGGATAGCTTAGTGGTTTGAGCATTGGCCTGCTAAACCCAGAGTTGTGAGTTCAATCCTTGAGGGGGCCACTTAAGGATCTGGGGCAAAATTAGTACTTGGTCCTGCTAGTGAAGGCAGGGGGCTGGACTTGATGACCTTTCAAGGTCCCTTCCAGTTCTAGAAGATAGGATATCTTTATTTATTTATGGATTAATAACCTTCCATGTACCTTATTTGAAGTCAATATTATTTTCCAGGGATAGGTTGAATCAATTGCACCATGGCATATTTCCAGAAGTAGGTGTGTTCTTCTGAACTTCTGGAAATGATGTCAAAAAAAGACTCTGTACATTGGGAACAGTTGCAGGAGGAGTGATGGAATTTGTTCTGGTGCTTGGTAAGCATATAGGAGTCAGGCTAGTCGGAGAGAAGTCACAGCACATTACCTGCACAAGCACGCCAATCAATCTGAGCCTCTTCCAGCCTCTGAGAGACATCTATGCACACTGAGTTTTAACATAGTCAGCCCCATACTTGTGACTTGATACCTATCCTGCATTTATGAGCGTATTAGAAAATAGATATATTCTCTAGTTTTTTTAAGAAGTAGTAAAAAGACTGTAGTTATGAATTATGCCAATAGCACCTACACACTTAAAAAAACCTGTCATAAGTCTCTTTCTCTCTCACACACAGTCTTAGGACCCCCACTTTAATAAGCTACGTTATTATGGTTTTAAATAACAGTATTTTATACTTTTCCAGCTGTCTATATGACAAAGGACAGTGTTATAATGAGAAAGGTGCATTACTAGACTGATAGCTGCTTTAATGCTTTAGGAATGGGTGACCTGGTTCTGGTAAAATAAAGGTTACTTGCTTTTGTTCACCTGTCAAGTGTAATTTGAAACTTTTAAAAAGCTAGAAAAAGTACGGTAAAAGACAGCCCCTGTCCACCCCCATGTTCTCCTCTCCTCCTCCTGACTCTTTTGGGAATGGGTCACTGCCTTATAACTTCTGCTCCTTCCCATGATCCACCCCCTTCACTCAGCCAGTACAGGGTGCTGTCGTGTACACAGGGCTGGGTATCTGTACCACTATATTGGATGGATTGGCACAGGTCTCCACCCTCTAAATCCACAGAAGGCAAACGCCCCACTGATATGAATTATTTGCATAGCACTTTACATTTCCAAAATAATTAATCCTCACAACAGGCCTGTACAGCAGATTGATAAGTGTTAATTATTCTTCCCATTTTATAGAGAAAGACAGAAGGTTGACTACAGAAATGACACACAAGGCGGTTTAAGTCCTCCCACCCCATCCCCCAAGACTTCCTTGCTTGCACTCTGATTCCCTTTCAACTACTTATACTCACTATCAATGTACAAAAGGTCTTAATTTGTGCAACTAACATGCCAATGAACTGGAAATTAAAGTGCACGGGGGGGTGCTTTAGCTTACAACCTCTTTTATTGTCCAGCTCCTCAGCAGGTAAATTACACCAACTAACAGACTCCTTTAAATCCCCCAACAGATTTGTATACAGTAAATAGGTCAAATTGAATTAGTGTTAAATTTAGACCACTTTATATATCACATCTGCACTCAGCCCAGACAAAAATTAACATGCCCAAAGCCACTAGGCAAGTCAGTGGCAGAGCTACTGCTGACAGTCAATGGTGATTGTCCATTAGTTCAAGTGACAGAGATCTGTGTTTTTTGAGTACAGTACCCCAAAGTCTATCCTAGTTGAGCATCATGAATTCTGTGGGCCAGATCCCCAGCAAGGGCACATGAAATCTATAGAGCTATGACCATTTACACCAAATGTGACTCTTGTCCTGTGTGTCTAGGGTGGGTGGTAAAACTGATGATTCTAGAGTTTGTGTGGCCACTGAAATGTCTATGTGACCATGGAATTGTTATAGTATGCGCCAGCCTACACCAGTACAGACTCTCTATTTTTGGAAGCAGGATTATGCCACCTTTATGGTAGATACAAATGGTGAGGAACAGCTAAATTGACACCGATTCCAGCCTCCCAGAGCTGTGGAGAGCAAGAGATGGCTAATATGACACACACAATGGTTAACCCCAAACGGGTTGTTTACCCACTTGTTACATAACTACTCCATTATTGTGTCTCCTCTAAAGTTTCCAATCTAAACTCTAAATAACTGTGTTTCTTTGTCTTCTGTGAAGCAGCAAGTACATCTCTGAGTACTCTCAAATAATAAAAAAATATTCAGTCTTCAACCGGCTCTGTTTGGGTCCAACAGCCATTCTCTGGCACATATTCAATCTAAAGGTGAACATTCTGAGTCATTGCCAAAGAGGACCACCAGAGCGGATGCCACAGCTTCTGGACTTAGCTAGGCCAGCTAAGTCCTGCTAAATGGGGCAGACAACCATGGTCCTCACTATGCCGTAGACCTGGGTGGGAAAGAGCTTTCCTCTTGCATATATATGTTCAAGAGTTTGAAGTTTTTTCCTGCCTCAAATTGGAAGGAAAAGTAAAAAATCTCAAAAATATTTAAAAAAAAAACACACACATTTTAGGTCGATCAAAATGTTTTGACTTTTTTAAAAACCTTTGTTCAGTCTAATTAGTTTAAATTTCCAAACCAAAAAAAGTGTTTTGAACTGGAAAACTGTATTTTTTTTATTTAGAAAATGTCAAAATGAAATGTTTTGACAATTTGGAAACTCGCCCCCCCCCCCCCACACACACACACACATTTTTTCAAGTTGGAAAATTCTTTGCACTTGCCCCTTTTTCACAAACAGTTTTCACAAATTGGCATTCTTTGACGAAAAACGATTCACTGAAAAAAATTCCTGACCAGCTGTACTCTGTAGGTCATCAGAGTGGGGACTGGGGAGCAACACCACAGCCAGATTAAAGGAGGGGACCAGGGAAGAGGAAGGGTCAATTGGTTAGAAGAGGAGAGAGCTGGAGCTGGGTTGGGGAGCAGCAGTATCACCGCAGACAGAGAGAAGGGACTGAGGGACATAGCTGCAGCGAGAAAGGGAAGCTGTTGCTGAGATTGCAGAAGGAAGCTCCAAAAGTGAAAAGAGCTTAGTGAGGAGACTCCTGATCTGAACAGAACCTTTCGTAGATTTATCTGTTTATGACTTAGCCCACAGCTGCTTGCTGCATCTGATTTTACATTCAATTCCTATTTTCTAATTAGTATTCCAGGCAAGATTTTTCCCCCTCATGATATCCTTTCACTTAAAGAAAAAAAAAACCCATAAGCTGCTTCTGGCAGTTAGTCTGGCTTCACAAGTGTTTACTCCGTGACCTTAAAAACTCTGATATTTCATTTCAAGCTGGCCTAGAAGAGGTAGCATTTTTGTTTTGATTCTCTATAAATTCTGCATGAATGTCACAGCATAGTCTGTCCTGATATGCCGTTCTTCTTTGTTCCTCTTTTATATTTGGTGACTCTTAGAAGCCCTACAACTATGAAGGAAGGAACTAGATCACGTATTGTACTTCCTCGCTACCAGTTACAATTCGCAAGGGCACTCATGCTAGAAAAACTATGTATGTGTTCATAGGTGTTGAGTTATGTCTCTTTGTTGTAATGATATTTGTTAATTAGGAATTCACAGTTGTCTCTAGCCCAGATATTTGGAAATGTATGGCTATAATGGGGAAACATTTTGGATCATCCTGTTCCAAAAGTGCAATATCACTCAAGGGAAACCCAACATTCCATTAGCTGTTAACTGTTCTGGTTACATCCAATAGGGAGCAGTGGGAGGCATACACACTAAATAGTTTATCACACTATTTGGATGCTTTATAAGCTTAATGAAAAAAGCACAATTTAAGGTCCTGAATAGATAGCATACCAGATGACTCCTTGTTAAGCTACATTCATTTAATGTATTCTTTTATTACACCTGTCTCACACTCTAAGTAAATTACTCATTTTTCTAAGTAAATTACTCAAATTTTAACTCTCATGGGTAAGCATGGGAGTTGCAAAAGTGTATCAGGAGGAGATTATGTCCATACATAATCATAATCATATTAAATTATAAATTATGATGCTCTTTGGATAACATGTATTTCAAATACATTTTATCTAATTTAGTGTATTTCCAAAAGGTAATTTTATGATGTACCATTTCTTCAAAGGAATTGCTATATATTATAATATATGCATTATGATCATTAAGACTAAAAAACACCCTCCCATTTAGGAGATAAAAATAGTTTGGAAAATGTGTCTGTTAATTTATTCTTATCATAGATTCAGTCTAGCTTCCACTGCTGGCAGCTCACCAGATTGCTGCAAGGAGATTCAGACACTTAATCCCCTGTGTGTTTTAAGGCTCCAGAGTATGAACAGAGTTCAGGCACTGTCCTTGTCTTAGGATCCCTAGGCACATCTTCTATCTGGCACAATGTCCCGAGAGTTTAGAACACACTTGCCCAGTCTTAGAATCAGTGCTCATTCCTCATTCCCCCATAAAACTCCCACAATTCCATCCAAAGGAGAGAGCTTTCTGATTTACCTCTTCAAGGGGCCATGTGGTAGGTGTAGCACAAAACACTGACACTTTGCACAGGATTCTAACACATTATTGCTCTTTACTTAATCACACATGAAATACACAGATATATACAATATATATTTATATTCACTTTCCTGCCTCAGTTTCCTCACCACTCCAAAGAGTTCTTTCGGCTAGGGTCAGGGTCCTCTATGGGATACAAGGGTCCTTCTACTGCAGTTGTATGACTTCTCCTATGAAACATGGGTAGCTTGCTTCTTCCTCTGACCTTGGCAGTTCCTCCTGCCTCTTTGGGTCTTCCCCCCCCCCCCCCCCCCCCGTGAGTCCTTCCATAATCTTTTGCTATGGTCACCTCTCTCGTTGTCCTGTTTTGGTAACTTTCCACTGGTCTCCACTTCCCTCTAACTTCCTCCTCCTATCTGTATCTTCTCCCAGCTCAAAGTACCATGGGACAATGGGCTTGCTTTCCTTGATTAATCTGTCATTGAGTTCTAATGACACACTCTTGTCCCTGATCTGGGAGAGATGTTACAACCTTGCTAGCTCACGATGTATGAACATATGCAAGGGCATTCATGGTACAGCAATTTTCATAGTAACAGCTTCATAATAACTTCATAATATCAGCCA
Organism: Terrapene triunguis; assembly: GCF_002925995.2. Taxonomy (NCBI): domain Eukaryota; kingdom Metazoa; phylum Chordata; order Testudines; family Emydidae; genus Terrapene; species Terrapene triunguis. The sequence continues at coordinate 4,925,083 of NW_020664374.1, read as the reverse complement.
GGATTAATAAATTGTACAGACAGATTCCTCAGACCGCCACAGTGCTTATTAAAGATTCTTTTAATAAAAGAAGACTACCCTTAATTGATACCACATTCATTTGGAGACATGCACGTAAGCCAATGTTTCTCCACCAGAGAAGTAGATCACATCCTGGAACAGCCCACCCAAATACCCTGAGAGAACATACTTCAATACAAGAAAAAAACCACTGACCACAAACTGAATATGAGTCATCAATGTGATGCAGCTGCAAAGAAGGCTAGTATGATTCTGCGGTGTATTAACCGGAAGGTTGTATGTAAAACAAGGGAGGTAATTGTCCTGCTCTGCTCAGCACTAGTGAGGACCCAGCTCAAGTGATGTGTCCAATTCTGGGCACCACAGTTTAGAAAAGGTGAACAAATTGAAAAGAGCCCAAAGGAGAGCAACAAAACTGAAAAAAGAGTTTAGACAGCCTGACCTCTGAGAAAAGGTAAAAAAAAATGGGCATGTTTAGTCTTGAGAAAAAAGACAACGGGGGGGGGGAGGGAGGAGGGCTAATAACAGCCCTTCACATGTTGGAAGACTGGTTTCAGAGTAGCAGCCGTGTTAGTCTGTATCCGCAAAAAGAACAGGAGTACTTGTGGCACCTTAGAGACTAACAAATTTATTAGAGCATAAGCTTTCGTGGGCTACAACCCACTTCTTCGGATGCATATAGAGTGAAACATATATTGAGGAGATATATATACACACATACAGAGAGCATGAACAGGTGGGAGTTGTCTTACCAACTCTGAGAGGCCAATTAAGTAAGAGAAAAAAAACTTTTGAAGTGATAATCAAGATAGCTCAGTACAGACAGTTTGATAAGAAGCAAGTGTGAAAATACTTACAAGGGGAGATAGATTCAATGTTTGTAATGGCTCAGCCATTCCCAGTCCTTATTTAATCCTGAGTTGATTGTGTCTAGTTTGCATATCAATTCCAGCTCAGCAGTCTCTCATTGGAGTCTGTTTTTGAAGTTTTTCTGTTTTAAGATAGCCACCCGCAGGTCTGTCATAGAATGGCCAGACAGGTTAAAGTGTTCTCCCACTGGTTTTTGAGTATTATGATTCCTGATGTCAGATTTGTGTCCATTAATTCTTTTGCGAAGAGACTGGCCGGTTTGGCCAATGTACATGGCAGAGGGGCTAGAACAACGCTTCCTTAGCTCTCGTCCCCTAACGCCCCTACTCTACTTGCGCTACATTGATGACATCTTCATCATCTGGACCCATGGAAAAGAAGCCCTTGAGGAATTCCACCATGATTTCAATAATTTCCATCCCACCATCAACCTCAGCCTAGATCAATCCACACAAGCGGTCCATTTCCTGGACACTACTGTGCTAATAAGCGATGGTCACATAAATACCACCCTATACCGGAAACCTACTGACCGCTACACTTACCTACATGCCTCCAGCTTCCATCCAGGACACACCACACGATCCATTGTCTACAGCCAAGCTCTAAGATATAACCACATTTGCTCCAATCCCTCAGATAGAGACATTAATAACAACACAGCATTGCCTTTGTCAAGTGTTCCTAAATTTCATAAAGTTTCAGTGAACCTCCTATTGCTACATTAGTTAGTAGAAAAGATGTTCTAAATTCAGATTAATTCTGAATTTCAAGAGTGATGAGCCAGAAGACTTTTTTGTATGTTTTTTTACATAAATCATATCTATCTAAAATACTAAACAAGCATATAATGGCCAGCTGAATTAGAGATGGAAATGAAGCAGTAATGGTTTCCTTTACAATCTTTCTGCAGACTTTCCTTATATGAAAAGGATAAAAACAGTAAGTGGTATGTGAATACTTTGTCCTTGTAAAAGCAGCTTGATTCCTGGGGTGACCAAGGGGTGTGTTGTGCAATACAAGCTTTCATTTATATTATGATGAAGTTGAAAGGTTTGAGTAAATACAAAGCTGAACCCTTCAGGGTAAAATTGCAATTTATGTGCTTGAGAATTTCTTCATTCTAGCGCAGAACATTTTCTACATCATTAAGCAGAAGAGAAGGCTTCATAGATCTTCTCTGAAATACTTGAAGGCTAGTCAAAGTCTTTAGTTACATTGCAAATAAGAATACATTATGCTTCGCTTCTCTTCCTGTGCCTGCCTACACTGACCGCCCCCTTTTAACATATTTAACATTTTGAAGAAACTGATTGAAATAGCTACACAAATGCTAAACTGTATCAAAAATCATTATGAGTCTATGAAGCTGTAGGATAGGTGAGAAATAGAAGGATTAACAACATGCAAGCAGTAAAATCCATTTGGCACCTGCTTTCATAGGCAACCCACATTTAAAATCAGTAGAAAAGAGCAGAACACAGCAGTTCAGATCAGAGAAGAATGAATGAAGACAGTCATTTGAAGGTACCTGGGTGAGCATTTTATGAAGGTTGAAAAAGGCTGGTTATATTCTGTTTATCTCCTGATCATGTTCAGGCTTCATCTGGGACCAGCAGAGAAAGTACTGAAATAAACGAAAAAAAACTACTCATTTTGAGATCATTGAATTCAGTGGATTTAGGATCAGGCCTGCAGGGCCAGATTCTGCCACTCTTAATTACATTGAGCAGTAACTTACTCTGCAAATAGTCTTAGTGGAGTCAGTCAAGCAACAGGATTACTAGTTGGACTCAGGTACTTATCATGAAAAAGTGTGGTAGAGAATCAGGCCTCGGTATTTCTGATCTGTCTGGAAACAGATTATGCATCATGAACAAGCCAGTTCTTGTGAGATTTCCAGAGGAGATTTTTCAGCCAAAGAGAATGGTTTAACCCTTTGAAAAGTTTTTGATCAACAAATTAACTTCTGGAGTGGTTTTGAGAGTTGAGAGAGATGAGGAGAATCCCAGTAAGAAATAATGTTCTAGGCAAGAGGGTCAGAGGGAATAACCAGTATGATTACTAGAGTTTCAAGTGACGATGATACCAGAAGACTAAAGATTGGTAGCAAGTCTAGACTGAAGCAAATGAGACTATTTATGGAGTAAGGCACTTATAGGGTTGCCAACTTACTATTGGCACAAAACTGAAACCCTAGTCCCACCCCTTCCCAGAGGCCCCGCCCCCACTCACTACATTCCCCCTCCCTCGTGGCTCACTCTCCCCCATCCTCACTCACTTTCACTGGGCTGGGGCAGGGGGTTGGGGTGTGGGAGAGGGTGAGGACTCTAAACGGGGGTCCGGGCTGGGGCAGGGAGTTGAGGTGTGGGAGGGGGTGAGGGCTCTGGAGTGGAGCCAGGGATGAGGGGCTTGGGGTGCAGGAGGGGGCTCCAGGCTTGGGGCTGGGGCTGAGGGATTTGGGGACTGCGGGTTGAGGCAGGGGGTTGGGGTGCAGGAGGGGGTGAGGGCTTTGGGGTGGAGCTGGGAATGAGGGGTTCAGGGCATGGGAGAGGGCTCTGGGCTGGGGCAGGGGGGTAAGAGCTCTGGGCCAGGGATGCAGACTCTGGGGTGCAGGAGGGGGCTCCAGGTTTTGGGGGGCGCGGGGTTGGGGCTCGGGCTTGGGCTTACCTTGGAGCAGCTTCCAGTCAGTGGCACAGTGGGGGGGCTAAGGCAGGCTGCCTGCCTGTCCTGGGGCACCGTGCTGCACGCCATAAGCAGCAAGCAAGTCCAGCTCCTAGGCGGGGGGGGGGGCAGGAGGCTCCACGGCACACACTGGTCTTGCTCGCAGGCACTGCCCCTCCAGTTCCCACTGGCCAGAGCCACATGGCCCCCTGCCTAGGAGCCGGACCTGCTGACTGCTTCCAGGGCGCAGTGCGGTGCCAGCCAGGACAGGTAGGGACTAGCCTGCCTTAGCGCCGCAGCACCGCCAACCCGACTTTTAACGGCCCGGTTGGCGGAGCTGGCTGGAGCTGCCAGGGTCCCTTTTCAACCCTGAATAAGAACATCAGCATTAGACCCAGTAGTGATTACGTCCAAGAAAGCCTGAAAGTAAGAGTATGCAGGTTGAAGGGGCCTATAGAGTACAGAAAGTGTCAGTTTGGCTGGTGATAAAAGAAACAGCTTGACATTTTCCAAGAAGTGGGCTGAATGTGGGAGAATTTAGATTCAGGTTTGGTAGGGATGGCTAAGCCTCATCTACATGCTTGAGGGACATGATTTATTTATTTAGTCTATAAAAGGTAAGAAAGGAAAGGGAGCACTCCTGGAGTGCCTGGTCTCAGACTGGAAAACAATCATCAACATTTCATATCAAAGGAAGAGGTGTGGAGAGCAGGGCTTTCTTGCTAATGGCTTGGATATGAGAGTGAACAAGTCTACAGTAGATAAGTTAAGGAGTGTTATGGAAAAGCCCCTCTTAGGTGGTTGCACATTTTATATCATATTACATATGTTTAAGTCAACACACCAGAGAAAAGTTTTCTCCTCCTCCTAAATATGGACTGTCTCCCACATCTTCAAAATGAAAACTGTCTGATCCCCAGGCAAGGCAAAATTCAGTTCTGAGCAAGTGGAAGATTTCTACAAATCAAAAGATCACAGCTTTATAGACTAGTATCCTGCATACCTGCACAACTAGGAAAAAGAAGCTTCCCAACTTCAAGAGGTTTGCAGTGTAGAGCACTCGCTGCTAGCACTGGCAGATCCTGAGATACTGGGCTTTAAACTTACGACATTGCATATTCAGATCATTACCGAAGGAGTTTTACATATACTCATTTTAATTTCTCTCCTCCTCAGAGCCTGCATAACTGGATTCATGGTAATTAAGATACATGGTTTTCCATGCGGGAGGATACAAAAAAAGTCCCTTAAAATAAAACCCTTCCCCAAAACATTCATTAAATAGTTGTTCTGTAACACATATGGCACCCACATAATCTATGACCGCTGAATGGGATGGTATAAATGGTTTTACTAATATGAGTTGGATTGCTGACATGGGATGGTCATACTTATTCAAGTGACAAAGACAAGAGTGAGTTATGTAAATCAGTGGCTCTCAACCTTTCCAGACTACTGTACTCCTTTCAGGAATCTGATTTGTCTTGTGTACCCCCCAAGTTTCACCTCCCTTAAAAACGAATTGCTTACAAAATCAGACATAAAAGTACAAAAGTGTCACAGCACACTAGTACTGAAACAAATGCTTACTTTCTCATTTTTACCATATAATTATAAAATAGATCAATTGCAATATAAATATTATACTTACATTTCAGTGTATAGTATATAAAAAAATATAAAGAAGTCATTGTCTGTATGAAATTTTAGTTTGTATTCACTTCACTAGTGCTTTTTATGTAGTCTGTTGTAAAACTAGGCAAATATCTAAATGAGTTGATGACCCCCCCGGAAGACCCCTGGATACCCCCAGGGGTATGTGTACCCTGGCTGAGAACCACTCATGTAAATCATCCCAAAGACCTTCAGAAATGCCGTATAATTTCATAGCTTTGAAGGCCTGTATTTCAGAAGTTCCCAGGACTAGAAGCAAGAATTTGTAGCCCTTGCCCAGTGGACCAAAACTACTTTTTCTAGCCCTGCGAAGATGTGAGATACCAGATTTTAAAACTGGGGCATTTTTATGTACAGGGATCTTTTACTGGCCCAGTACTAAATCTTGCCTGGGCTAGGCCTCAGACAGATTATTTTGGGTTGAGAGAGAGGGAAATTCCACATTAGACGGGTAGAAGTAGGAAATATTTTACAGGCATGTGATTTATATGCGAATGACAGCCATTTGAAGCTGCTCAGGGATCTGAACTGTTAAAACAAGTCCCAGGATGATGGATTAGAGAGCATGATTCAGGTGAAGCGGTCAACGGTGAGTGAAATAAATTTATCACATGTCTGTGCAATTTATGACATGGATACTATTTCCACAGAGATAGGTATAACTAGCCTTGGAAGGATTAGATTTTTATTAGTAAATGTTGATGTCACACAAACCAATGAAAAATATTGCCCGTGATGATAATTGAAATTTACAGATATGCAAAATAAGAAAAATGCTGCTTGAGAACTTAAAGCCCCACCTTAATGTGTATAAAGCATGTTGCAATGCCAGTGTTAGCAGAGCTGGAGCAGGGGTGCCATTTAAGTAGCTTTAACTTTTTGAATCTCAACAGCTACTGCCATTAAATAATTATTGTCTGACACCCTCCCCCATAATTGCATACAACTTTGAAAACTGAAATCAAATTTGGACAAAATGTTTAAAAACAATCAATATTACAGGTCAAGATTATAAAATAAAAATCAAAGTAATGTTCTTTTCATCTTTATGCCTGAAAAATTACAATAAGGTATACATATTTCTTTTACAAAGATTTCCTTTAAAAATTCTTGTACATTTTTCAGATAAGATGCTCAAAACAGTCACCACTGCTTTAATTTTGATGTTCAGCAAAATCAATTCTTTCTTTTAAACATTTACAAAAATCCAACACATCTGGGTAATGTTTTACATAATCTATAAACTACAATTAAGATGAGGAAAAGTTTTAATTATTTTATAGTTTCGTAAATGTGGACTTTACCAATCGCTTGAGACATTTGTTCTAAGACATGTCCAATTAGTATCAAATATCAGAGAGTCATTTTTAGTTTCTTGAATATACTTAGCTAATTAGGATCAGCCATGAACTGAATTAATTAATTCTCTGCCAACCGGGAAAGAGCATTCATACGATCCACATCTTTGAAGTGCTGCTTAATAATGCTGTCATGCTCAGAAAGAGGCATTAGTTCTGTTCAGAGGGTACTGCCACTCACCTGTAAAAAGGGAATGCTTGGTTCCACTGAGCTGGGGATAAGGTTGTATTAAGAAAACCCTTCAAAATTGAATATCACTTCCTTTCTGCAGAGATAACTTTTTGTAGCTCAAAATCAAATGCTGATCCTTTACTAAGGAAATGAACAAGCTTGACCCATGTAGCATGCACTTTAAGATAAGAAAAAGATTTTCATAGTGCTCTTCTCTAGCATGAAATGTCTTTTAGACATTTACAATCCTGGCAAGTTTCACATTGACTCGGACACATGAAGCTTATGGTAACCAGGAGAAGATAAAATGATCTAAACTTACCTATGATCACCATTGGCCTAATAATCTCAATATAATACCAAGATAGTTTTGTCAGTTGCACCTCCATAAAGTTCAGCAAGTTCCTTCTAGAACAGTATGTACCAGAACATAGTGGAATGACAAGTTAGAGTGTGCAGTATTGCAATTCACTATGCAATTACAAGAGAAGCTGTCTGAGATGACAAATAGGGTGGCCCAAATCCTGAAGGGCAGAGGGCTACCATCTGCCCATATAGGAGAGTACCACCCTGATCTAGAAAGCCTTCAGAATTCTGAGGCCAGTGTGATAACAGATGATAGGAAAAAGTTTTCATCTACTCTGCATGGTCAAGGGCTTCTCAGGCCAAAGAAGGGAATTTTTCCATCTCCACTGACGGCCCCCCACAATTCCTGATCCCTTTCTCCCTCTCTCATGTGTGTGTGTGTGTGTAGTAATCTCCACAAAGCAGACTTCATGGTGAAGACAGAAGAATCCAAGGAAGTGGGAACGCTCAGTCAGAGCCTACAGAAAAGTTAGCTGCTGGTGTATTGCCTAGTTAGCAGTTGTGAACCCCAGCCCTGATGATTTGGGGGACGAGGGGAGAAAAAATCTCCTTGTTCATTGAATGTCCACTTCTAGCTTACAACACTGTTTCTGAGGGAGATTTAGTTCTCCACACCGGGATGTGGATGGGGTCACCACTTCCCCTGAATACCCTCTGCTACTTATGGCACTGTGGAAGTGGAGTCAGCAGGGCAGCGTCTAGTGAGCGGCTGAACTAGGCAGATAGGAGGGGGCCTTCCACTCAGGATTAGAGTAAGGCTTCATGGGCATGGGGTCCAAGTGGGCTGCAGATCTCTGCCTGGTATGCACACCTAAAGGCCAGTATGTGGCTGTGCATGTTTTATGCCCTGTATACTTGGAATGTGAACACCTTTTAAAACCAAGTCTAATATTTTCAACACAAAATTTTAATCAGATTATGAGAGGAAATAACTGCTGGATTCCTAGTTTTCTTAACCCTTTAAGCTCTTGCATTCCAGAGCTTTCATGATTAAGACAAACATTCTGCATTAGAGTGAGAGAGAATTAGAACGCAGTGTTGAAAGAAGGGGATTAGAAAATGGTGGAGTTCTTTACCTCAGTTAGAATGAACCATTTCCCCAGATAAACCTTGATGAATCAAAATTCTTGACTTCAGTGGAATCCTTCTGTTTCCCCCAGCTTAGTATTTATTTTAAATATGTATTTTCAAGGTTCATTGATTTGCAATTCACTTTTTGTTTTACACTTTGAATTGCTAACAGAAAATGTTATCTAGAATAACCTTGTTTTGATTCAGCAGCCTGCATTTTAGCAGGTTTAAACACATGCTCTTACTCTGCGGCTTTAGGCATAAGCAATCTACCCCTTCTCATTTCACCCCCATCACAGTAAGGGCATTGAATATTTGCCTGATCAAAGTTATATCACTGCTTCCAGGATTCGAGGTCTGACTTCCCTAGACTTACAGCAGCAGGACAATAACAAATGTACCATACGTCCAGGCTCAAATGAAATCTAACAGAGACATATATCTCTTGCCAACAAAGTCAATGAACTTTCAGATCTGACATTTCCAGGGGGCAAATCAAAATCAGCGGAGTTAGATTGCTTATGTCTAGTACTCCTCCAGAACACCTCTGGAGGGCTTTACTTGTCTGGCTGTGCTGCATGAGTCAGTGAATTACACTAAAGGCCATCTATTCAAATACACCAAAGATGTTTTTTTTACCATGTTGACAATAACAAGTGGAAGCAGGCATATAGCTGATAAAAACAAGTAAGAATCCTTGCATGCTACTCTGTCTTAATTTCCTTTGAACATATTTTGACTAGCAAAATTAAAGTTAACAAATAAAGAAATCCATTTACTAGAGGTTGTTTCTTCCAATTTCATGGAAAACAATGACCTATGACTACATAGCAAAAGTGAGGCCTTTTACCCTGTGCTTTGTGCAGCTCTGTGTAGGATCACCTTAAGTTACAATCCCAGGAGGAGGATCAAACCCTACATCCTTAAACAAACCACAAGAGTTTCAGTTTTTCTATGACCAGGGAGGTTTCTAACTGTCAGGGTTATGAAGTACCCTATTAATACATACCCAGTGTATATGAGCAGTAAGTAGAAGCATGACCAATATTGGCAGACATATGATTAGGGAAGATCAGATAGTGGTGGTAGCCTGGTAGATATCATATTGTATATAAAATCATGTTATATTTGTGCAGTTTAAACTGTTATTAAAATAAATAAGACACAGACATACAAATTATAATAACACAAAAATATATTATTAGGATTTCAGACTAATACAGGTTAGAAACCTCTAAAATATCTAAAATACATTTTCTATATGAAATTATGTCAGAGTTCTAAGTTAGAATATATTTGGACTTTCTATTGCTAGGGGCAAGTGATGTGCATTTCCAAAGAAAAGAAGAAAAATTTCCATTTCTACTATTATGAAGATTCATATTTTATCCCTGAATATTTTAAGATATCAGACTTTAAACCTGCTGCTGTTATAAGACTGAATTTTGCCTGTCTGGGTCTCTGACCAATATATTTCTGGAAGTTTGGAAAATTTTAGATAGATAGATAGATAGATAGATAGATAGATTACACACACACACACACACACACACACACAGTAAAGCTTCTTGGAGTTCTTGACGAAAGATGATATATATATATAAAATGAATGAGAGAAAGATGACTCACTACTGAACTACAACTTCTAGTCTGCATTAATAACACTACAAGAGTTTGCTAGTTCTCATGGGGGTTGGGGAGATGAGGGATTTAGAAGAGGAAATGAAGAACAGTTTCTCTGGTTGAAACTATAGAGGAAATCTGGCGTATGCAAATACAATTACTGAGGTTGGAATACGGCCAGACAACATAAGCAAACTAAAAATGTTCTTCTGTATTCACAAAGTGTGATTTCCCCCCCTTAAGTATTCCAAGAACAATACTTGGGTTTGAAAAAGTTATAGTTACAAATGAGTCTCGGTTAGCTATGACTAACTGCTCAAGCTTCATTGTCACAATTCATGATATTAGCTAAATCCCTGACTTGATTTATAACCTGATTATCTATTCACATCCATTCATTAAACCAACATGCAGTATGTCATTACAATCACAAACCGTTTTCATACATTTTTAGTTCACCATCTAGCATAGTAATGAGTGAATAAAGGTAAACTAAAATAAATCTGAGTAGTGCTTGACAGCACCACCCTAGTTAATTCCAGAAAATAGAATTGCAAATATCCTGGGGCAGATCCTCAGCTGATCTATGGAGCTATGCAAATCTATACGAGCTGAGAATCTGCCCTCTGGAGTTTTAAAATGCAAGAAAAATCAAAAGGCGGGGGGCGGGGGAAAGTCAAGGTAAATTATTATTTACTATTCTACAGCACCCAATAACATGCAACATATTTCACAGTACTGTGGAAGTAAAGCAAGAACTGACAGGGATTTGAAGGGGATTTCAATGCAAACAGTCTCTTCTGTGAGCAAAAGTCAGGCTAGCTGTTAGCCTAATAACGCGAGATTTGTAGAAGCAAGGATTGTGTGAGGCAAATGGGAAAGAACTGTGTGAGAAGTTGTTGCGACCTTGTGTAAATAAGTATGGAATGTAGACTAGAGTCTAAATAAATGTAAAAAATAAAATATCAAAATGACCTATGTATAAACCAAATGCAGCTGTTGCTCATTATTGTATGTAACAAAAGGTATAAATGCTTGCTGGAATTGTTTATGTGTAGAGAGACCTGCCTAGGAGGGGGAAACCCTGTGTCCCAGTGTACTCTCTCCCTCCATGCAATTGCTAGAGAAAATAAAGTATCTAACTTTGCTGCACCCAACCAGAGAGTGAGAACTGTGTTTTTCTCCGACAGTACAGATAAGAGGACATAGTCTCTGCTACCCCAAAAATTTCCAGTCTCAGACCCTGATCATGAAATCAGATCAATATAGGCAGACTTACATCTGTGCAAATTCTGACTGAAGTCAATGAGGCTCCACATGGGTACAGGTGTCCAACCACAACCATCAGATTGCAGGATCAGGATCTAATGTTGGACAATGGCAGAATGAAGGGGGAGAGAAAACAATATGGTGTGTCAGGGAAGGAAGGACAGGTGTTACAACAATAAGACCACATGGTGACTCAGTGAAGTCAGGTACATACTGTGGTGAAGTGTGGTCTCCTCACCCCTTTCCCCCTGATTATAGAGAAAAACTAAATATCTTTGTTGACTCACTTCTTGCAGTAGTAGCAGAAGAAGTGGTCTTCAGAAGTTATCTGAATGCATAGGGGGCACTGGCCTTGCAGAAAAGCTCAGGAGGATCATTTTATAAGGGATGGCATGGGAAAAGGCACAGGAATGAAACACTGGGTTCCTGATATTCCTGAGACTTCCTGCAGTTGTTTTAGGTTCATAAGCAGAAAGGCAAATCCTCTTCCACTGCAATGAGCAACCAAACCTAGTGTTTTCAGTTCAGAGCAAAGATTTCAAGCAGCAGAGACTTCAGTACATCCAAAGAGAGAGAGACTCCGGGGAATATTAGGCTCTCATATCAACTACACATTCATTGTAGCTCACCCTCATCCTTTGTGGTCAGCATCAGCCAGAATACATGACAAGCAAGCAACTGTCACTCACTACTGACGAGATGTGTTGCTGGTGCGGACTGAAAGGAAAGTGGCAAAGTCCTTCTAGAGGCAAAACTTGGAACTACAATGAGTGAATTATGAGGACAGGGATGGTAGTGTCAAAGGACCGCAGGATAATGTGTTAAATGTACAGTGTGCTTTAAGAGATTAATAGATTCATAGATTTTTTAAGGCCAGAATGGGCCATTAGATCATCTAGTTTTGCAACCTCCTTTTTCAAATATGGACAGCAGTCCTCCCATATCAGTTCCACCAATGCTGTACACAGAGGTAAAGTCATCTCTCTACTCCTACTCACTACTCCTCGGTTTGTACTGTATTGTATGAGACCCAAAACAGATTAGAACTGAAAAAGATCTTTTATTCTAATACAGGTTCACACAGAAAACTAATCAGCCTCCATCTCCCAAAAACATCCTCGCACACAATCCCAAACCTCCCTCCCGACCCCATCCCCATCATGTTCAGTACAGCCTTGGGGCTTCTAACACTAAATAGCTATTCTAGCACTGGCCACCAGGAAGCAATAAGCATAACAAAATGCCTACAATATTACACTTTAAGTTAGTAATAAACATTAAACATTAACCTTATAACAACAAAACAGAACATCCTAACTCAGAGATTGGGATAGAGCTGTGGTTCTCAACCTTTCCAGACTACTGTACCCCTTTCAGGAATATGATTTGTCTTGTGTACCCCAGGTTTCACTTCACTTAGAAACTACTTGCTTACAAAATCTGACACAAAAATACAAAAGTGTCACAGCCACCCTATTACTGAAAATGTGGAATGTAAATTGTACTTACATTTCAATGTATAGTATATAGAGTAGTATAAACAAGTCATGGTCTGTCTGAAATTTTAGGTGTATTGACTTCACTAGTGATTTTTATGTAGCCTGCTGTAAAACTAGGCAAATATCTAGATGAGCTGATGTACCTCCTGGAAGACCTCTGTGCACTCCTAGAGGTACATGTACCCCTGGTTGAGAACCACTCAACCAGCCTCAGGCAATTACATGTGATTATTTTGCCCTTTCTAGCATAATTGCCTTACTACTACAAGTTCAGTCTGTCTGTAGGTTTGGGAGAGGTAAAGGTAAACATAGCTTCTGGTCCTGGTATTACACCTACACATTGACTGTACCTCTCATTGGAACTTGTTCTCCTGTGTATGTACATAACACCACCTTTCTAGCTCCCAAGAGTGGTGTATTATCCCTTGGCCGTGGCACAACAGGTGATAAGTATCTTCTCTGATTAGACAGAAAAGCTCCTGAATCCATCTCCATGGTTATTCTTTATCCATTCATTGTAACATCCATTCACAGTGGCTTCTCCTTTGGCTTTTGCTGGTAACATTAAACATAGTATACACCAAGTCCTTGGCTTCTGGCTCCTCTTCCTCCGCTGCAATATATTGAACCTCCTTCTCCTTTTCCGTTCCATGTATCCAGTTTTTACAGCACACTTTTGCAAGAAGTCTTTGCTTCTAGCAGACCCAGGACTCTGTATCCTCGTATGGGCAGGGGATATGATCATGTTTCTCCCCACATCTAAAGCAACTGTGAGTTCGTAAGGAGGTACCTCTGTTTACTTAAAGATTCATTTGCTTTGTGTGAATGCTGGACAATTTGTGTATGGTGCCTGGGACTGTTTGGCTATCTATATTCTTAGCACCTCCCTGTAAATACAAAGCATTTTATGCAGCTACTGCCATGCTTGGAGCTATTTCCAGAGCTTATTAAAATCAAAGGTGGACTCTGCCAACAGACATCTCTAAATTCCGCCATCATTGATACCACAGACAAGTCTAACCCCCAGCATGGCATTTGCTGTAGCTCCAGAACTACAGTGCTCTAATAAATTATGCAGTTCTGCTACAAAAACTGCACAGACATTCCAGATTGGCTGGAGAAACTGTTAAATGTAAAACACTGCACAATCGGATGGCACAGGGTTATGATAATGCGTGACAACTTTGACCAGCTCAAAGGATTTCGCACTGCGCTTTCAGATGACACCAAATTTTTAAGTAAGCTATATGTTTTGCTCTACAAATGCTCACTAAATTAGCACATTGCTTATCATCATCCTCTATATCATTTGCAGTGAAGTCCTGGGAGAGACTCTCTGAGTACTGACTCTGCATCATACTCTTTCATTTTTCCATATGCAGCCATTTTAATTTGCCATAAAAAGCTGTCATTTACAGTGGGTAGAACTTGCTGGTGGTTGTTTTCAGTTTATCCTCATCACCAGTTCACATGGAAAACTTTTCTCAACCCCCACCCCTGCCCGAACACTGGAGCATTTCCAGTACAGTCTTGGGGCTGCTAACAGTAAATAACTATTCTCATGCTGGCCACTAGGTGGCAATAAACTTAACAAATACCTTCAATCAAGGATCACATTAGTCCTTTTAGCCACAGCATCTGACTGGGAGATCATATTTAGTTGCCTGCCCACTAAACCTAGTTCTCCTAAATCCTTTTCTAGGATACAGTAGGTATGGTCTATATTCTGTGTACTTAGATGTATAGCCTTGCACTTGGCTATATTAAAATAAATTATGTTTGAATGGGCCCAGGTTACCAAGTGATCCAGATTGCTCTGTAGGTCTGCCATCCTCATTATCTACCGCTCTGCCAATTTGTGTCATGCAAATTTTTATCTGCAGTGATTTTATATTTACATCTAGATTTTGATAAAAATATTGAATAGTGAATGTTGGGTCACAATACACAGAGCTTTAGATCACCTTAATTTGTACTCATTGCTTCCAGACAGTGGGATTTGAACTTCTGTGGACCTTTCCTAGAACTAGCTGATGAGAGGATGGGCACATGAGGCTTTCCAAACAGCACCCCGGAAAACAAATTATAGTTACTGGTGCTATAGGAAGGAGAGAAGCTGTTGTCTTTTGGAGGGCTGACAGGAAAGAAAACTTCAGGCATTGATGACTGGTCAAGGCAGACAGCATCTACCCACTTTCTTCTCCCTGAGGAGAGCAGCTATTAAATTCCTGGGAAAGAGAAAAATGAAAGCAAAAGAACAAGGCAGAGGACCTCAGTGTTACATTTCTGGAATTAACTTCCTCCCTTGGTCCAAGAGACTGACCCCACTGAGCTTCATTTCTGGTGCAAGAAATTAACCTACCTCTTCAGAGGTCATATAGGAAATGCACAGATTGTTTTGGGGGGGTGACTGACTGGTGGATTTATTTTCCCATTGCTGATCATTGTATTTAATGTTACTGTCCTAGACACTGATACTGCAGCTGTTACTTAATTGATTGATTTTTCTTTTCATATATGTTTCTTTGTGTGTGTGTGTGTGTGTGTGTGTGGGAGGGGGGGAGACGGTACCCTTTCTTGTAAGTTCTTTTTCTTTTAAAGCCCTCCTCTCTCCTGTCCCATGGCTCAGTTCTTCTGTCCTGCCCTTGAGGTTGCAGAAATGCACTATGCTTCACCCCTTCCTTGACACAGAACTTTTGTTAAATAACTGCTGGTAGCTCATTTGATTAAGAGTTCAGGGCACCTGTTGGAGTCTGATCCAACAGCCACTGAAGTTAGTGTGAAGACTCCCAAGTCCCCTTGACTCAAATGGGCTTTGGAGTAGGCTCCTAAACCGAGTGAAGTTGAGCCTTCCTAGTGAAACCAACCTTCACTGAAAGTTATTATTCTACATTTTATAACTCTCAAACTTCAGTTGAGACTGAAGACTGGTCACTTAAGTATAAGGGTAAGATTTGTGAAAGGTAGATTTCTAAAGTGTGATTTGTATGGTTATTTCAGCTTAATAAATGCACAAATGAGAAACAAACCCCAAATCTGAGAAACACAGAAAGAAACTACTTAGAGGATCCTTGTTAAATGTTTCTTTTCCATCTGCTTAAATTTGTGTGTCAGCAGCACACCATACAGCAGATAAAAATAAATTTGCAAACAAAAGGAGGCTATCTTTTGGTATTTGGTATTTGTCAAAACAACCAGTAAATCACAAGTTGACAAAACATATGTTGTTTGCAGATTCCTTTTTTATGTTAGGCTGAAATTCTTTAACTGTAAATATTTTAAGTCCTTTGTTGGTTCCTTCAGAGCTGATAACATGAACACAGAACAGTCAAAGCATTTTGGGATGTGCAAGCAGATGCTAAAGCTGGACTAAAATAAAATCCACACACTATTTAGACGTATACAAAAAAACACCCAGCTTCCTGGGGTATCACATTTATTAACAAAGAAATTAAGAGAAGGATAATAATTCTGGTCAAGTCTTGTCTCCAGACTTAGGTGCTCCTAGGATCCTTCCTCGGGACTGCTCCATCCACCCACACTCAAGGTCCTCTCTTCTCCTTACAGAGTCACTCCCACCTCACCTTAAATATGGCCTCTTCATTCAGTAAGTAGTCAGAATTATCCCTTTTTCAATAGGACAAACACCTGCTGGCAGGGTGGGGGTATTTCACGCAAACTCTGCCAGACTGTTACAGTCTATTTTCTAAATGCCCACCAAAGCAGTAGGGCAAAGAGGAATGTGCTGCCCAAATGGTTTCTGACAGGCAGCTATTAAAGCTATGTAATTGTTTTTCATTGTTGCCATGTTAAAAGGAGTCCCACTGAGTAATCATCTGTTTTTCATTGATTCTCTTTCAATAGGAAGTACCTCTCCCTCCCCCACCACCTGTTCAAACTTGCCTTTTTAGTACAATTGTAAGTTTAAAGTGTTCCAAGATTTTAATATAAAATAGATTTGGTATTAACATTAAAACTGATGTGCAAATATGTCTAGTAATTATCCGTTCTTGGAATAATAAGCTGTATGCCACACTAAGTCTTGATTACTTGATTCCACATCCTAAGGCCATTTGGAAGATGGCTTCTCCATTGGAAATGAATTGAGAAATAAAATTCCTTTTCCCCCTTAGGTGCTTACAATTCAAAGAGGCTATTAAACTGCACTGCGTATTTATGCCCCTTAAACACTGATCTCTTTAATGAATGCTGTCCTCTACTTTTTGACAGCAGTGACAGATAGTTTAAAATGTGCTGGACACATGTTTTACTGCATGTTACAAAATGTTTTTTCTGTAGAAGGAGGGGAAAGAATTTAATCAGCATGTGCCTTCAAAATGCTCCCCAGTTCAGACCGAGTGACTTGCTTTGTGTAAGATGAGAAGACTGACAGAACCCATTACTTTTTCTTTGCTGCTGCTTTCCTTTTATTACTAGGATTTGAATCAGTGTCAGGTTACATACATTTATTTTGAGAGTTACCAGCAATTAAAAAAAAACCCACCTGGTGTCCTCACATGTTCCGTGAGACAGAATTTAACACCTTCCCCCCTCATTGTTTTTAAACTCATTTGGTTAGCTAACTTCTTTTTCCACCTCTCCTTTCCCACCCTAGCCATTTCTCCACTCTCCTGTTCCCTGTATAGACTGGTGAAGTTGTGGCATGCTACTGAAAGCATTCATTGAAGAGATCCTTTCAGAGCTGAAAGCATGTCTTCGCCTTAATCAAGCTGTTGTAAATGCAACTTCAACAATGTGTTCAATAGTAGATGGTCTTGATAGACCTCTGCCATGTTATTCTAGATTGCCATTAGCTCCTGGAGCACCTGTTCTGTACAGTTTATTGGTAAAGCCTGGAGCTCCTATCTGGCAGTGCACTGTATAAAGCTGAATCAGCACTGCACTAGTGAGCTACACCTGAAAATTGTACATCTGTGGGCACTCAGTGTACGTAAAGAACTGTTGACATGGTATGTGCTCATCATATCATTTACCCAATCAAAATGAAAGTGGCACTGATAGATATAAATATATAAAAATAGTGCTTTAGGCACGTAATCTACCAAAGACTTTCAGTGCTGCCTTGAAGGAGTCCTCTAGGTTATACCCAGATTCCAGTTTGTCCCTTTGTTTGCGAAAATAGTGCTTTAGGCACGTAATCTACCAAAGACTTTCAGTGCTGCCTCAAAGGAGTCCTCTAGGTTATACCCAGATTCCAGTTTGTCCCTTTGTTTGCGAAAATTAAAGAAAAAAGAACTTGAGGAGGCTATTGTGGCAATGCATTCAGTCAGGTACAGAGGGCGAAAAGGTACTGAGAGTCTTGCATTACTTTATAACCATTTTACTGGAATTGTTGACTTGCTCTGTTAACTGGATCCCAACCAGACCTTGTCAAATAATTCAGAAAGTGATTCACTAATATTTTCACATGTCATGACAAGTTAGTTCTGCTGTTTTGCAGGGGATGATACTGTTTACTGTTCTCGAATATTTGAACTTAGTTTATTCACGAGTGTTGTGAAGGCTAAAAATGTTATTCATAGTAGGATGAATGAATATTTATTAAAACATTTGCCCCAGAAATGCATTATTTGCTGAACATTATTTTGGTTTTAAGAGGGTTCTACTCCCTGACTGGATAACGAACAATATCATGCAACTTAGGTTGACCAACCACACACCATAAATAATGAATTATTAAAGTGAACATTTTACTATCACCTGAAATTGGTTCACACACACAGTGTCAAATGCTTCTGAAGAATGTATATATTTGTTGAAGTGAGGATTGGCTACCGAGTGACTTGCAAACAGCAAAGAGGGCTAAATGTCAATAACTTGAGCAGCTTTACTCCAAACTGAATATTTTCTACTCGTGATAGAAATGGAAGTTTTTGTCTTCAGTGCAATGATCATCTTCCATTTAGGAGCATTAAAGGGAGAAAACATTAGAATTCTCACCATCTAGAGTTCAGGAGCACCCTTTGAGGATAGTCAGGCACACCCTACAAGATCTCTCTGATTCTAACATGTTACTCCAGTGGCTCACTCCACTGGCTTCCTATAGAATACCCAATATTCAAGGCCCTGGTCTTGATATTTAAAACTGTGGCACAGGCCCAAACTTTCTCAGGAACCAATCACCTATAATGACGACTGCACTCAGATACACTGGAACTGTCCACAGCAAGGCTAAAACAACTAGAAAAAGTCTCATTGCTCTTGTGCAATGAATGCAAAGAACCATCACAGTCTGACCACCTGGATCCAAAATGTAAATCTCACCTCTTTATCATGGATTTTCAATGACAGCATTAAAAAACAAACAAAACCTAACTACATTCCCATTGTAATGGAAAGACGATGGAAACCAAGACTACTTTGTGTTAATTAAGTAGGACCATTTGATACTACTCTAAATAATATGTCAAATACCGAAATAAACAGGGAAAAATTCTCTGCCAGTATAAATCCACTGTTGTGAATGAAATTACATCATCAGAGAATTTGGCCCATAAAACAATAGGTCATTTCTTATAAGCTTGTGCATCTAGTGCCAGAAATGGAGAATTATTTTATTAAAGCAGAGCTGAAGGTTCATACAGAAGTTATTCCATAGTTTCCAGACAGCAAAAATGATTCCTCTTCTCAAACAGAAAAAGTGTTATGGCTGCAGAATGGAGAAAAATGAGCCAGAAAAATAAAGAAAAAAATAGGTACTTTCTCCTCTAGATTATGTTTAATGATGTGTTACAAATAAAATAAGCTCACGTACAGCAAAGGAGATTATGATAAATACATAAAGAATGGAAAAGGGAAAAATAATTTGCTCCCTATAATAGGTCTTGTAATATTATGCCTGTATTGCACCTGTCAGTTTGTATATTTATAAATAATACACAGTTATTAGGCCCCAAACTATTTTCCATGTAAATTGTATTCTGATTTAGAAGACAGAAAGAATGTATTTACTTGTAGATATTTATTAGGGTATGAGGAGATGTGCTAAAACAAGTCTGGGGAAAGTCCTTCACAGCATGCGCTTTGAAATCTCCATTCAGCAACCTGGCTGTTATTGACATACAAGCTGAATGTATTTTATTCATTAATGGATTTTATGCTCCCGACAAATTGACTTGCTCAACATTAGCTGAGAAGACCAGCTGAGCCAGGAACTAAATCCAAGTTTTCTGTGTCCTGGTCCAGTCTATATACTAAGTCAGCCTTCCTGGTTTACACCACATGCAGATCTCCTAGGATCAAGCATACTATTGCACCACTGCCAGTCACATGGATAGAAGATTACCACTGTCAATCTGCACACCCTTAAATTCACCATTTCCTACCATTTTTAAAAGGGCTTTTTCATTTTATTTACATAGGTAGTATATTAGATTTTTATATGTTACACACAGTTGTAGGGAGAGAATGTGTGTGTGTGTGTGTGTGTGTTTGTGTGTGTGTGTGTGAGAGAGAGAGAAAGAGAGAGAGAGAGATGTTCAAAGTCGCAAAAAGGAATTAGGCACCTAACTCCTGTTTGTTCCTTTGGAAAATAAATCTCACTTGTAGAATGCACTTCCATGTCTGATTCAATATATTCTGTATACGTGCAACATACGTTACATCTATTTTGTTCTATGTAGGTTATGCAGCCTCTAAATGCCTCTCCGGTGTTACGGTCCCCACACATCACACCTTATTGACACATGAAGCAGCATTAACTTTCTGTACATTATATGCACACTTACAGGAGGAGCAAGAGCTGTGCCTATTACCTCCTCCTTTGGGACCACAGCCATACCACCTTTTCCACCACATCTGGTAAAGTAGCAGAAGTTTTTTGGGGAAGGGAAAACTTTTCCATCACATGTTTTAGAGGCAGCACATAACTTAGCCACCTACATCTTGTAGAACAGCTTCAATGGAGGAATATTGTTTCTTTAGATTGAGATAGTGCCCACGATGTTCTAGGTGCTTTCCAAAACACAAATGTTGCATCTTTTCTTCACCCCTGTGTAAAAGGTCAGCATATGGTCCCATGTAAGTTACTGTAAAAAAAAGCTCCACTTGGTTCCATTTATCTACAAGTAAATACATTATTTCTGTCTTCTAAATCAGAATACAATTTACATGGAAAATAGTTTGGGGCCTACTACGATCACTGCAGCAATGACAAGCATTTTGTAACTCAGGGCCTGATCCAAAGTCCATTCATGCTAATAGAAAGGCTCTGGATCAGACCCTTACAGCCCCATGTAAATGATGTACACAGATATAAAATAAGATGGTGTGGACCAATGATCATGGTCTGCTATGTGCTATAGTTGGTTTTGCTTTCTCCTTACTTAAGCCAAGTAGCAGATTCTGTCTTTCCAATGTGTGGGGTGGACAATAAGGCAGAGATGAAAAACAGAGGACACTCTTCTAAGATAGGAGAGAGAAAATATTCCTAGAATAAATATTAAAAAAAAATACATACCCAGCATACTTAATTGCTCATATGTGGCTTCAATAGTACATTCATATATTATCCCAAGAAAGCCTAGACATTCTGGCTGGATTTCAATATGAAATGGCAGCACCTTTCTGAGTTACAATTCAAAAGGAAGACTTTCACAAAATGTGTTCCTTTCATAAGCAAAATAAATTTGCCTCATCTCAGTTTATTCAGAAGCATTTTAATAACGTAGATCCTGCTTAGGATTTTTTTTTCCTAATTAAATATTAATCCCATCAAGCAGCCAAGTAGATGACTGATGCACGGTTAGTAAAATGAAACTATGGAGCTAGATTGTATGTTCTTCCATTCCCTTCAGATTTACGATGGCCCAGTCAGATTCATAGATTCCAAGGCCAGAAAGGGCAACTGTGATAATCTAGTCTGACCTTCTGTATAACACAGGCCATAGAACTTCCCGCAAAATAATTTCTAGAGCATGTCTTTTTAGAAAAACAGATAGTCTTGATTTAAAAATTGCTAGTGATGGAGAATCCAACACATCCTTTGGTCAATTGTTGCAATGGTTAGTTACCCTTACTGTTAAGAATTTATACCTATAAGTCAAAGGTTTTTAATTTAAGTCAAGGGTATAAGGCTATTGCAATAAAAACAGAACTAGAGAAGGAGAGGAGAGGGATAGCTCAGTGGTTTGAGCATTAGCTTGCTAAACCCAGGGTTGTGAGTTCAATCCTTGAGGGGGCCACTTAGGGATCTGGGGCAAAATCAGTAGTTGGTCCTGCTGGTGAAGGCAGGGGGCTGGACTCAATGACCTTTCAGGGTCCCTTCCAGTTCTAGGAGATAGGATATCTCCATTTAAATACAGTGGTGGTAGAAATAATTCAAAGGATAGGACAGATAATAGTTATAACTGTATGTTTAATTATTGGTAGGGCAATCAGATTCTTGTATGGGGGATTTTATTAGTTGTTACATTTAAATAAAAATGAATGCAATGACAATCACTGCAGCAATGACAAGCTTTAAAAAACATCACAAGTGACAGTACAATAAGTGAAATAAAAACATTAGATTTGGCAAATTGATTGAATGATTTAAAAAGTCAGAGAGAACAAGCCACAGCTGCAGGTGTAAGTCGGAGTCATATAATGGCTTATTAAGCAAATTGCTAGGGCATAGCAAAATGAAACAGATGTACCAGTAACCCTTGATGTGGAAGTCAAGAAGACAGGAAGAAAATACTGGTATGGAACTGAGGACAAGCATCCTCACATATATGGAAGGGAATTAGAGTGCACGGGAGAAGAGAGAAAATTACTTAGTACTCAGAGCTGCTCTCTGTAGAACCAGAATTTATCATCCTTATTCATGCTGAGTAAGATACTGCCACACAAATCCAATTGTTCTTGCTGGAAAAGCAGTGACAAAAACATGCCTGAGCTAAGGAACAGCTTGCACTCACCAGCAAAAGGGTAAACTCGGGCCACCTTAATGCAAAGCACCTTATCTACCACCTACAGAGACGCCGCACCTGAATGTGCATATCCTACCTAGCACAGCACCCATTCATGAAGAGTCTGCCTCATGCTCTGGGGATGGCAATACAAACCCTCAATACTCCACCCCCAACTGTAGCCTTCCCATACCCACCACCTCCACAAAATACAGGCCCGGCTACCAAAAACGGGAGAGTAATTGTCTAATTTTGCCTCCAAGAGGTATTTGCTGACAGACGAGGAGTCGCTCACAGGGCTGGCAGGGATCTCAAGAAGTCAGGAAGTCCAGCTCCCTGCGCTGTGGCAGGACCAAGTAAACCAAGACCATCCCTGACTGGTGTTTGTCACAAAATCCAAAAAGACAAGCTCCATGGGTGCCAAAAGTTGTGACGTTGACAAGAGGAACTGCCTGCTTAGGCACAGTCTTTCGCTGGATACACCTGGTGCAGGTGTGAACATGGTGGGTTCTCACCCCCCTCATTCAGGCCAATAGAATCTTGCCTTAACCGGGACCTTTAGCCACTCTACTCTCAAGTGCCGCAGTTGATCATGGCAGACCTGCAAACACCCCCAATGGAACTTTTGTGGTAGCACCAAATGCTTTGGGTGTGGCCACTGGGGATTCTTCTGTCCTTGGTAAAGTCACCCATCCCGAACCAATATATGGTCTCATTCCTTTAGCAAAAGGGTGTCTTCCAGGTAACTTGGCAGGATAGCCTTGGGGTCCTTTCTCCTTCCCAATATGTAAAAGATATCCTTCGTTTGTGGAATGGCTCACTGGGCATACTGCACCTCTTAGTCCTTCAGTCTGGGCAGCTGAGGCTCTTGTACTCCAGTAAAACTTGAGCAGACAGTGGGTATGGCTTCCGGTGGTGTCCCCAGACAGTTGCTTTTTCTCTATTGGCTGTGGATTTAGCTTCCACAAAGGATACCTGCTTGCATAAAGCTCTCAATTCAGGTGTTCCCACATCCACCCGAGCACTGGGTGATAAATCATCAGTGTGACACTGACAAGACAAGGCATTGTCATTCATATTTATTCCCCCAGGCCAGTACTGCAGGGTGAAATCATAGCCAGAGAGTGCTGCTAACTGGTGCCCCACTATGGATAATTTCACTGTTGCCTTGATGTACGTCAAAGGGCTATCATCAGTCTTTCTGATGAACTTGGCCCCATAGAGATAGTCATGGAACCTCACTGTCATGGCACTTTAATGCCAGGGACTCCACTTGATGACCAGGTAGTTTCTGTTAGGGGGCATGAGGCCTCAACTTGCAAAAGCTACTGATCAGAGTTCACCCTCATGCTGTCAGTAAAGGACAATTTCTAACCCAGTGTAGCTTGCATCAACATGGAGCTCATATGGCTGGGTGGGATCGGCGTACACCAGGACAGACACTTCAGTGAGTTGTCAAATTATTTTCTGGAAAGCTTCTTCACACCCGGCAGTCCACTGCTTTCAGAAAGGTGTGTTCATATTAAAATACTGGGGGGAGGGTATCCCTTGGTGAACTCTGTGAGCATATGCACCATGTGGAAAGCATTCTTTATGAACCTACGATAATAGCTGCATGGGTCATGGGCCTCAGCCAGGTAGTTAATGCACCTTCTCTGGGTCCATAGCTATTCACAGATCTTTCCTAAAGAGAGGTGCCCAGAACTGGACACACTACTTCAGCTGAGGCCTCAGCACTGCCAAGTAGAGCAGGACAATTACTTTCCATGTCTTAGTTATGCAACTCCTGGTAATACTCTCCCGAATGATATTAGCCTTTTTTGCAACTGCATTATATTGTTGACTCATTCAATTTGTGATCCACTGTAACCCTCAGGTGTTTCCCAGAGGTACTGCCACCTAGCCAGTTATTTCCAATTTTGTATTTGGGGATTTGATTTTTCTTTCCTTAGTGTAGTACTTTGCACTAGTCTTTATTGAATTTCATCTTGCTGTTTTCAAACCAGTTCTCCAATTTGTCAAGGCTGCTTTTAATTCTAGTCCTGTCCTCTAAAGTGCTTGCAACCCCTCCCAGCTTGGGGTCATCTGCAAATTATGTAAGCATACTCTACACTGTTATCCAAGTCATTAATGAAAATATTAAATAGTACAGAACCCAGGACTGACACCTGTGGGACTAAACTTGAGAAACCCTTCCAGTTTGACAGAAAACCTTTGATAACTACTCTGAATATGTTTTTTCAAACAGTTATGTATCCACCTAATGAGTAATTTCATCTAGACCACATTTACCTAGTATGTGTATGAGAATGTCATATGGGATTGTGCGTTACTAAAAAACAAAACAAAAAACCCGACCAAGATGTCATGTCTAGCCCCACTCCTCTCTTTCCAAGGGGCACAGACATCTCACTCTAAGATCATGCAATCCCATGGGTGCCTAAGTTCCCCATACACACTGACAAAGTCTGGATACCAATATAATTTTGGCCACCATCATTAAAGGAAGATTGTTCCTCAGTGGAGCTGAATGCTCTGAGATACTAATATGGCCCCCATTAACATAGTATTTGAGCACCCCAATCTTTAATGTATTAATCCTCATGGCGACCCTCTTAAGAGGAGGGGGGAAGTACTATGCCCATTTTACAGTAGAGAACTGAGGTGCAGAGAGATGTAGGCCCTGATCCTCAGGCATCTAACCCCTATTAAAATTATTGTGAGTTAGGTGCTTAAATATATTTGAGGAGCTAGAGCCAAGTGACTTACCCAAGAAGTCTGTGACAGAGCATAGAATTGAATCCAGGTCTCCTAAGTCCCACCCTAGCACCTTAACCACTGCATCATCCTTCTGGTCACAAAACATTGGGTCACAAACTCGCAGTAATCCTACTTTAGAATCTCAAGTTTTTAACAAATAAGGATTTTTTTTTTTATAGAAGGGATGGTATTTTTTCTGAGAACGAGTCAGTCTCTAACTTTCCACACTATTTCTGTGCTATAATGCTAGTTGCATGATAACTATGTTTACTATAACAGTAACTGCTCTTAGGCACATTTCAGATTTAGGACAGTAATAGTAAAGTCTATATAAAAAGTTACTCACTGTCCTAACTTTGAGCCAGACTTCTTTAATTCTATCATCCATTTTACTCCATTGAGGTGTCTTTAACCTCCCAACTGGCAAGTATTTGTTTCTCTTTAAAATGTTATGACAATGACCGCCCTGCACCTTTAAGCAGGGGGGTGTTTGGCTGGATGACTGAAAGAAGGGAACAGTGCCTTAGGGCTTGGGGTGGGGGGGGAGATGAAAACTGCTGCAAAAGGGTCGGCGTGGTCATCCCCTAGGAATGCAGGGTTTAAAAGGTGCAGCCCTGTGCCTGGAGCCTCCCTTTTACATGGAGCAGTCTGAAGCAGGAAGCAACACAGCACTGCAGCAGCTCTCAGCTGCATGGCTCCACCTGGAAGCAAAACAGTAAGGCCCTGTCTACACTGGCAAGTTTGTGCGCAGTAAAGCAGCTTTCTGTACTGTAACTCCCGCGGTGTACACACTGCCAAGCCACTTAGTGCACAGAAACTGCGCAGTTGCGGTGCTCTAGAAAAACCATCCCGATGAGAGGCGTAGAGCTTTCTGCACCAGGGGCACAGCGCTGCGGTGCTAGTGTAGACACCCTGGTCGATTACAGTGCTGTAATTGGCCTCCGGAAGGTGTCCCATAATGCCTATTCTTGCCTCGCTGGTCACTGTTTTAAACTCTACTGCCCTGCCCTCAGGTGACCAACCGTCATCTCCACCCCGTAAATTCCTTTGAAATTTTGAAAGTCCCCTTCCTGTTTGCTCAGTGATGCGTGCAGTGGTCTCAGCGCATCTTTCCAGGTGGCCATGCCTGCTCCACGCACCAGGCGATCCCCCACTTGGAGCAATGCCAAGCTGCTGGACCTCATCAGCATTTGGGGAGGCTGTCCAGTCCCAGCTGTGCCCCAGCCATAGGAATTATGATACCTACAGCCAGATTTCATGATGCATGACAGAAAGGGGCCATGACCGGGACACATTACAGTGCCGGGTCAAAGTGAAGGAGCTGCAGAACGCCTACCACAAGGTGCGGGAGGCAAACCACCGCTCTGGTGCTGCACCCACGAGCTGCTGGTTCTACAAAGAACTGGACACGATACTCGGTGGCGACCCCACCTCCACTGCGAAGGCCACAGTGGATACTTCGGTGGTTTGCGTGCCTGTCAAGAGTGGACCGAGCGAGGAGGAAATCTTGGACGAAGAGGGTGAGGGGGACCCAGAGGCAGAGGATGACTCGGAGGCCAGAGATGCATGCAGTCAGGAGCTCTTTTCTACCCCGGAGGAGGCTAGCCAGTCACAGCAGTCGGATCTTGGCGAAACGCAAACAGGAGAGGAGGCCCCTGGTAAGTGGATTTGATTTTGGGAATCGCTGAGGTGAGTTGTTGGGGGCAGGAGGGTTGCAGAAAGCAGGTTTCTGTCTATATGATGCACGTACCACCACATGCCTAGTCTGAGTGGAGGAACAGGCTGTTGATTGACCCCCTCACTTCACGGGAATCTGCCTCAGATCTCCAGGAAACTCTCGTGGAGATACTGGGCAATCCATTGCTGCAGGTTCTTTGGCAGATCTGCTTTGTTTCTTGCCCCATTAACAGTAACTTTCCCGTGCCACTGTGCCATCACCGGGGGTGGGAGGGAGGGGGGAGGAACCATTGCTGCACACAGGTGAGCCACATAAGAGCCAGGGCGGAAGCCGCAGGCTTGGAGAAGACCCTTCCTTGATTCCCTGCTCACTCTCAGCAGCGAGATATCTTCCATAATGATCACCTCCTGTGGAAAAAGTGGGGACAAGAATGATCATCAGGCCCGCCCCATACAGTGCTGGCTCTACCCAAGAGTCACATGCCCAGTAGGGTCCAGGAACACTGATTTACCCTGCCCCTGTGGCTACTCACCATTTTGCGGGGTCTTGTGACTCATGTGTGCTTGCCTGGGGTCAGACAGCTAGTGACAGGTGTGTGAGTACTAACTGTGTTTTAAATCACTGAATCAGTGTTCTGTGTGTTGCAAACAATACTGAGTCGTAAAATGTTGCGTTTAAACTTCACAGAGATAACCTTGGGAGCCCAGCCTCCCTCTTTGTTTTCGCCGTCTGAACAGCTGCGTGGAATTAGAAAGTGGCCACGAAGAACTAAGGAGGACCTTCTGTGTGATGTTATGATGCACTCCGTGGGCAGTAATTGAACTCCGTTACACGTTTCCAAATAGCGTTCTCTAATATGTGCCACATCATGCCAGTGACTGCTGATGGGCCTCTCAGCGCACAGCAGTGGCATGAGCTGGTCCAATAATATGCTTCTCCTTCCATGTCACCCCAGTTGCCAACCCTTAAGGCCACTGTCAAAGAAAAAAAACCCAACAAATTGTCACACAACCTCTCCCCTCTTTCCCCCGCCCCATGTTTAAAGAACTTTAAGGTTGTACAGTCAAGCACTCAAAAGTTAGGAAATACCAGAATTAAGGTTGCCAAAAGATAAGCAATTGAAAACAGGTTCTTATAATGGGAAATGTCAGGTCATTAACAGGCAGCACTGCCAGATGTGCCTATAATTTACCCTTAAACTACTGTATTTCTATGTCCTTATCCTGCCTTGTATGCACACAAATATCCACTAACTGTAGGCACAAATCTCTGCCAGAAGGGTTCCATGTCCTGCCTACCTGACAACTGATGAAAACATGGTCATCAAAACTTTACTCCTGCTCCAACTGAGACTGCACTGCAAGTGAGGGAGCATGACTCTAAGAAGAGCCAACTCCTAATAATATGAACAGAGTTTTATGTGTATTAACGTAAGTCTTTTGTAGAGACGGGGTATTGAATCCTGCATGTTAGTTCTATACTGCGCAGCATTACAACCAAGATTTCTACTCAGTTATCTGAAACTGCAGAGGGTCAAATATGGAAGTAAGATCCAATCCAAAGTGTATGCAAAAGAATAGAGTACAGAGCTAAAAATGAGGATGGATCCCTATAGCTTTACCCTTCCTCGCTGTTATGATGTAACTCATTTTTTAAGTGATACATAGATAAAAACAGATTTAAAAGTGAGATACAGCATACAAGTAAGCTTCCAATTACCAGCATAATGTAGGAATTCCTTGATGAAAATGTTCATGCAAAGGATATTCTGCAAAGTAGTCTATATATGTTATTTCCTTCACTGCCTGTCAGAGTGTGCCCCTATCTTGTGAAGTCCAATTATCTTTTCAGAGCCACTCCATTCAAAAAGTGAAAATGAGCCAGCTATGGAGTGCGTTATTTTGTCTTTGTGTAACAAGCAATACAAAAAGGAACCTTTGATGCTTAGATTGATTCTATTTTAAAGAGAAAAATCATGCATGCCAGTCACACTCTTATTGAAAATAATGTGGAGTGTGTGGAATAAAGAGGAGATCAAAAGGATTTACTGTAGAAGGTACTATTTACCGGAAGGTCTTGCAACTGAGACTATTATGATTCTAACTCAGAATGTTAAATAACTATTAAAATTCTTTCCAACCAAATCCAATATTGCCACTGTAAAAATGCCAACTTTTAACATACTAGTCATTTATTAATGTCATTCATCCATGCACATTTTAGGTTAGCCTTGGTTTTGCCTATTAAAATGCAAATACATTTTGTGGCTTATGTTTTATAGTTGTTTCTTTCATTTTTGATGTTGTTAGGAGAGACATCATTCATAGTCTACAAGGAAATGCACAGTAGAGCATAAGATCATGCTGGAAAGCATTACTCACAATTCAGCCATCAGCAAGGTCACCTCAGTGCCACACTACAGATAAAAACTATTCAGTTTCAGGAGGAATTATATGAAAATAATGGCAGAATAAGAAAGTTGCCACTGCCTCCACAAAATAGGTATTGTCTCTTCAATAGATGTGGGCATACATCATATTTATTCTGAAGATACTGTTGCACAACAGGAGTTTCCAGCCTTTACAGATTTTCATTCCCTTTTTAGAGACAGAATGTTAAGGCCCTTGCAGCATGACTGAAATTAATATTTATTAATCATTTGTGTTCCAGCGGTGCCAAGATGCCTCAGTTGAGACCAGGTCTCCATTGTCCTAGGTACTGGACATACCCATAGTAAGAGGTTGATCATGTCCCAAAGAGCACACAGTGTAAGGCTGTGATTTTCAAAGGGGCCTATCTCCTGAAAGTTAATGGGAGCTGGGTGCCTAACTCCCAAAAATCCCACCCTAAATAGCCAAGAGACAAAAGGTGAGAGACAGCAAAAATTATTAGTCCATCATCAGAGAGGGAATTGAGGCAATGAGCCACTAAGTGCCTGAATGATTTAGGAGCCTTCTTATTAACTTTCTGTAGTCTTACCTAAGTAAGTGCCTAAGTTCCATTTTCAAAACAAGTAACGTGGGAGCTTAAGTCACTGAGGTGACTGAAAATGTTATCCCTGTTGACTTTCCTACTGCAGAGCTGGGAACTGAAACCAGATCAGTCCAGTGATCAGATCATCCTTGTTCTTGTTTATACGTGGAATGATTGGATCCTCACAACTAGGCTGAACTGTTAGAGTAGTAGGTCTTTATAAGAAATCATTAGCATGTTAGTCAAACAGTGAGTTTCTAGGAGAATTTTACATCTCAAATCACCATAATCTTGAAATATAGAGCCATAGAAAAACAGTCTAATTTCTCTCTATCAAAAGTATCTCTGCTGCCTGGGTTCTGCCAGAGAGCAAGCAAGAAGGTTCCTGCTCAACATAAAATTCATAAGACCAAATTCTGCTCTCAGCCAGTGGAAGGTATGCACGCAGCTAAGGACAGAGTTTGGCCTATATATTATAAAACCCAAACAGCGCACATTTCCTCAACTGCGTTACTAATAATTTATTATTGGAACTAAAAAACACTTTACTTTTCAGCATTTATGCTGTTTATTTTCCCCTCCCCCATTTCACAAAGCTTGGAAAACATAACAGAGACTCTGATACAGTCTATTGTGATTAGGATTCTTAAAGCTATAGGGAAACGGGTTAAAAAAAATTGCTTTGTTAGGTGGAAGGAAAGAAAATCATGGCAGCCAGCCAGCAATCATAAAACTACTGTCATTAACTATTTACTCTAAAGAACTCCACAGGCAGTTGCCACTAAATAAACCTTCACCTGCACAACAAAAGATTGGTGTACTCTTTGAAAAACAGTTGGCTCTCATTAAAAAGCCCAATTCTGCAAATTTATAAAAAAAAATGCATATTTGTCAGTTTGCATTTTATTATTTATCTTCTAGTTATTATAGTATATAAAGTTACATATTGAAATGTTGCAAAAAGAGGAGGGAAGTTTGGATTAATATATAAACCCTCATCCTGGAATGAACTGTCTCAGTGTTCATTATAGATGAATTTACTATTACAGTATCAAAATAAATGAAATCCAGGGCTTGTAGAGGGGAGCTACAGTAACGAGGAAATCCATATAAACACCCCTCTCCTATCTCACAGCCAGCAATCAGCCAGGAAACACCCAGCAATCAGAGTTCCCCTTTTATCACTTACATCCCTTCATCCTTTAGCCACCCTCCTTTCATCCTGTCAAAGCATTCTGAAGTTTGATCCATCTCTTGGTTGAACTCAACCTTGTTAAGTATTTGTAAAGAGCACAACATAGCCATAACCATCTATGGAAGTTAGAGCCAAATCTGCCAAAATATATTTCTCATAGATTTACAGTCATAGAATTATATTTTTTGGAGGTTAAAGAGTTAATTTTTTGAAAAGTTGAAGAGGGCTGCTCTGAGCAGTGGAGGTGATGTAGGGTTGTGATGTTTCCTTGGTCACTCAATTAGGGTTCCTAAGGGTATGTCTACACCCAGCCGCTAGTTCGGCGGCTGGGAATCGAAGTTCTGGGTTCGACTTATCGCGTCTTGTCTGGACGCGATAAGTCGAACCAGGAAGTGATCGCCGTCGACTGCGGTACTCCAGCTAGACGAGAGGAGTACTGCGGTATCGACGGGGGAGCCTGCCTGCCGCGTGTGGACCGAGGTAAGTTCGAACTAAGGTACGTCGACTTCAGCTACGTTATTCATGTAGCTGAAGTTGCGTACCTTAGTTCGAATTGGGGGGTAAGTGTAGACCAAGCCTAAGATGCATACTTGGACACACACAGTCGATACAGTCCGGGGAAGAATTTAATTTCAATTCAGTACAGATCAGCAACCATGACATTGCCATTTGTCATATATGTTTTCCTAGGTACTATATTTACTAAAGGTTACTGTCCCACCCTGTTGCCACCAACTAGTCTGAAATTAAACATTTATAAATTTACCTAGTTGAAAACTACAATGGGATTGGCTGGAATGTCCCATCCCATGTAATTATCTCCAGGCAAAAATTTTTAAATTAAACATTGCCCTGAAACATGCTACAGTCTGTCTTGTTTTAAAAAATAAAAGTCAGCGTCCATTGTCAGTAACCTCAAATGCTAATTCCCAGGCATGTAACTCATTTCTGGCCGGGACTGAGAAAGTGGCAGCTAACTGGCTCCAGCATCATTATCTGGTAGCCTCTCTCATCCTCCTAATTTGGCTTCAAAACAGGGTAGGGCACAGATTTTGTGTTAGTGGCCAATCTCCTTCTGGTGACGGACAAAGGAAAAACATTGATGCTTACACTCAAGTCTCTCAGCTGCTTTGAATGCTAATCAAGATGGACTGTGATCATCCTACTGTGCAGTGTCAGGAACTGAAAAGGCACACACTACATTACTGTGCTTGTTCCTTTCTAACAGATCCCACAAAGTCATGACAAGCAGCTTTTCCTCCTCCCCACAAGCTCTCATACGGAGAGTCCTGCAGGGCTGATTTTTATAATCTCTTTTATTTGACTTATGTCTACCATTAGTGGCAATCAATATAGCAATGAAACAGTTCTGACAGCGAGTCCTTTTCATCCATCCCATGCAGCATGTTTGATTAACCATTGCAGTGCATGAAAGAAATACAAGATAGCTGGCTGAAGCTGAACCCCAGAAAGGCTGAAGTGATGCTAGCTGGAAGAGGGTAGAGATATAAAATTCCTGGAAATGTTGAAGGCATAGGAAAAAAAACCCAGTTTGTGTGTTTCTTCCTCCTCCCCCAGCCCACCAGAAAAACAGAAATTTTGGGAAAAATTGAAATACCTGCAGTAGTTAATTGCTTATTGAAACTAAACGTTATTTACTTCTTTAAGAATGAGAAATGTATTATGTATGATTTAGTTAGCACATAGAAAGTACCTCTAGGTAAAATTATGAAATAAATAAATATACATTCTTTACTTTTGAATAAAGATAAATGTGACTAATATTAGAGATGGAGCTGCACAGTATTTAAATATTTTCCTGTTGACATCTGTAAAATAGGAAAACAAATATGTTGAAAATAGAAAGCATCAATATTGTTGACCTGTAAACAAAAAGGAAGGTAATATCCATAGGGATCAGAAATAGTATGAAAATAGACACCTGATGCTATAATACAGACACAGAAGAAACTCATATTTATAGAGAGAAAGCTTAGAAAACAAACACCCCATACATATTTTATAATGTAGTTAACAGCATGATATTAAGGACCAACAGTAAATTTGGATATATATTATATATATATTTTCAAACTTTACAGCAAACTCCTGGCTTTTTAATAGTGCATCATCATCTACCAGATTAAGTGTCATAACTGTAGGCAAAACTAGACATCCTATTCAAGAAATAGCTTAGTTATTAATATAATCTTGGAAATACTAGTGTGATGCTGAGAGACCAGCTCAGGCCAGAGTCATAGGCCAATTCACAGGTGTGTGAATAGCAAAAGAGTTAAATGTATTTGCATATATTCAGGCCAATTCCCTTGTGTGTTAGAAATCAACGGCAATGTTAATTGTATTGTTTTCACCTATCTATATCCTGTTTACTATTACATTACATTTATATGAAGCATACCCAATAATTAAATAATCCTAGATCAAAAATGTGTTAATGTAAGAGTATTCAGGTGTTAGAACTTCATGAAAACTAATGGAATGTTACTTATGTTGTTTCACTTATCTATTCCTACTATAATGTAATGGCAGGCATCTATGGACTGTTTGTATTCTAACTGAAATTAACTGAACAAGACGACAGAGATCCCCAGAATTGTTCTGGGTAACCCTGAAAGACTTCTGGGAAACTGGCAGATTACTACATCTCTGCTATAATTTTGGATTTACAAGCTTTGACTCGTTTACTTCCTTTAATCCCTCAATAACTCTTCTTTTTCTTTACTAATAAATCTTTAGTTTACTAGAGAGTTGGCTGCCAGCATTGTCTTTCGTGTGAGATCCAGAATACCAATTGATCTGGAGTAAGTGACTGATCCTTTGGGATTGGGAGTAACCTGATGTGGTGTGATTTTTGGTTTATGTGACCATTATCACTAAGTCCAGTTTGAGTGGCAAGATAGGCTGGAAAGTCTAAGGGAACTGTTTGTGACTCCATGGTTAGACTGGTGTGGTGATCCAGAAGTGAATATTTGTTACAGACTTGGTCAAATCTAATTATAGAACAACACACCAGTTTGGGGTGTTTGCCCTGTTTTCTGACAGTCTGAGCTGAGATTGGCACCTCACAGTTGTGAGCCACTCCAGACAGTGTGACACACCTAACATAGTTCAAGATTTTCCTTGTGACTTCTCTAATCAGAATCTGTGTCTGAAAGATCCACAACTTATGATTCTGAACTTTGCCTGTGATCTTCATGTACTTCATTAAACTGAAGATTTGCACAAGTTGAAATAAAACTTTTCCATTCTTTCACGTTAGCTTATTTCTTGGGTATATATTTCCAAATGTTGACCAGTTTCTTTCATATGCTGCACAAGATCGAGGAGCCTGAAGCAGACGTGGAACAAGAGGAGTCAAAAGTTGTGTTGTACAACAACTTTGCCACTATATTGTAAGAGCAATATGCTTAGAAGATTTTCATATTGCACTCCTGGACCAGATATCTGCAGACGTTCTGTATTCTGCAAGATATGAAAATACTTTCCCCAACATTTCATCTTAAGTATGTTGCTTGTTTAGTAATCCAGTCAAATGCTGTAACAATTCTATCATTGCTAACATCACTACCTTTGAACTTTGGATCTAAGAGGTTTGTAGCAAAATTCTTCCTGTCTATGAATAAAGTCCTTTATTGTTACTTCTTCCAGATGTTAGTGGAGATACACTTGTGTACAAAGGTTAACCGGGGCTCGACCCTCTCCGGGTCGGCGGGGAGCCACACCAGCTCACTACCTGCAGTTATTGTTCGGGGGAATTAGTCTGTCTGTGGGGGTCTCCCTCGGCAGTGAAATAAACACTGTAAGCCCAGGCCCGGGTCAGGGCAGGCAACAATGAGTCACGGGCTCA
The DNA here is from genome assembly GCF_002925995.2 of Terrapene triunguis. NCBI lineage: Eukaryota > Metazoa > Chordata > Testudines > Emydidae > Terrapene > Terrapene triunguis. The sequence goes on along the minus strand of NW_020664374.1, from coordinate 4,890,111 downwards.
GGCCCTCAGGCTGGGCTGAGCAGGAGCAATACAAACAGTGAGGAGCCCAGGCCCTGGGTCAGGGCGGGGCAACAAGGAGTCCAAGACTCAGGCCCTCAGGCAGGGCTTGCAGGAGCAATAGGCCCAAGCCTCTTCAGGCCTAGGAGAGGGGGAGACTGCCACCCACGAGTTGGGTGGCAGGGGGGGACACAGGCCCTCCCACTCCACTGCGTCCCAGCCCGGGGCCCTAGCAGCAGCAGAAGACCCGCTGCTTAGTCAGTGGGGATTCTGGCCGCAACACACTGACATGGGCTCTGGCAGTGCTGCAGCCAGACTAGGGTCGGCTGCCCCCGGGCTACTTCCAGACTCCCTCTTGGCTAGAACTGGGTCAGGATGTTGTCCTCTGGGCGGTCCAGCACCATAGGTTCCTCCAGGTAGCGAGCGCAGGGTAGGTCCAGCAACTCCTCCGGGTAATGGGCGCAGGGCAGGCCCGGCCAGTCCTGGCGGCTGCCTTGGGCCATGGAGTTTTCCCAGTCACGAGCTAGGTTGGAGGTGTCTGGCCTCGACGGCAGCTCGGGCCTTACTGAGGTCTGAGGGCGAGCCTTTATACTTCCGGGTCGCCACCTGACCCTCTGAGGGGCGGGCTCTGAGCTCCCTAGCTCCGCCCACTCCAGCCTCCAGATGGGCTCTTCCCCCTCCGGAGGCCGCCTCATTACAACTTGGATTCTCAAAAATAGTTGACTTTATCTTGGCTGTCAGTTGAGGAATGTCTGACAAAAGTGCTGTGATTGATTTAGATAGTGATTGCAAAAGCAATTGGCTGTAGAATCTTCAGGGAGTTTTGCAGGTGAACCCAGAAGATATCCTCAAGGCACAGTTTGTACTTCTAACTACTTTGAAATCTTCAATTATCACTGTTTCTTTAAGAGCTCTGTTTAATAAAACCTTTCAGACAACATCAGCACACTTCCCAGTCTTGATTTGCTAGAAAGTAACACTACGAGACAATTCTATTATTACAATGCTTCTTCTTAAAGACTGCAACTGCAATATGAGTAGTTTTCATATATTTTATAGATCTTAATGATTTCATGAAATTAAGTACACTGGAAAAGAAGCAGGTTTAGGCCATGGGAAACACATCCTAGTGCAGAAACATGGACATATTTGTCCATTATGTCCTATGCTGCTTTCATATTACTGGCAGTCAGTCACTAGAGCACATACTTTTCCACTTCCAATCTTCTCTAATACTTCACATATTTCATTACTAATCTGTATATCTGTTCTCTCCTGTTTCAATGCTCTTGTAAAAATATGGTTGGGATGTTATTCCTTCCCCCCATAAGTTTGTCCCCCATCTATAAATACTGTCAAAGTGTTCCATTGATTTTTTTCTTGCACAGTTTGCACTACACATGCATATTATGACTGTAGAAGAGGCTTGCTAAAAAATGTCTGCCGGGTGACTGGTACAATGGCTTAAATGCTGCCTGCTAATAACTGTTCTCAGTGACTGATAATGGAGTACCAGAAGTATGTAACACTTTTGCAAGAGCTTGGTCAGGTTTTTTTGTTGATATTCTGGTGTCTTCTTGTCAGAAATAGAAGTCACCGTTGGGAGTCTTGAATACAGCTATTTTATTTGAGAGGCTCATTTTCATGATGATGGAAGAGCTGAACTTGAGTGCACAACACTTCCAGATGGTGATGTCACAGGAGCAGAAGTCATTCTTGATCTAGAATGTTTGCTGCAAGTGCCACCACTGTCAGTGTCATTTACCTCATGCTCTTCTTGACTTACATTTTCACTCAGGAAGGATTTTTTAATGCTTGCAGGGCATTTCATACATGCAAGGATGTATTTGGTCATCCTGTTAGCATTTGGAGATGCATATTTCATTTAGCTGTATGTGCAAAATACAGGTCCTTTTTTGTCTGAATGACTTTCGGTGTAGACAGGTTTCCATATGTTAGAAGAGCCATCCATGCAAACTCTTAGTTTAAGGGATAGTTTGTACTGGGTTATCCCCCAAGCACAAGGTAGAGTAGCTTTTACAGTGCTTTAACTTACACTGTCTTGCTGTAGCCCCATGGGGCTGAAACAGCAACAGGGAATGCCAGAACACAGGGGCACCACCTGCTGTATCCCCTTCATGGCCAGATAAGAGAGCTTTGCACTGGTGAATCAGAGCAAAACTGTCCTAATACACTGGAGGACCTGGACCAAAGCGTTTAGGACATTCTTCAGTTTTGTGATTGGTTTCAGGAAAGAATGACAACTGGATGCACTTCATGCAGCAGGCTGTTTTAACTAGATGATTTGGTAAAAATTCTAAGCAGTTCTCTAGAGATAGCATCAGTGTCAACCTCTGCTCACACTTATTTCTTTCATTTGTAAGAACTTCTTCTGTGACATTTAGTACTGTTGTCATAAAGGAGCACCCCATTCTTCCCCCACAGAAGTGTACATCATCCCAGATATGACACAAACAGGATAATGTAATAGCTCAGAAACTTATAAACACACACACACACACACACATATCTTTATACTCTGGAGCCCGATCCTCCATCCATTGAAATCAGTGCAAGGTTTGCCATTGCCTTCAAAAGCAGCAGGATCGGGCCCTCTGCTTGAAGTTCCATTTTAAAACTTCAGATGTGATCAATGGCTGAAACACAATATGAAAAATAGAGGGGTTGGAGCCTTTAATTAAAAAAGGAATAGCTGTAAAGCTATTAGGATAGATGTGGTACCGAGGAATGTGATCTGAAAACCCCTTCAGGGATAAGTTGTTGTAATGAAATTTTTGCCAGATTCTTTTTTTTTAATTGTATCATCAACCTCATACCAATAAGCAGTAAAATGCACTGGTAGCGGGAGAGAAAAACGAAAGGGGTCTTCAATTTGATGGTGTTGGTTCATCATGACCCAAGAAAGAGAAATGGACTGAAGACAATGGGGCAGTTCCTCTGCCCCATTTTGTGCCTTTCGTGTTACAAGCAGTGCAAAGAATGCAAAGAGTTACTGTATGTGCCCGCTGGGGATTTCCTCAGCACATGAGAGAGTCCCTGCCAGTGTATAACCAGCCGGGCTGACTCTTATTTGTCCCGCCCAGAGCTCCCAGCACCGGCACTGGAAAGGAACAGAGGAGACGTGGCCAGATTACAATGCGCTCCAGCAATCCTCAATTAGCAGATGGCCAGTTAGGGGCCATTGCCAGCTGATGCATGTTAATCTACTCTATATTTCTGCTTGGGGGCAGAGCTAGACAGCAAATCAGGAGCTGCAGTTGGCGCCCTGAAAGCCTCCCCTCTCTACTATACCCAGTGGAGGATGGAAGCAGCAGAGAATCTGGCCCTGTGCTTTGAGTAAAAGATATGATGGATTTTGAGCATCTGAAAGTTTTTAATACACACACACTGCCATTGTCCTCAAAAGAGGTTGTTGTACATATTGTACATGTTGTGTGGGATGGCAGAAACTTTAGCTGGGGACAATGGGCTGATTTTCACTGATATGTTTCAGGAATAAACATAGTTTTACATATCTTAGAGAAAGTGACTTGTTTTATGGGTAGAGCAGAACTGGAAATTTGGACTCCAGCACTCTGTTCCCAACTCTGCCAGTGATCAGTGAATGACTTTGGGGAAATAATTTAACCTAGATGTGCATCACTTTACCACATTCTAAAACTGAGTTCATAAGAGCACAGAGGTGTATTAATGAACTCAAGACTTAGTTTGTGTTTGTGACGTGCTTAAGATCCTCGGATGAATAGCATCAGAAATTAATCAGAGAATGGGATATTGACCCCTCTATCTCCATTATGTATTGTAAAGTTGTAACATTAAGCCAGAAAGGGATAAGCAACAAGCAGGCTAAATGACTCAAATTCAACCTTTAGGGACATGTTAGAAAAATATGTAAATGGAAATTAGGGCCATTTCATGTTAAATAGACTAGAGCTTTGAAATGCAAACCTGTACTGTTAGAGAAATAGAGGTAATATAAGTAAACACATACAATTAGTATCTTGTTAGATGCCAGCTATGTAAGCGGATGGTTCCTGTCTGTTACTATATCTATTGATTCAGAGATCAAAAGGGAACATTTAGATGAAACCTGAATGTAATAATTTCATTGTCTATATTTCTCTTTGAAGTTTGTAGTAAACTGTCTAAACTGCTTAAAGGATAACATTATACTAATGAATACAAGTTACCTGTGTATACATAGGAAAGAGGTGATTCTACTTAAAAGCCACAATGCTTCACCCAAGGAACACCTGCCGTCAAGAGGCTGTCAATAGCCTGCCTGGATTTTATACAAAGAACTCTTGGGCCCTGATCCTTTAATCTCAGATCTGCTTAAGCTTCATCAGGTGACGCTTGAGTTGTAAGACTGAGGTCTCCAGTTCCATTCTGGATCACCCTGAGATTGGACATTGGACTGTAACCTATGGACTAATTCTGAAAGGGCTTATTGCAAATGTAAAGCTCACCATCTCTACTATGAAACCGACCTAAGACCTCTATTCATATCAGTATGTATAATGATCTTTTAACCAATACTCTCTTTTTTAAAATAAATTTTAGATTAGTTATTAAGAATTGGCTGTAAGCATGTATTTGGGTAAGATCTGAAATATTCATTAACCTGGTGGGTGATATGTTCAATCCTTTGGAAGTGGTAGAACTTTTTATGTGATCAGGATTTTCAGTAATCCTCATCATATCTGACTTCGTGGTCTGGGTGAGAGTTCATGGCTGGGTTGCTTTAAGGGGACTGTATTTCTGGCTTCTGGGTAACCAGTAAGATATTGTAAGCTGTTTTGTTGCTGGCTCAGTGAATCTAAGGATTAGAGTAACCACCAGTTTGGGGGATTGTCTCTCACATTCTTTGCAGTTTGCCCTAATTGAGCAGTCTCAGCGTGGTCCCCCTGGAATGTCGGTCACAAAAGTATTAAATTACTTAGTCTGAATGTCACAGTTTCCAGTATAGAGGTACCATTGAAAACACTCAAATTTCACTCTATTTCTCTTAGCCTTGGTCTACACTACGAGTTTAGGTCGAATTTAGCAGCATTAGATCGATTTAACCCTGCACCCGTCCACACGACAAAGCCATTTTTGTCGACTTAAAGGGCTCTTAAAATTGATTTCTGTACTCCTCCCCGACGAGGGGATTAGTGCTGAAATCGACCCTGCTGGGTCAAATTTGGGGTAGTGTGGACGCAATTCAACGGTTTTGGCCTCTGGAAGCTATCCCAGAATGCTCCATTGTGACCGCTCTGGACAGCACTCTCAACTCAGATGCACTGGTTTTCATTTCCTGTTTGGCCAGCATAGCGAGCTGATCAGCACAGGTGACCATGCAGAGCTGATCAGCACAGGTGACCATGGAGTCCCAGCATGGACCGAATGGGAGGTACTGCATCTGATCGCTGTATGGGAAGATGAATCCATGCTATCCGAACTCTGTTCCAAAAGATGAAATGCCGGAATATTTGAAAACATCTCCAAGGGCATGAAGGACAGAGGTTATAACAGAGACCTGCAGCAGTGCTGCATGAAGCCTACCAAAGAACCAGAGAGGCAAATGGCCACTCTGGGTCAGAGCCCCAGACATGCCGCTTCTATGATGAGCTGCATGCCATTCTAGGGGGTGCCCCTACAACTACCCCACCCCTGTGCTTCCCTCCTCCCCGACCCCTCCTGGGCGACCTTGGCAGTTATCCCCCCATTTGTGTGATGAATTAATAAAGAATGCATGAATTTGAAACAATGACTTTATTGCCTCTGCAAGCGGAGATCAAAGGGGGGAGGGGAGGGTGGTTGGCTTACAGGGAAGTAGAGTGAACCAAGAGGGCGGGTTTTCATCAAGGAGAAACAAACAGAACTTTCACACCGTAGCCTGTCCAGTCATGAAACTGGTTTTCAAAGCTTCTCTGATGCACAGTGCGCCCTGCTGTGCTCTTCTAACCGCCCTGGTGTCTGGCTGCGTGTAATCAGTGGCCAGGCGATTTGCCTCAACCTCCCACCCCACCATAAACGTCTCCCCCTTATTCTCACAGATATTGTGGAGCACACTGCAAGCAGTAATAACGATGGGAATATTGGTTTTGCTGAGGTCTAACCCAGTCAGTAAACTGCACCAGCGTGCTTTTAAACGTCCAATGCACATTCTCCACCATTATGCACTTGCTCAGCCTATAGTTGAATTGTTCCTTCCTACTGTCCAGGCTTCATGAGCCATGGGAGCAAGGGGTAGGCTGGGGTAGGTGCGACCGCGCGGTGCTGCCGACTGGGAGAGCAGCCTGAGGCAGAAGCCTCCAGCTGGCATGATATTCCAGGCAGGACTGAATCTCCATTAGACGAAACTTAAAGAAGAGAATGACCTAGAGTCATTCCCATTTTTGTCCAGGCGCCCCCGACCGACCTCATTGAGGCTGGCCAGGAGCACCCATGTCTGCCCAGGTGCCCCCGACCAACCTAACCGAGGTCAGCCAGGAGCACTCACAGTACGACGATGATGGCTAGCAGTCGTATTGTACCATCTGCTGTCTGCAAGGTAAGGCAAGGGGATGCTGCTGTGTAACACTGCAGTACCGCGTCTGCCAGCAGCACCCAGGAGACATACGGTGACAGTGAGCTGAGTGGGCTCCATGCTTGCCTTGGTATGTCGTTTGCATTGGTAACCCAGGAAAAAAGGCGAGAAATGATTTTTTGCCATTGCTTTCACGGAGGGAGGGGGGCCTGACGACATGTACCCAGAACCACCCGTGACAATGTTTTTGCCCCATCAGGCATTGGGAGCTCAACCCAGAATTCCAATGGGCGGTGGAGACTGCGGGAACTGTGGGATAGCTACCACAGTGCAACGCTCCGAAAGTCAACGCTAGCCTCGGTACTGTGGACGCACAACGCCGACTTAATGCGCTTATTGGGGGGACACACAATGGACTGTATCAAATCGATTTCTAAAAAATTGACTTCTATTAAATCGACCTAATTTCATAGTGTAGACATACCCTTAGTCATCAATGTCGTCCAGTGATTCAAACTTGTGCAGTAAGTCAGCATGCAACTGATTTGATAAAGCAATAATTGTAAGAATCACTTTTATATTCATTGTTATCTTTAAAGGCAATATTTAGTGATTTTATAACAAAGGTTAATATTACATGAACACAGATGATACATTTGTCATCATACATAATATAGGGCAATCACTGAATATGATGCTCAGTTAAAACACTTATGACGCAGTGTGTGTTCTTAAGTCATTTTTTCAAACAACTACAGAAATGTGCCTGTGACGGGGCAGCCCCGCCCCGCACTAGCCCCAGCGGCGTAAGACCAGTAGCTCTGACGGAGGAAGTCCCGCCCTATTCGTACTGGGCATGCTCCAAGTGCTCTGGGAGTATAAAAGGAGGGAATTCAGCTCAGTCTGGGCGGGCGGCTGCAGGGGAAGGACCTAACCGGAAAGCTCCTGCGGAGGACCAGCCAACACTCTTGAAGCTGCTGGGAACGGAGGCTTCTACAGGCTGGCACGAACCCCTACTGTGCGAGGAACCAGGGGAGGCGACAGACCCGGAGACCCGCGGAGAACCTTGGGATTCGTGGGAGACACCAACTCCCAAGCCAGTAGGAAGCGACCCGGGGGCGGGGTGACGGACTGTTATCTTGCCCCTGGTGAGCCTCAGCGTGTTTCGGTAGGACCCCCCCACTGAGCCAGTAGTAAGGTCCTACTGCCCTGTAACGAGGGCTTATTCTATGGACTCTGGCCATTAGGTCGTGTTGCCCTGCGACCAGGGACAATTCTGTGGACTCTGGCCACTAGGCCGTGCTGCCCTGTAACCAGGGGCAAGTCTATGGACTCTGGCCACTAGGCCATGCTGCCCTGTAATGAGGGGCAAGTCTGTGGACTCTGGCCACTAGGCCATGCTGCCCTGTAACGAGGGGCGTAAACCCTCACAGTGCCATTCCCCAAATGAGAGAGACTAGTATTTAGTTGTGATGCTCTCATTTAATGCAAGTTGGGACAGATTGTTAAACAGAGTCTTATGGTTAACTTGTATTAACTTGTATTTAGCTGTGACATCCTGGTTACCTTCTCCAGACCTAAAGAGGAACTCTGCAGCTCAAAAGCTTGTGCTTTCCACCAACAGAAGTTGTTCCAGTAAAAGATATTCCCTCACCCCATCTTGTCTCTGTAATGATGTTTGTCCATCGTTATCGATGAAGACCTCAACAACTCATTCTTTCGATGACCGGGCTTTGTGCGTCCGAAGATGACTGATCAGTCCGATTCGGGCGTGGAACGTCCTGTCACACGTCGGGCAAACATGTAATGGCACTGTCGATGATGTACGAGCAGCTCTGGACATGCACAGCTCATGCTTTTTTTCAGCCTCAGCAATACGCCTCGCCTCAGAGGTATTACTGCCTGTGTGAATGAGGCTGTGCCATGCTGAACGGTTCAGTGCGAAGGTTTCCCATGTGGCATTGTTGATGTCGAAGGACTTCAAAGAGGTCTTCAGCGTGTCCTTGAATAGCTTCTTTTGTCCTCCATGGGAGCGCTTTCCCTGAGTGAGTTCTCCGTAGAAGAGCTGTTTAGGAATGCGTTCATCTGACATTCTCACAACATGTCCGTCCCACCTGGTCTGGGCTCTCATCAGCAATGTGTGAACTGACGGCAGACTGGCTCTAGTAAGGACATCAGCATCGGGCACTTTGTCCTGCCATCTGATTTTTAGAAGCTTTTGCAGACGGGAATTGTGAAAGTGATTGAGCCTTCGTGCATGACTCCGATAGACAGTCCACGTCTCGTACAGTCCGATAGACAGTCATGTACAGCAGAATTGGAAGCACCACTGCTCGGTAGACCTTCAGCTTCGTTGATAGGCTGATCCCTCGACGTTCCCAAACATTGAAGTGCAATCGGCCAAATGCAGAGCTGGCTTTAGCAATCCTGCAGTTTACTTCATCATCGATTGACACTGCTCGGGAAAGAGTACTGCCCACGTACGTGAAGTGGTCCACTGTCTGAAGTCTGTCCATTTACAGTGATGGACGGTTCTGAGTACGGAGCGTGGGGAGCTGGCTGGTGCATGACCTCAGTCTTCTTAATGTTAATAGTGAGACCGAAGTTATTGCATGCAGTTGAAAACTTGTCCATACTGGCTTGCATTTCTGGCTCAGTACTAGCATTCAGAGCACAATCATCGGCAAAGAGAAAGTCTCGAAGTACAGTTTCCTTCACCTTGGTGATGGCACGCAGTCGCCTCAGATTGAATAATTTCCCACCAGTTCTATACTTCAGGCCTACTCCTTCAGTGCAGTGTTGAAACGCATCAGTCAGAGTGGCAGAGAATATCATGCTGAACAAAGTGGGTGCTAAAACACACCCTTGCTTGACGCCGTTGTTGACTGGGAAGGCCTCAGATGTTTCACCGTCATCCAGGACACGAGCCATCATACCGTGATGAAATGCCTCTGTGTCTCTGTAATATCATGGGACCAACATGGTTACCACAACACTGCAAACAATATTCGCCAAATATCAACATTTCTACAAATTCTAAACTTGTATTAAGCAATAGCCATGAAGACAACAGGCGAAGCACTACTGGGCTATTATAAGTAGGTACAGGCAAATGGAGGAGTTAAAATAAGAACAAGACTGAACTTTTTCCTGTCTCTCAAACCAGTTGTCTGCCTGACTTTGTTTCATTTTAGGTAATGAACCTAATCTTCCCCCACTTCATGATCCTCTAATAGACCTTACCACTTTTTTTAAGTCATATCCTTTAGCCTGATGAGTCTTTAGAAGCCTCTCTACAAGTATTAAGACCTTGCACACTCTGGGATCCATGCACAATATTCTCATAAAACCCCAGACCATGTTAAATAAGGAACCCCAGGAGAGCGGCTTCCACTGACGCTAGGCTCAATGTTGTTGATATTCTCTTGAGAAGGAAGGGGGAGAAAAGTAACTGATTTGCTTTAGAAGATGAACTAGTAGAATAAGCATTCAGCCAACTGCCTGGCCTCCCACCACAGAGGAGATCCTGGGTGGATGCGGGACAAGGAGAGATTTGAGTCAACCTCTAAGTCATCATAATTAAAGGACATTGAGATAGTGGCATCTCCATTTGCTTCAGGAGGAGGCATTTATTTTAACCAATATGATTTATACTCTGTAGTGACCATAGGCCAATTGGTGTTGCCCTTATGGCCATTACATACTCTTATTTATAAAAATCTAAAGATCTGTTATGCTATTTTTATTTTCTCTCTTCTGAATAGTGTCTTCCTCTCACCTTCATTTCATTAAGAAAAAAGTCAGGATTATGAAGACTTCTTATCACAGTTATTTTTTAAATGAGTGCTCTATTTCTCTTTCAAAGTCTTACAAGTGGCTAAGAAAATTTTAGCCCTAACTTAAGGGATCTGAATTCCAAGTCCCCTAGGAGAACTTTTAAAATCTCAGAGGAGAGAAGCAGTGGAAGATCTGATCAGTACTAAAGAGGGAAGGAGTTGAGTGGGAAAGCATTATTAAGTAATGGGGTTTGAAGTGTAACAATGTGGAGGAGGGAGAGCTCTCATAAGGTTAACCAGGAAGTGGTGGGGCAGGAGCAAAGGTGGTTCACTTTGGCCACCAGTCTGGGGTGTTTATTTGGCCTATGATCCAGTACCCCTACTCACATGGAGTAGTACCTTATCCCATGAGTAGCCCACTTAATTTTAAATGGGACCACTTGGTGAGAAAGGTACTACTCAACACAATTAAGAGTATCACAATCTGGCCCTAAGTAATTAAATAAAATAATTGGACTAGATGTTAAATGATAGATAGCTTCATTAACAATACTAGCACTTGAAGCTATGCAAGCATTCAAATCTCATTACTTTGGGAGCATGCTTAGTCACTGAAAAGCTTGGGAAGGCATTTTTTACCTTCAGTGATTTCTTTTAAGCTGGTAACTTTATGCTCCTGCTTCAATTTTTGGTCAGTAAATCTAATTCTGCCTGTTTCTAGAGCTCTCTTCCTCCCTTGGCCAGAATAAATGAATTTATGACTCCTTTTGTCCCTGTACCCAGACTAATGCATTTATTAATCTGCTCTTATGGTATTTTACACCACCAATTTCCTGGGAATGCTGTTACTTACACTGCCTTCCTGAGGGGTGGGTTGTTTTTGTTTTGTTTTTTGGTGCTTTAAAGTTTATAACATTGGATCTTCTGAAAATTCACTATTAGTTTTCCATTTTCTAAATACCCTGACCACTGTGTTATCTGGCCATATTATTGTTAGTGGTATATAGGAGAATCTTGTTCCTATTCTTAAATGGTTCTCAAACAATGGTAAATTGATGGGGTTAAAACAATTATTTAGTCTATTTTTGCTTATATTTGTGAATAAAAGCAAAAGAACAAAACAATCCCTGAAAGAGGGATTTAGTACTTTCTAGACACCTATTCTGAAAAATACTTACGTATATATTTAATTTGAAACATCCTTACGTGTAATAGAAGTCAACATTAATCACAAGCGTAAGGGCTTCACTGAACTGGGGCCCAAGTGAACAGATATCTGGGAGTGTTTTGCCTGAATTAAGATCACTGCCCTGTTTACTATTCGATGTGGGTGTTTGTTTGTTTTTAAATGGTTTAATATACAGCTGGAGTCCCATCCCGACAACATTACCAGAAGTAACATTTTTTTTTCTTTCCTCGCTGCACATGGATGAAGCCTTTTGTAACTTTCTGCCATTGCAGATAGACATAGGTCTCATCCTCCTCTAGTCTTAAGAATTTCTTCTACTGTACAAGTGAGATTTCCCAACCAGAAGGGCCATCATCATCTTTCTTTGGCCCTGAAGATACCTAAAATACCTGTTGATACAAACAGTTGATATAAAAAGAACCAGTAAAATAAACTCAAGTTTCTTGCCTAAACACAATGGGCCTGATTATCCCTTCCACCTACATGCACAAAGATGATGAGCACTGGGTAGATCCAGATCAGGAGACCATGGAAGGATGTATGCTGGCTCCTAGAATTGTTCCCCATTCCACTGACCCCAGGTAGCCCCTTTGCAAGGACTGTGTTGTCATCCCCCAAGATCTACTGAACTGTTTTAAGCAATGCAATGCTGAGGCTCATAGCATTAATGTAATCATTATCCTCCTTTGCACTGTGAAATGCCACCTGAGACATCTGGGAGCAGCAGCCATGTTGCCAATAGGCTGGAGGGAGACAAATGGGAGCTGGAAGCCAGAACAAAGGCGGATCCTGGGAATATCCTGGTATCGGGCCCAATTCCTTTGCTGATTCTAAGGCTAATAGAGCATGATCCTCTTGCAGAATCTCCTTATCTTCTCTGCAGGAGTAGCTCCGTCTCAGCCCTAGTCAAGCTTCCTGTGCTGGACGCTCACCAGATTACCATGTTTGGGTCACACCACACTGGACCCGTGTGCTCTTAAGTTTCTTGAGTCTTAATAGAGTCCAGGACTGCCCTGGCTAGGGTCTCCAAGGCACATTATCAGGGTACAGATCGTCTGTCTAGCACCTCTCTGTGAGCACTAAGACCCTGCAGTTCAACTGCCTATGCCCAGCAACTAGTGTCATCTTTCCCAGCCTCCCTACTAAGCTAGCACACCCTGTCCTAGCCCTCCAACTGTGCAGGCACTCTGATTTACAGTTTACCTCTTTAGGGACAAATGATAGTTGAAACCAACAGACACAGGTGTTGCACAGTTTCTAATAGAGCTGGACAAAATTTTTCATGCAAATCATTTTTTTCCGGTAAAAAAATGCAGCTTTGACTGAAACAGTCTGAAAATGTAAGTCAATTTTGGCAAATTGTTTCAGTCAAAAGGAAATGGTTTGACTTTTCATTTAAGAAAAACATTTTGTTTTGGAATGTCCCTCAATTGATGTTGAAGCCATCTTAAAAAAACAAAACAAAAAACAAAACAAAAACCACACACTGCACCTCAACCAAAATAGTTAATATGGATTGACCAAAAAATTTCAGACAACACAAAATGAAATGTCGACATTTTGTTTCTCAAAAAAAAGTGAAAGGGTTTCTTTTAGGGTCAACCTGAAAAAAATGTTTTCAATTGTTTTGGACCTGAACTGAATATTTAGTTATTCTCACAGCCCTCATTTCTAACACAGTTACTCTTTACTTCAGAAAGCACAAGAGACAGACAGAGCTAGGCAAAAGCCATAAAAAACCCTGCCTCAGTTTCTCACTTCTTAGACATACCATAGGACTGGTGTCCAGGATCACCCTACTATAGCTCATGGTGTCTCTTCTGAATCAGGACGTTTACTCTCTCCCTCCTCCAGACAGCATCCTTTGTCTTTGGCTGGCCTCATGTCAAAATAGTTCTTCTCCCCACCCCCCAAAAAAAGCCTGTGTCTTTTTCTTTTGAAGTTCCTGCTCTGACACCTGTCCCCCCCTTTGTTCTCCTATATGGGGATTTCCCACTTGCCGTAGATAGCCATTTCTATCACATTTATCTTCCAACTCAGGCATCATCTGTGGCATATCCTTTGTCCTGCCAGAGCACTATCATTAAGGGCAACAGCTTTTTTTTGTTTGTTCTGTAGCTTTTTCTAGACAAGGAGGGTGATATGTGACAGGGATCTTGTCAGCCCATAACTGACTCACTACACACTGAAGCATTCAATGCTACAGCTACTCTGGTTAATTTTATGAATTTGTAGGTTGTAGAGTCATTCACAGAAGGCAATGGGGATAAGTGTTTGGGTGCTCTTTTAAACTAATCATAGCAATGCCTTTTTCATTTCAATGGGTGATTTAGGTCTAAATAATAATGGATATACATTACATATAGAGCCACATGGTATCATGGAAATAAGCAATCTTGTTTCTATTCCCATTTACCTATTCTACATTTTTCTTGTCTCCGAGTGCTTGCAGGAGGTTGGGGGAGGGGGTAGGAGGAGGGTACTCCTAACTGTGTGTCAAAAAAGAATATTTTTGTCAGTCAAAAACATTTTGTTCATTCCCTTCCCCATCAATAAGACATACATTTGATTTTACATCCCCTACAAATAAAATTAATACATGTATTGTGTTCTGCCCTTTCTAGGTGTAACTTAATAAAACAAGTACACAACACCCCAGTTCCTCTGTGTCCTTTTCTTTCCTCTGTTTGAAAGTGGTAAGCCATTTCCCTTCTGTGCATTTTGCCTTTTCTTGATTGAAGTTAATGTACCTCACATTCCATTCTGCCTCTCCATGACTCAAGTTATGAAACACTTTATTCCCTTTTCTTTAAAAAAAGCAACCAACAAAACAATACACAATAAGCGTCATTCTCCAGAGTTTCCCTTCCTGGGATTTAAGATTATAAACTTGGGATCTCTTCTGCCTTTCCTGGGCTTAACATAAGATTCAAATGACATCTAATATTTTTTTTAACAAAATAGTGGCGCAGGAAAAATGACATCCAAGCTTTGTTTTTCCCTCGTAAGCCCACAGCCCTAAACAAATGTAGACTATAATCTTCAAAAAATTTTCTTCTGGGTCTTAAGCCAAAACACGGCTACCCCCTGATACTAGATTAGATAGTATCCTTGGTATTTAAGTAGCTAAATCTTTGTTTCTAAAGCCAGTTGATGTTTTCAGTTGTCATTTGAAAAACAAAGCTTTTCAAATAAGTCTTTTCCCCCAAAGTTTTCAATGGGGGGGCGGGGAGAACTGGTTCTCTCTCCACTACCACCCTTTTTAGTGACAAAATAGAAAAAGGAAAAAAGTGGGAAAGGGAATAAAGTTGGAGAAAAACTTCCTTACACCTTTTCCATGTGAAGATTTGAATTAAACATTTTCAAAATTGATTACATTTTTCAAATATTTCCTGTTTTTGGCCTGCTCAAATAACTTCTATTAAAGAGATGTAGTGAATTACAAAGCATTAGTTAATTCTTGTGAACTAATTCTAGGCACGCTAACTACATGCATGTCCTTGAGCTTTTCTAAGCTTAAAGATCTAAATCTTATTTTAGTTACTCATTCAAAACTGTTATTGAAGTCAGAACCACCCTGGAGATAGGCCTGTGCTTATTAAAATGTTGCTCCATTTTCACTGGAAAATGTGTCTTGGTTATGCTTGCAAAATAGACAGCAAAATGTCTCACGAAAACTGGCCCATTTTTAAGTTTACAACAACTTTTATTGTTATTTTTAGGTGGGGGTGGGGTGAATAGTATGCACACACATCCCAACCCCAAATGCCAGGCTCAGGGAAGAAAGTCCAGAAGAAAAAGATATCAATCAAATGAAACAGTTGAAAGTCACTGAGTTCCATATCTAAGGGGTGTGGGTGTGGGAGAGGGAGACACACACACACACACGGAGAAGGTCTATTGCACATTAATGTAAAGAATATAAGAAATTCTTACTTAGCAAAGTTGTCCTCACTAGCATTTTTCTTGTCCAAATTGTCTGATTAAAATTTCATCCTTAGACAAAAAGGAAAAAGGAAATCTCCCTAGCTTAAAATGAGAATTATCTAGCTTCTGTTTAGTCCTCATCACTGCACATATAGACTGTACTGCGGAATGCCTTGCAAAGATCATAGGGCCCCAATTCTTTATTCCACTAGTCGTATGTTGGTGTAGCTCCATTAAAATTAAGTTACACTTGTGTAAAACTAGTATACAGAGTGGAGAATCAGGTCTCTATTGGCTTTATTTATTGCAAAGCTAAAGCTTTTGCTAGTTTAGTTATAAAGCATCCAGAATTCATTACTTCCAGATATCTTTCCAAATGATTCTGTTTAACCAAGAGTCTGCCTTCTGAAATACCAATGCAATTTATCCTGTATACAGTTCTTCCACTTCAACTATAGTATTTTAGTGGAGTGCTACAGTACATCACTCACAGCATCCAGAAAAGCCTTTGGACAGGTAAATGTGGAGCTGTGGACACTGAAGAGGTTTGTTTTTGTTTTTGCTAAAGATGAAGCAACGTAATAGGATGTGGAAGCAAGGACAGAAATACTGCAGTCATGGTTAAACTATCTAAAACCTCAGTTGATAGTCACCCATTTACTTGAGATTCCCTTAAATATCTACTTTTATTTGGCCCCAGAGAAACTGTCAGAGATGAATTAGAGGCTCAGAGATTCCTGTTAATTAACTCTTCATCAAGGTACACACCACATAAATATCATGGAAGGAAATGACTTGTGTGTTCCATTAGATGTTGAAGTATTTCTAGGGGAACTGGCAGGAAAACCCATGAGTAAATAAACTCAATCTGATATAAACTGTGCCTCATTGTAAAAAGTGATTTACTTGTGGTTTTTCTCTGCTGATTCCACCTGCTAAGAGCCATTAGAAAACTTCAGAGCTGTTCACACTGACATTGCTTCAAATATACATTATGCTTATGGCACTGGGTGAGAATCTTGGAGGTTAAGAGAATTCAGTGTGTGATCTTCCATACTAACTCCCCTATAGCCATTTCTAACAACTGCAGAAATACCCTTCAGGGATTCATTTTCTTTAGCTGTATTTCCAGCTCTACTGCCATCCACCAATTTCCAGTACTGCATGACAGAGCTTCTTCAGAGATTTTCAGATGAAAGAGGTTCAAGATAAATTTTACATAAGAACCCACACTTTGAGGCTAAGTGGCGATTATCCCTAAATTGAACTGAATCTAGGTGGAGTACACCTAAAATGGCTTCCATATTTTTATGAAGGCAATGGAACTTAAGCTTGTGCTTAAGTGCTTTGCTGCATAGGAATGAATTTAATCATGCACTGGTCTGCTTTGCTGAATTTGGGACCATAGTGATTGGGGGGAGGGGAAAGATAAGGCTCCACTGTATATAGTATTATATATAGTTATATTTGTTCATTTCCTTCAACGGGAAATTTTAAGGATGCATTTGTCAGTATTGGCTTATGTTATTTTTATACAAATAATGTCACAGAAAAACAGTACTCTTAATGCCTGTGTATTTACTAATTCAAATAAATACCAACTGATTCAAATCCACATTGAAACAGTTTCAAATACATACACATCATAAAACCCACCCATCCCAGAATGTCATTAATGGTGCCAATAATGGCACTGCTATCATGTGAGAAGGGGGGAATGGAGAACTTTAAGAGCTGCCCAAGGCCGCTCAAGTTATTATATAAACAAGCTCCTGGATGGGGATCAAAATGGTGCAACAGAAAAGAGACAATTGTCAGGAAAATTTCAATAAAGATCATGAAAGGTTGCCTGGGGAACAACCCCCCCCATTTCAAACCCTACAAATCAGAAACGACTTCAAATATTTTCAAAGTCATTTCCCCAATTTCTGATCAGCTCTAATATATTCTGCACTTAGATGGAACAACAAGGTTGCTAACACTTTCTATATGAAAGCAAAGATTTCTGATTAACTTTGAGCCAAAGCAACATTTTCTTTGTAAGTGTTCATAAAACATTAGGTGAAAGCAACCTGGGAGACACAGTCTGCTTGAATTTCCAAACAGTTTTTGATATGATCCCACATAAGACTATTAAAGGATATAACTAAACGTTAAAGGGTTAAAGTATGGATTAAAAAATGACTAAATAAACAGAAGGCAAAGAGGTATAATGAATGTCTGCTCCTCAGAATGTAGAGGAAAGTACCCAGTGGTCCATTATTAGGATAAATGTTACTTAATATCTATTTATTTTGAGGAGAAAGTGAACAGTAAACTGATGAAGTTTGCTGTTGACAATGTTAATGGGGGCAATAAAACTGATGTGAGACTCTTTAGATAGATTTACACGCATTAACAGTGTGATGGCGCACCTGCCCCACACTTGGCTTTAAGGGGTTAATAGAGCCCTTGGGAGGCTGTGCAGGAGGCAGCCAATCAGAGAGGGGCTGATTGGCTGGGTTGGCCCAGCCAATATAAGAAGGGCTGCAGAACAGAGCAGCTTCAGCCACTCCCTGAAGCTTGAGGAGGGAGGTGGACTGGCTGCCTTGCAAGCAGTGGTATATTATCTACTAGGTTGACAAGGCCTAGATCTAGGGCGGCAAATTTATAATAGCAGCATTTTTGTAATGCCACAATTCTACCACGCATAGGCACCAACTTTTCCCGGCGCTGGTGGGTGCTCGCCCCCGCCCCCATTCCAACCCCTTCCCCAAAGTCTCCGCCCCAACTCTGCCCCTATTGGACTCCTTCTCCAAATCCCCGCCTCTTCCTGGAGCGTGCCACATTTCCCCTCCTCCCCCCTCTCTCCCAGCACTTGCTGCCATGAAACAGCTGTTTCGAAGCCAAGCGCTGGGAGCTAGGGGGAGAAACGGGGATGCAGCACGCTCAGGGGAGGAGGCGGAGCGGAGGTGAGCTGGGGCAGAGGGGGCGGGAAGCTGCCAGTGGGTGCAGAGCACCCTCCAATTTTTCCCCAAGGGTGCTCCAGCCCTGGAGCACCCACAGAGTCGGCGCCTATGATGGGGGGGAGGGATAGCTCAGTGATTTGAGCATTGGCCTGCTAAACCCAGGGTTGTGAGTTCAATCCTTGAGGGGGCCATTTAGGGATCTGAGACAAAAATCTGTCTGGGGATTGGTCCTGCTTTGAGCAGGGGGTTGGACTAGATGATCTCCTGAGGTCCCTTCCTACCCTGATATTCTATGATTGAAACCACCAATGACGACATGATGCCATTTAGTAAACATACTCATGAGAATTTGTAAAAAAAAACTAAAACAAATTCATATGTGGCCGGGGGCAGCAATTATTTCAGGGCCTAGGAGTGGCAAAATCATTAATCTGCCACTGCTTGCAAGCTGAAGGCAGCAAGTTCGGTGGACAGAGCAGTGTTGCTGGCAGAGACCTGGGGAGCTAAAGGCAGCTCGTGGTGGACTGCAGGGATCTACAGGCTGAGGCCCTGAGGCAAGGGCAAAGAGCTGTGCAGGAGTCATGAAAAGTCAGAGGGGATGCCACAAGCAGCAGCCATCTACAGGGTCCCTGGGCTGGGACCCAGAGTAGTGGGTGGCCCTGGGTCCCTGCCCCCACTCACCACTGAGGAAGCGGCTGGACTAAGGGACTGCAACATTCCCCTGGAAGGGGGAAGCACCGCATGAGGCACAGCTGGTGGGCTGGGCCACCAAAGAAGATGCCATGGTCCTGAGAGTGAGGTGGGTCCCAGAACAGAAGTGATGGCGATAAGGCACCACCAGAAGAGGGCACACTGGCAAGAAGAGCTAATTCCCATGACCGCTGGCAGGAAGCGCCAGAGTGATTAGTTCCACATTGTCACAAGCAGACTGGACACCATAACAGATGAAATTTAACTCTGATATATGCAGCGTCAAAAGTGAACGAAACTCACATGCATCGATGGGCTTTGAGCTTGAAGGCCCTGCCAAGGAAAAGATCTGGAGCTTTATCCTGCTCAGAAATGGGAATTTTGGCACAGACTTCAATGGGAGCCAGAGCAGGCCCTAAAGAGACATTATGAGTATCCTCAGTGACAGTCTGTCCAGCACACCCCTGTGAGTTGAAAGAAAAACTAAGAGAAGCCACATACACAGAACAAGATGCTTGGGTGAAATAAAGAACAGGCACATTTCATCACAGAGCCTGTTGGCATCAACCCCCCAGATGTAGCGTGTTAGTTAGGGATGTATTACATAATATATTCGAAGCTAAGTGCTCCTAAACCACATTTTAAAACAAAAAAAGAAAGAAAGAAGGTACAAGGAATTTCATGACATGCATATTTATACTAAGGGGGTCTCAGCCACAGGAAGCTGACAATACCCTTTACAAATACAGCTCCTGGTATTGAATTACAGTAATTCTCAAAGGTCATCATTTTTCCTCTGATGGCAAAAAAAATTCTGGACATCTTTCAGTGTCTTCAGTCAAATTTGCATAATTATATAATTGTTACATCTATAGTGAGTCAGCTATTTAAATCTTGGATGTTAATTTTTCTCCCTTATGGCTCAAGCCTTCATTCAGTGGAATTTTTGCCTGAATAAGGACAGGGTATTTAATAGTCAGGATGCAGACTACAAACACTGGTTACAGAGCAGCAGATCTCACTCTGCTGCAAAACAGAGGCTAAACCTGCAGTCCTATTTTATGTCTAGAAATGTAGTTGTAATATAAACAGAAGCTTACGAAGAGAAAGTAGCTAAAGATTTAAGCCATGGTGGCATAAAGCATGGCATTGGTTAAGCTGGAGAAGAGTATAGAATACAAAGGGGTGACAGGGAGAGGCCAGGACTGACAAATTCTGAAATCACTTTGTCTATTTGGTCTTAATGGGAGACATCTGAATTTATTGTACCTTGCAAGTTCTTGCTTATTCTTATACTCTTTCCCCTTTCAAGTCCCTTAGATTATGGATTACATTGGGAAGAAATCCTCAGTATAAATAAAATCATCCTTTCTTCAATTGCACAATTAGGGCAGAGACTGCACTTAGCGATCCCACTCCCCCAGTGATCTCTCAACCTGGCCCTAGCAGTATTTAATCTTTTCCTTCCGCTTTGTCTCAGAACTCAGATTACCTCACGCTCCAAAGGCTACCTATATGATCTGGTTGCTTAGAAACCACTTTGTAGTGGATATCTAGGAATTAGGGAAACTTGTCTTCATAACCACCACATTTTTATTCTCTCACCCCTTTTCTCACATCATGCAACTGTTTTGTGAACTACAGGTAATTTATTTTCCTCTCCCTTAATTTTCTTTAACACCACATTTAGTGTGTTAGTTTTCCTCCACTGTTAGATGAATCATATCCACTCTGTGGCTGTTTTTTCCCCTTCCAGCTCATAAGGTCAATGGATCTTTCATCATATCCTGTAATAGTGTTTCCAATGGGCTATACTGCCTCATAGCTGTGGCTTTACAGCACCCGGTGCATGCACTACCCTGCACGAAGCCACAAAGGCATCAGACATGAGCCAGGCAAAATACCTCTGGAAATGCTGGGCTAGAACCAGCTTGACTCTATCCTTCTGAAGGCTTGTCTTTACTGCAGAGTTCACTTGGGCTCTTACTCTGATGTTTCTCCTAACTCAGCTCCTGTCCATACATCAAAACCTCTCCGAGCGTAGTGGTGCTTCACACACAAGCTAGCTAGCCTATGTGGAGCTATAGGCTAATACCTGAGAGAGTATCAGAGGTCAGATTCAGTTCATTTAAGGCCTTGTCTACACTTGCAGGAGCGTGTAGGGTACATGTAGCTACACAGAGCAGTGAAAGACAGGCTGTGTCCACACTGCAGTGTGTAGCTACATGCAGCAGTAAAAATGCTGACGTGGAGGAAGAGGAAGCAGCAGGGACGCTACAGTACTAAAACTAGCAGTGTAGATGGGGAAGCACTGCGTGGGCTGGTAGAGAGGCATGTAGGGTATACACTCTAGGCTTCTAGAGTATCTGTACTCTACTTGCATAAGTAGTGTCTCACTATCTACACTGCTATACCTGTGCTAGCTGGGTGTGCAGCATCTGGTTGCCCACCACTGGTCTGTAGTCAACACGCCGCCCTAAGCGTAGACCTATCCTAAGAATCCAAGTTTGGAAGCTGTTATTATAGCATCCAAAATTGTGCTTCTTGTTTCACAGTGCAATTGAGGAGACAATCTCTTCCCTGAACAGCTTACAGCCTAGAGCAGGGGTCAGCAACCTCTGGCACACGGCTCGCCAGGGTAAGCACACTGGCGGGCCGGGCCAGTGTGTTTACCTGCCACGTCAGCAGGTTCGGCCGATCGCAGCTCCCACTGGCCACAGTTCACCGCTCCAGGCCAATGGGGGCGGCGGGAAGCCACGGCCAGCACATCCCTCAGCCTGCGCCGCTTCCCGCCGCCCCCATTGGCCTGGAGCAGCGAACCGCAGCCAGTGGGAGCCGCGATCGGCCAAACCTGCGGATGTGGCAGGTAAACAAACTGTCCCGGCACACCAGGGTGCTTACCCTGGCAAGCCGCGAGCCAGATGTTGCCGACCCCTGGCCTAGAGTATAGACAAGGAACAATGAGCAAGAGTGATGAATGGTGGAAGTGAATTTATTTTTAAACATTTGTCCTCATCTGGTAATTTAGGTTTGTGTCTTGAAGGCCTTAGTGGGCGGGCAAGAACATGTGCACACACATTTGCCAATTTTGACCATAAGAAGTGTGCAATCTTGGGTGTCTAAGTTAAGCTACTAAATCTAAATGTAGGCACGTGAATAGAAGTGGCCTGATTTTCAAAGGTGCTGAATAGCTTCAACTGCCACTGACTTAATTTGGGAACTGAGATTGCCCATAGATTCAGAAACATGGGGCTGAAAGGGACCTTGAGAGATCACCTAGTCTATCTCCACGCACTGAGGCAGGACCAAGTATATATAGACCCAGGACACAGAAACTAAGCAGCAGCACTCCCCTAGCTTGAAGTAATAAAATCCATGGCTTACCTCATATGCAGGATTTCCAGTTTCTCGAATTGTTCCAGATCCCCTGCCTAGACCCTCCGTGAGATATGTTTGTCTAACCTGTTCTTAAAAACCTCCAATGATGGAGATTCTACAACCTCTCTTGGAAGCCTATTCCAAAGCTTAACTACCCTTCTAGGTAGAACATTTTTCCTAATATCTAACCTACATCTCCCTTGCTGCAGTTTACACCCATTACTACTTGTCCTACCCATAGCCCTTCACATATTTGAAGACTCATCAGACCCACCATCCCTCAATCTTCTTTGTAACGGGGCACACTCACCTCTTGTGAACACCCCCTTGGCCAAGTGCGTGTGCCTGCATGCTCTCAGATTGTCCCTGCCCTGGGATAAAGCATTGACTCAGGGCTCCCTCCCTGGAGACAACGTCTTCGCTCTCTGGGGCTTCCTGGCTACAGCCCTCCAGATGGGCCACTACAGTTCAGTTCCCTCTCTGGGGTGCCTCCGTGTCCAGGCCACTTCCCCTCAGTGGCCAATGGGGGGTGGGAAGGACCTGGGCCCACCCACTACTCTGGGTCCCAGCCCAGGGACCCTGTAGGTAGCAGCCATCTGCTATGTCCCTTTAACTATGTCGCACAGCTTCTCTAATTCCCTGTGCCACTTCCCCGTGGCCCCGCACCGGCTTCACCCTTACTTCAGGGCTTTGTCCTAATGAAGTCCCAGCAACCAGCTCAGGGCTCCTTTTCGCCCTCCCCAGCTTCTGGGGGTGCTGCCCTGTCTGGGGTTCTGTAGCTCCATCAGCCAGCCAGCCCTCATCCATACTCCTTCAGCTCCAGCAAGGAACTGAACTCCCTCTGGCCCTGCAGCTCTTCTTATACTAGACTGCTGGGACCTGATTGGCTGTGTTCCACACAGCCACTCTAGGCAGCTTGGAGCACCCTCTCCACTGCCCTTTTTGGGGGCAGGTTGTGGCAGGGCCATGAGGCCTCCAGCAGGGGGCCTCAGAGGGTCTGGTATACCCCATCACAATTCCTCATGTGAAGTTACTGTTTATGTAGGAATGGAGGGGCAAATTTTGCTAGGCATGTACAGTACATATATGATCTGCATACCATACTCAAGTCTGATGAAATCTAGAGTATTTCCATGTCTCCAGAATATTATTTCAAAACTAAATTTATTCAAAACAAGGAAAAGGCACCATTCCTCACACATGCCAACTTACAAGTTTAAACATATACGGTATTTCAGTCTTTTTTTAAAAATAACCCAGTGACAAAAAGCTTCTCTTTGAGTCGTATTAGCTGATAAACTAATATTTTTGCTCATTACAAAGATCATGATTTCTGGCATCCTGTGAAAATACTATGAAACTGCAAGTTGTTATTGAAAGAATTTCCTCTGCATTGGCCTTAGTGCAAAAATAAACAGTTTCACAGCAGTTTTGTGATCAGCTTCAAAGAGAACAACACAATAGCTACACCCAATGGCAACTAAGTTAATTGCTCCTTTCCAAAAGAAAGCTGCCAACATTTTCTGAACCATACTAGAACAATCAAGGTCAAACACAAGTACTCAATGAAAAAACAGCTATAAAAATGGCTTAAGATGCATTTATTTTTGAAGGTCCCATTGTGCGTTCTTTCCCAACTCAACTTTTCATTGCAATTAATCTTTTAATACACAGGAAAGTTATCCTTTTGAATGATTTATTATCCATTCCCAATGGTGGCATTGGACCAGCACAAAGCATCTTGTCAAGGCAGAACTTTTTCCTGGGACTGCCATTTTGTGCTGTAGGCTTTTATTTAATTATGGTCGCATGCAATTCCTTGTCGGAAGGTCACTTTTGCAACTAGATGTAGTGACACATCCCTGCATCTGCAGAGATGCTGAAATAGAAGCTCAGATAAAAATGCAAGCTGCTTCTGTTTGTATAAATGCAGCATTAACTCTGAAGACTATCTATAGTGCTCTTCACAATGGCCATTGTTTCTCCACAGGATAATTTAAAAAAAAATGTATCTGAAATTTTGATTTTTTTGGCAACAAAAATAGTCAGACATGGTTTGTTTAAAAAAACAACCTGAATTATTCTTGATTAAAAAAATAAAGACCTAAAAAAACCTGGAAAAAACTTTGAAGGAAACATTTATTTGCAGAAAAATGTCATTTTGTTCAAAAAGTCATTTTTTCTTTGGAAAGAAGTTGTAATGAAAATATCTTCAGCCAGCTCCACCTATATGATTAGAATTTAAGTGTCTACACTGATGAGAGTTTCACTGCTGATCAAAGCAGGCCAGGAGGCAGAGAAGGACAATTATGTTATGAAGGTCTGCAGATTTTACTGTGAATGACAACTGATTTTGACATCACAAGTGGGTGGAGCTTGGGAGAACAATAATCTCTTACACAATGTTTTTCATCCATAAATCTCAAAGTGTTTTACAAGAGAGATCAGTACCATTCCCATTTTACAGAGGGGGAGTGACTTGTCCAAGGTTACCCAACAAGCCAGTGGTAACGTCAAGAAGTGAACCCAAATCTCCCAAGTCCCAGTTCAAATTCCCCATTCACTAGGCCGCACCGGATCCACTTACCACTGCCATGGATATTTTCCATGCTGACCTCTTTCCAGTCTTATAAAAAAATATAGTTCATTCTAAGGGAGTTGACTATATTATGTCAGCCCTGGAAGCACTTCTATTTAAGGATCTGAACACATCACCCATAATAAGCCTGAAGTCTCATATCTTTATAAATGCTTACCCTAGAATAGTAGCTATTTTCCAAGATGTGCAGCATGTGTGGATATGCAGCATGCACTAATGTGAGGCCAGAACGGACCTTTTCCCACAGGAAAAAGAGGTCTGGCTCTCAAAGCAAAGGTAACAACGCAAAGAAAGACAAAGAGTAAATAGACCTGCCACAGGTACATTGGGGGAAATTGAAGGTCTTTGCTACAGTTTTTGATGTCTGACATGTCAGATGTATGATTGGTGGATTCACCTCAGGTAATGTAGCAGAATTTCAATTCCCAGGTAACTATACTTACGGGGAATTTGGGATATATTCCTAAAACAAAAAGAAATTGAAGAAAAAGAATGTACAGCTCTTTCTATTCCTTCATGGTACCTCCAACTAGGATTTTACTTTCTTGGTATGAATTGATTGTATAGCTTTTCAAACATCATATAGTTACGTTATGCAGTGTTGTTGTAGCTATGTCAGTCCCAGGATATTAGAGAGATGATGGGTGCGGCAATACCTCTTATTGGACCAACTTCCGTTGGTGAGAGAAAACAAGTTCTTGAAAAAGAGCTCTGGGTAGCTCAAAAGCTTGTCTCACTCACCAACAGAAGTTGGTCCAATAAGAGGTATTACCTCATCCACCTTGTCTCTCTAATAGTTATATTTTTAGCAGTGGCATATAGTGATGATACAATAGTGCTGCAGATTATAAATTACACCAGCAGGGTGCCAAAATAACTTGTGATATACTTGCTTGGTTTAAAAGCCAGAAATAACTATGTATTGGTGAACCTCAGAAGGACATCCTGAGGAAAATAAAATTGAATTGAATAGAGATCTCCACTTCCTCTCCATGGGAACACCCATCAGGTAGAGTGGGGAATGGCTGTAGAACATTAACAGTGGTAAAAGCACGAGACAGCAAAAGTCTTTTGAGATGTGGAGAATAACACAATCTGGGGGAGACAGTTTTACTGTTATTGAATATGAGATATTACAAAGACTGTTCCACAGCTAGTTCTTGAGATGACAGAAAAGAGCAAAGCTTCCAGAAGGAAATCCGGGGCATGCCAGTGCCCTATATGCCAAGAAGCATTGCTGCCTGCCTAGCTACTTCTTGGTGGGGATATGAAATTAGAATGCACGCAGGAAATAATATAATTCATAACATTTATGAGGAATTACAAAAATCACACTGAGTGGATGTGATTCATAGTGAAGAGGATTAAAAGCAAATGCTTAAAAGCATGTGAAGATAAGAGGGATTCCTCTTAGACTAGATTGGAAACATCATGAATCCCTGCCCAAGGCAAGTGAGAACTTCTCTGGCATATGGGTCAGTTCAGGTCTAAGCAGCAAGGGAGATCCAATGCTGGATTGCTCTGCGGTGGGGGTAGGACTTTAATTGAGAAGAAAAAGAAAAAAAAATCTTTAGTCTAAAAGCAGATCCTGAAAGAATGCACCCACAGAACAGATAGGGACACTAGCATAGATGCTCTGTATCATCATCACACCTCAACAAGACATCTACACTACAGCCTATATCAGCAGAACTTGTTGCTCAGGCATGTGAATAAACCACCTCCCTGAGCGACATCAGTTACGCTGACATAAGTGCTCATGTGCACAGCGCTATGTTGGCGGGAGAGTTTCACGAGGCTCTCTCCTGTCGGCATAGAGCATCTTCCCCAGACACGCTGCAGCTGAATCGGTACAGCTGCAGCACTGTACATGTAGACATGCCCTAAGGATGTTGGAAACCTAACTTTGAAAGATACCAGCTGTTGTATTTGTATTTGTTTTATTGCATATGTTTACATGTATGCCATGACGCAGTGAGAAAGCTGAAGATGACTATCACTAGCCTCTATGTTTGATGTGGACAGGAAAATAAAACACTCACTGCAGGTCCTCAGCCCTCCGTGCATTTTCTCCTCCACTCCCTAAACAAGCACACTTTCCTAGCCAACACTTGCCTTCCTGTTGCAGCCCTCCCCACCTGCACCAAACAATGGGAACCTCCTTTACACCACGTACTACCTACCCATCACTCAAGTCAGGAACCAGCACCAGAGAGCAGAGCTGTACGGCGATGAGCATGTCTATTGGATCAGGAAGGGTTTCTGGCAGTGGGGGAAGATAGATTCCCTCCAGGAAAGAGTTTCCTGCATCAGCCATAATTAAGGTCACTGCCGCCACACTACAAAAAAGGTTAGGAAACCAGAGTCAGAGTTTGAGAATCGCTACATCAATAACGCGAAGGAAGAGGAAAGGAGTTAACTCAAATCCTGATCCTATGCCATTCAGGTTTTACATAATGTTGTAAAAACTTTTTTGTAAAAAGGGTGCTACTCCTTACCAGCAGGAGGCATTCCCTGACAAAGCAAGCCTGTCTGTACCAGCACTAGAATCGGCTGCCGTTGTGCCTGTACCTCTCATTCTTCTTTAATGACTCACTGCTTTATCGTTTTTCATAGCACTACGAGTAAGGACAGCTCAAAACCCGCTAGGTGGAAAACAAAAATCCACCTCCAATTGCCTGTTAGTAAAGATCCTCGCTGTCTGGAGGCCCTGAATGTTGGATTATACATAGCTCATGGTTGTGACTCTTTTCCAAGTTGAGGTTTTGCTATGACTAGTCACACTAGTGGTAAGCTGCTTAAAGGAGATCATAGATGCCTTCCTGGATATTGCTGAATCAGATTTAAAGACCCATCATAAAACGGGGAATAAAGCAACTAGAAAGATCCCATCACACAAGTTATTTAAACCCAAATGGGCCACTAAACTCCCAAAGCAGCATACAGAGTTTGTATAGAGCAGGGTTTACGTCTCAATTCCCACATAGCAAGGCAGGCTGATCCCAGAAAAGGCAGATTTTCCATGAGATCTCGCGATTTCTATATCAGGACCAGTGGGAATCTTAGTGAGGGGGACTGCTTTTTACAAAGTGATATTCCCACAAGCAGCAAAGGAAAGATCAGAAGCAGCTGTGTTTGGCTGAAAGTTTATTCTTCATCTTCAGAATAGATCTTTTTCATGGTATTTGTAATTTAGTTATAAAAACCTATACCAACATAGTGGCCAAATAGTGCTCTTTTATATCAGTTTTACAATCCAGAGTAGCATAAAGTTTCTCTGGATTCATGGCAGGGAAATGGGGAGCAGAATTTAGCTCAATGGTCTATTCTTTTTTATATCCTTAGAACCAGGTTCGTGGAAAGGACTAGAAAACCTTTTTGGCTCATTATGTATCTAGGCTGAAGTTTTCCAGACCACCTGAGCACGGTTAAAATGAATGGGAATTGGGATCTGAATCTCCAAAGCGGCTCGGAAAAATCTCACTCTGACTGAATGGCTAATATCTTACACTTTACAAGTGTTCTAGGTTTGAGAAAACCCTATTTCACCAATACAGAAAGGAAGAAAAATTGAGATTAAAGGGGAAGAAGTGAAAGTCAGATAGAAAGTTAAAAAAAAAAAAAAGATGGGTGAGGAGGACAGAACTGAGAGAATATGTAAGAATAAGGCTCCAGATGAAATAGCATATGAACCCTGTCATAGTCACCTTGTCTCTGAAGTTATGAATTGTTAATTAAATGCTGGCTTCATAATATCCCCATAAACCATTCTACATTATTTCCTTTGTCATGTAGCTAAACAGAGTGTCAAGGAATATTTTGTTATACTCTGAAGTATGCACTTGGCTTGTGTCTGGACAACCAAGTGCACGAGGAAAGACAGACATCCAAGCAATAGTAGTATAGATAACTGGAGGCTTGGTTTTAATCTTCTAGGAATATATACAGTATGATGGTGTGGTGCATGACTATCCTGACATCATCACCATTTAACTTAACAAATATAATTTCATCTTTAATATGCAAAAACATATGAATGGTTTTTCTGTACTCATTTCATTTTAAAGGTGTATTCTGGTTAATGACTGGTTGAGACAGTTCTTTATACTCCCAGCATCTTGAAATCTTGTCATGTCAAATGAGCATGTCAACAAGTCAGTTGATCATCTTGCTTATCCAAATTATCCCTGAGCCACTAAGTGATGAGTCTGACACATACAGCAGGGCATTTTCACAACTTCATGAATTAATTCACAGAATTAGGGAGTTAATTTATATACACCAAAAAAGCCCAATACTGCACTTCTTGCAGTCCAGGTCAAAAACCACCATTAACATCAACACCGGTAGAATCTGCCCCTTAGAGACCATGTGATACATTAGGTCTGTAGTTCTCAACCAGAGGTATGTGTATCCCTGGGGGTACGCAGAGGTCTTCCAGGGGGTACATCAACTCATCTATATATTTGCCTAGTTTTACAACAGGCTACATAAAAAGCACTAGCAAAGTCATTACAAACTAAAATTTCATAGGGACAATGACCTGTTTATACTGCTCTATATACTATACACTGAAATGTAAGTACAATATTTATATTCCAATTGATTTATTTTATAATGATACGGTAAAAATGAGAACATAAGCAATTATGTGCTGTGACACTTTTGTACATTTATGTCTGATTTTGTAAGCAAGTAACATTTAAGTGAGGTATAACCTGGGGTACCCAAGACAAATCAGACTCCTGAAAAGGGGTACAGTAGTCTGGAAAGGTTGAGAGCCACTGTGTTAGGTCATAAAAGGATTGTATTTAAGTAATCCTATCATTATAGTATCTTTATTTTTTAAGTACATTTATCCTATGATATAAGGAAATGCTATTTTACAAACAAGATTCTGAGGCACAGACAGACAAACAAAGATTTTAAGACATTGAGGCATGTCATGTCTATTGAGTTCAGTATCAAAACAGCAAATTGAACCTGGGTCTCCTGCAATGCAAGTCTAGCACCCTAACCTCTTGGCCATCCTTACATCTTAGGATTGGTTAAGACGCAGTGCACCCATATGCTAGTCCCCTGGGCATGGGATCTTTTGTTAGCTATTTAAGTACCTCCCCATCTCTCATTTATATACACCAGACCATTTTGTTCATATGTTGCTTCAACTTTCCACACACACACACCCGCCCCCCTAGTTTTTTAAATTGGAAGATTTTCAGGACACGGTTTGTGCCCTCCATGTCGGCATGCACTGGAAGCTATTTTGATAATAGGTCAGCCTAGGCAAGAACATGATTTTCTAAATACTGTTCCGGGGTGCTGGAAGAAATTGTATAGTGGGGGGCGCTGAGAGCCATTGAACTAAACTGTAAACCGTGTCTATAACAGAAACCACTTCAAGCCAGGGGGTGCCGCAGCACACACACACACCCCCACAAGCCTAGTTCCAGCACCTATGCACTGTTCTCATATGGTCAGCCCCTCAGTGCTGGCTAGTGAAACCATGTAAGAATTCTTTGGCTATGAATGAGTGCTTTCTCTTTATTCGCTGAGCTCCGTGGGCACACATGGTTCTTTACAAACACATCAAATGACAACTCCACACCCTGGAGGCCTGACAATTAAGCTAGGCTTTATATAGCAAGAATGACAGACACTTGCAGGAGAAGGGAGAGCAGGAGAGGACCAGGGTTACAACAGTGAAAGATAATCAGATGGGCCTGGTGTTGCGTGCAGGAGTTCAGGGAGAGAACACACTGAAACTTACACCTGTGCTTAAGGTGACATAGAGGGATTCTTTCAGACACAGACTACATTTGCAGTGCTAATCCTTCAAGGTACATCTAACATTTCCTCAGTTAAAAATGCAAAGGGTTTGTGATGGGTTGGATCACAGAAACCCCCTTGGGAGCTGCCACTTGATGTACCAAGACTACCCCTGCTTCTGTTTTCCCTGCCAGCTCAGGACTCCAGCACCCTGTCTTGCTGAGCCAGACACTCCCGTCTGCTCCAACACAGACCCAGGGTCTGAATCAATTGTCCCAAAGCTGCAAGTTTACCTGAAAACAGCTCACAGGAGTGTGCTTGTCTTTAGCACTCAGATGCCCAACTCCCAATGGGGTCTAAACCCAGACAAATCCGTTTTACCCTGCATAAAGCTTATGCAGGGCAAACTCATAAATTGTTCGCCCTCTATAACACTGATAGAGAGATATGCACAGTTGTTTGCTCCCCCAGGTATTAATACATACTCTGAGTAAATTACTAAATAAAAAGTGATTTTATTAAATACAGAAAATAGGATTTAAGTAGTTCCAAGCAGTAACAGACAGAACAAAGTAAGTCATCAAGCAAAATAAAATAAAATGCACAAATCTATGTCTAATCAAACTGAATACAGATAATCTCACCCTCAGAGATGCTTCAGTAAGCTTTTTCTCAGACTGGACACCTTCCAGGCCTGGGCACAATTCTTTCCCCTGGTACAGCTCTTGTTGCAGCTCAGGCAATAGCTAGGGGATTCTTCATGATGGTTCCTCCCCTCCTCTGTTCTTTTCCACCCCTTTATATATCTTTTGCATAAGGCGGGAACCCTTTGTCCCTCTGGGTTTCCACCCCACCTCACTGGAAAAGCACCAGGTTAAAGATGGATTCCAGTTCAGGTGACATGATCACATGTCACTGCAAGACTTCATTGCCCACTTGCCAGCACACACATATACAGGAAGGCTAACAGGTAAACACAGCCATCTGCAGACAATGGTCCTTGTTAATGGGAGTCATCAAGATTCCAAACCATCATTAATGGCCCACACTTTACATAATTACAATAGGCCCTCAGAGTTATATTTCATATTTCTAGTTTTAGATACAAGAGTGGTACATTTATACAAATGGGATGATCACACTCAATAGATTATAAGCTTTGTAATGATACCTTACAAGAGACCTTTTGCATGAAGCATATTCCAGTTACATTATATTCACTTCTTATTATGTTTTTATAAAACCATATAGACTGCACAACGTCACAGGGTTAACATGTTAGCCATTTAATTCAGTCACTGAAAAGGGTAATTAATTCATATATTATACTACCATTTGCCCCAGGCTATTCGTTAGCATGCAAATAATATGTTTGGTGTAGTTGAATAAGCAAGATATTTTCTCTGAACTGTATTTAAAGAAAAAAAAACTGAGTCAGCCACACGTATCACTGCCAACTTCATTGGATTATTCTGGTTTTTGTGCATGTTTGCTGCGGGAAGTAACACCCTCCTTTGTTTAAAAAGCATTCAGAATAGATTACTCAAAAGCAGGTGCTCCTGGCAAAGTCACCTTCATGCCTTGTAACCCACACTGCACAAGCGCTACAATTCAAGAGGGGGGGAAATCTTCTAGCCTGGAAGCTTGATATTGCATCATAGTATAGGTTTATAGGGCTAGATCCTCAGCTGGTGTAAATCGGCTAGCTCATTGGGGAACTAGTGGATTGTGGTTCAGATTTTAAAGTCAAGAGAGACAATTATGACCATCTAATCTGACCTCATGAATACCACAGGTCGCAGAACTTTGGGCAACAATATCTATATCAAGCCCAATAAACTTGTGATTGAATGAAATCTCTTTTAGAAAGATGTCAAGTCTTGATTTGAAGACTCCACGTGATGGAAATGTATCACCACCCCAAAAATAGGAAGTTTGCTTTCAGAGTGGCATCAATCCAGCCTTCACTTTCTACCTGAAGGCTTCTGAACAATACAGTTTAGGCTAACTGCATTTTTGGTTGCCTCACATTAGTTCCATATTTTTTGGTGAAGGCTGAAGTCCAACCTGCCTGCATTTGAGCCTGCAGCACATAGCAGAACAAAATGAAAGCAGAGGTTTTTCAGATCCATATGATTCCCAGAACAACGAATAGCAGAAAGAAAAAAAAGAAAAGGAAAAAAAAAAAAACAGGGAAACACTTGGCTACATGTTTGCACATGTTTGTTTTTTCTGGCCCCAGTTCTGGGAATCATATGGATCTGAAAAACCTCAGCTTTCATTTTAAAAAAGCTTTTATCTCTCCCGGTTGTGGAGAAAAGCTTGGAACCATGAACAGAGGAGCAATCCTGAAGCTTCAGAAACCTGAAAGCAAATAAAATAAACTCCAAATTTAATATTTTAAACACTCTCGTGATTTTGGGGGGGCTAACTCATCTTTGAATACATGGGGTCGACAATCATGTAAGTTGACATTTCTGGGCTAAAGTCGTGGGCATTTGTTGTTGCTGAAGTCCGAGAGATACAGCACATATGTATGGAGGATTCTAGAACCTTTGTTAAGAAAGTTCAAAACCCAAATGAGTTGTTTAAGAGAGAGATGTCAAATTTGAAGTTTGTGTGAATGTCATACTAAAACTTTGCATCTTTTATCTCAGGTCTGCAAGCATTTTACAGTGGCATTATCCATCCCAATTTTACAGATGGGAAAACCGAGGAACACGGTAGTTAGTGTCAGCATATTCAGAAGTGGCCTTTGATATGGGATCCCTATAGAAGAATGGACTTACTGCTGGAGCTCCCTCTCCTGGCTGAGCTTGGCATAGCAGGCTCTCATCTCAAGCCTCCTACTGATAGCAACTACAGCCCTGTAGTGGGCACCATCTTCTTCTGACTCAGCCCTCTGGCCAGATCACTTTAACATCTCTCCCCTGCCAAGTTAGTGTCCCCAAAAGTGTCCAACCACTGGTCATCAATCTGACATCCTCTGCCCCTCCAAGGCTCCTCTTCCATTCCATTCTGCTGCCAGAGTAGAGGCCCCCAGGCTTCTCCTTGGAGGCTGAACCACATTCAAAAGTGACACACAACCCACAGTGAAAGCAGCTTCTGGCCTCTCCCTCAGGCTTAAACTTGTAAACCATCCTGAATCTTTCCTGGCTCTCCATTCTTCTGCAGGACACTGACTCTCAAGAGTTACCTCCCTGGAGTCTTGCCCCTAGTCTGGCTCCTCCACTTCCACCTGTAGTTGGCCTTCTTTCAGGTCCATTCCCAGAGTTGGTAAGGTTGAGTTTACCTACCCAATCACGGGCTTCAGAAGTAAGTTACCCTGAGAAGGTTTTTCCAGCGTGAACACCCAATTCAGTTCTGTCAAAAGTTTTCCTTTTGGCCTGGAACATCACATCCACGGCCTCAACCCAAATATGAGTTAGATTCTAAATGTGAGCATCTTTTTGAGTCAAGAAGTTATGAAAAAATCCTGTAGTTCAAGAGTGACTTTTTTACCCTCAAATAACACAGGATAAACATGAAAGAGTTTTGTTTTGTGCATATGCATAGTTCTCCTGAGTGAGGAACACAATCACGACTCACTGGGAGGGTGGGGGAGGAGATCAGAAATCATGGATTTGTGCATGCACAGTATGTTGTTTACTCTCAGTCCACTACAGTAGAACCTCAGAGTTATGAACACCAGAGTTATGAACTGACCAGTCAACCACACCTCATTTGGAACCAGAAATACACAATCAGGCAGCAGCAGAGGGAAAAAAAGCAAATACAGTACAGTACTGTGTTAAACATAAACCACTAAAAACAAATTAGCAGTATTTTTCTTCTGCATAGTAAAGTTTCAAAGCTGTATTAAGTCACTGTTCAGTTGTAAACTTTGAAAGAACCATAATGTTTTGTTCAGAGTTATGAACTTTCCGAGTTATGAACAACCTCCATTGCCACAGTCTTTGTAACTCTGAGGTTCTACTGTACCCTAAGTATCATTGTAAGGTACCAACTGCACACATTCAAGTGCTGGCATAGAAAGTTGGAGGGATGAAGCATTCCAGTCATTGTGCAAGTGCCATTATCTACACTATAGACTAATACTGACATACTATTGCTATAGTAAGTTACGAAGCAAAATCCTATCCTAGTCCCATTTCAATTAACATGATCATATGCTGCCAGTGACACAGGGCTAGCAATGAAGTGACTATTACAAATGCAAATATCCACTTGTGAACTTATAAAAAAAGCTTTGTTAAATTAATCAAGGTAAATGTGTAGTTATTACCATTATACAGTGGGCTCTAGTTGTAGTCAGAGCAGCAAATCAATTCAGCTCATAATATTCTGTAGCTTTGAGGCAGCATGGTGTAATAAATAAAGCACTGCATGGGAAGTCTAGATACTTGGGTTCTATTCCTGATTCTACCCATGGCCGACTTGGTGACCTTAAGCAAGTCAGCATCACCTCGCTGTCTCAGTTTCCCTATCTGTAAACAGGAGATAATGATACTGATATCCCTTGTAAAGCACTTTAATATGTACGGGCAAAGAGAGCTAGGATATAACTACAGAAAAGTACGTCAATCACTAAAGCAGTTACTTCTATAAGGCTATGTCTACACTACGTTGACCTAAGCTATGCAACTCCAGCTACGTGAATAACGTAGCTGGAGTCGATGTACCTTAGGTCAAGTTACCACTGGGCCTACACCTGTCAACTTACCTTACTCTTCTTGTTGGGGGTAGAGTACAGGGGTCGACTGGAGAGCGAGCTGCTGTCGATTTGGCGGGTTTTTACTAGACCCGCTAAATCGACCGCCAGTGGATCGATCTCAGAGTGTCGATCTCTGCCGTAGTGTAGACCTGCCATAAGTATAAGCAAGTAACAGTTTTATCTGAGCTTCCAGTACTTCCTTGCAAGACATTATATACCAATGCCTATCTTGTAAAAACCTACAGCAGACTACTATCAAGAGCCACATATGATTAATTCCTAGATAATCCCTTCTTTCACACTACCAAAAATTTCCTACTAGCCAAAGACATATCAAGTGCAAGGGATGGATACTGGAATGTCAGTGGCAAGAGAATCATCGCAGTCAACTACAGCAAAAGGAAAAGCCCATCTGATCCCATGAAGTAAAGAGTCTTCTTCTCCCCCACCTTAGGATCAGTCAAGTCCTGCCCAGTGGACATGCCTTCTGTGGTGGGCAGCACAGTCAAGCCAGAATACCTCCTACAATGATCCAAATAGCTGCCTGACACAAAGAAGTTCTATTCTGCAAATATTATTGTATTTGGTGAAGTGATGGGTTGGTGAGCTAGGTGGGGTGGGGCTTAGGTGGGAATTTTGTGCAGCAAATTAGTTAATATATTAGATTTTTTGTATTTATCATTATATTAAATTTTGTGAAGTGCCAAGAGACAGATTGCTGCTATAAAAATCCAAACAAATAAAGTAATAGATGAAACCAGACAGTCACTTCAATGCTGATGAAAGCAACATCAGATGGAAAAGAAACAGCCAGGCCCTCATACTGAGGGAACATGACCCCAGCCTAACAGGCACTTCTGTGGCAATCGCTACTGATTTGCTACAAATTGTTCACACAGCTAGCCTATGCTAATCGACGCTTGTACTTTAATTGCCCCATCCCTGCACCCACTTGCTTCACCCATCTCTTAGCACTTGTCTGTAGGTCTCAAACTTGCAAAAAGCAAGGGTTTGACTTTATGCACTGCAAGCAGCCCTATGGAACGGCTTGTCGCCTGTCAAGTTAAACAGCGGCATAAACCCGGCCAAGCTCAGGGTCTCAGACTGTAACAAACTCTTTGGGGCAGGGATGCTTTGTTTGTACAACACCTAGCATGATAGGGTCTAGGGTTACCAACCCTCCAGGATTGTCCTGGAATCTCTAGGAATTAAAAGATTAATCTTTAATTAAAGATCATGTCATGTGACGAAACCTCCAGGAACCAAAATTGGCAACCCTGGTCTGGTTACTGCTAAATAATAATAAAAGCTCCAGAGATGGTGACGCTTACAAATGGAGGCATGCACTAAACAAGAGGATTGTGGGATGTAAGTCTGCTACCTTCCATACATATATCCTGGCCAAAGTTTGCACAATAAATGCATGTTCACTCCCACAGAACACACAGGAAAGTTTCACCCTTGGCTCTTACAGTGGTTTTATCTTGATCCTCATTAATATTTGAAAGAACACTGCATAACATTTTTAGCTGTCATCACAGGACTTTATTATGTAGTTCTCACCAGCATTTATATACATAATGAAAGCGGCTAGTTCAACTGTATAACAAGAATATAACAATAGTGACACCTACTGGCAATTGAGATAACTGCTCCTACCCACGAAAACAATTAAAGTCTGTTTAATAGGACAAGTAAATCCAAACAAGTGCTCACAAAAATGGAAAGGAACAGCAAAAATTGAGGAAGATTAATTCATTATAAAGAGTTACCTAATATTGTGCATATTTTGTAATATTAGCTGGTCTTTGCTTTTACATGTTTTGTTTTGTTTTTTTTACATTTTTCATGGGTGGCATGTGCACCCTCTGTTCAGGGCATCTAGCCCCACCCCTTCCACCCAAAGCCTCACCCCGTTCCTCCCCTTCCAACCCCCCAAACCCCGGCCTGCTCGCCAGAGCCCAGAGCAGCCCCAAGCCCCGACTGGCCCGCCAGCACCCGGAACAGCCCAGAGGAGCCCCGAGCCCTGGCCAAGCCCTGAGCCCAGGCCACCCAGAGGAGCTCTGAACCCTGCCACGGCCCAGCCCAGGCCCAGGGCTGCAGCGGGGAGCAGTAGCAGAGGTTTGGGGAGGCTGAGTCTCCACCAGCCTCCTTTACCCACTGCCCAGGACATATTTTTCTTTTTGTTCACAGCAATTTGATTCCTTTTTACTGGTCCATCATTTTAATACTAGCTCATTGAAAAGTGCTAGCTGGTGTTCTGTTGTGTTATACCAGCCTCAGTAACACTTCTGTCCTTTAACACTTGCCTGCACTTCCAGTGATAATTCCCAATATGCAGGACTGTATACGTGCGAGAGCACTGGCGCTGGTTTTCCAAATAAATTGTGTACTTAGTTATATTTCTGTTAGGTGCCCAAGAGACAGATAGCACGATGCCCTCTAAATGAAAGAGAGAGATCTAGTAAATACATGTCCAGGCATGACATACCAAATGGACATGGATCTTTACACAGGGTGGATCTGGCTGAACGGAGGCAGTAGGGATAGTGTGAACTAAAAGGAGAATGGACTTGCCACATTTTTTTTTAATATCGCTGAACAGATGATTCTGAACTCCGAAGTGTGGCCCCAAATCAAACATTCCAAAGGAAATTCAGTGCAGTCCATAGGTCTAAATAAGCTGTTCAGTATAAGTAGCTACAGCCAGGAGGTCAGCTGAGAATACTACTACTGTTTGGCTTATTCTACCTTTGAGTTGCACATCCAGCTAGTCTATGGCATAGCCAGGAACTGTGCCCCGCTCTCCTGAGGCCTGGTCTACACTGGGAGAGGGGGAACGATCTAAGAAATGCAACTTCAGCTATGAGAATAGCGTAGCTGAAGTCGACATATCTTAGATCGCATTAAAATTACTTACTTCGCGTCCTCGCGGCCCGCCACGGCTCCCCCATCAACTTTGCTTCTGCCTCTTGCTGGGCTGGAGTTCAACAGTCGATGGGAGAGCGACTGGGCATCGATTTATCGCGTCTACACTACACGTGATAAATCGATCCCTGATAGATAGATCGCTACCCGCCGATCCGGCGGGTAGTGTAGACATTCCCTGAGTCTCAGTACAGTCCCTTAGCCATAGGAACTTCTGCTACTGCTTTATTTCTGTCTCTCTTCTCCATTTGTCTTTCCCTCTTTGTTATTACCAACAAAGGAAGTATGAGAGGTAGAAGGGGAAAAAACAGGGGTTTGGAAGAGGCATGAAATCCACACTCCCAGGAGGAAGATAAAAGGAGTAGAAAAGACAATGGATGGGTTGAGCTCAGTGCTTAATTTGTAATAAAAGAGGTTCTGGGGCTCTAGCAATTTTTCTACTTTCATAACTGACACAGCAAGCCCAGAAATGCCAGAGCTATGAACTCCCAAGCCTGGACGTGCCAGAAATCAGCCCTGGCACAAATTAAGCACTGGTTGAGCTACATATAGCAGCTGGATGCAGTGCAAAGAAAGCAGAGATATATTTGTCTATGAAGGATGAGGACAGAGAGGAAAAACAAAAACTCTGAGGCCTGGTCTACACTAGTCGGTTATTTTGGAATTAGCCGACTTAATTCGAAAAAAAAAAGGATTCCGTCCACACAACCAAACCATTTTTTTTTTATTTAAAGGGATCTTTAATACAATTTCTGTACTCCACCTCGGCAAGTGGAGTAGCACTTAAATCGAGATCGCAATCCCAGGTTAAAGGTATTGTGGACGCAATTTGACATTATTGGCCTCCGGGAGCTATCCCAGAATGCTCCCTTGTAACCGCTCTGCACAACACTCTCAACTCCGATGCACTAGCCAGGTGGGCAGGAAAAGCCGCGAGAACTTTTGAATTTCATTTCCTGTTTGGTCACCATCAGCACAGTCCACCATCACAAGAGATCACGCAGTCCTGGATTCGCAGACGAGCTCCAGCATGGTCTGAATGGGAGGTACTGGATCTCATCGCATGTTGGGGAGATGAATCTGTTATAGCAGAACTACGTTCCAAAAAAAGGAACGTAAATACGTATGCTAAAGTCTCCAGGGCCATGACGGAAAAAGGCTACTCCAGGGACACAGAGCAGTGTCGTAAAAAATCCAGGAGCTCAGGCAAGTGTACCAAAAAGCCAGGGAGGCAAATGGGCACTCTGGGTCACAGCCCCATACATTCCATTTCTACTGTGAGCTGCATGCAATTATGGGGGGTGATGCCACCACTACCCCACCACCGTCCCTGGACACCTGCAAGGGGGGAGTTGCATGGAGCAAGGAGGATGAGTCATTGGAGGATGAAGAGTAGGAGGAGAAGGACAGTGCACAGGTAGCAAGTGGGGAATCCGTTTTCCCCCTAGCCAGGAACTATTCTTAATGCTGGAGCCAATAGCCTCCCCCACTCCCAAGGTGGGCTCCCGGACCATGACCCTGGGGAAGGTACTTCTGGTGAGTGAGAGCCTGATTGGCGCCACGCGTTGGCGGTGGGGGGGGGAAACCCAGTCATGCTGGGCTGTTTGCGTTTAGTTTAAAGGGCTCATCCCTGCTCAGAGCCTCATTGGAGCCACTCGGTGGGGGCGGGGGGTGGGTGGGTGTTGTATGCAGCGATCATCCCAGAGAGCCCACAGGCCCTCCTTTTGTATGGCAAACCCACCAGGCATTGCTTGCTATGGGAAAGGGGGCCCAGCAGTTTGAAAGCATTTAAATGAATGTGGAAGAAGCAGAATCCCGCGTGCCCCTAGGCTGCCTGCAAACTGAATTATGTTGCCCATGTGTGATGGCTTACTCACACCAAAGTGACAGGTACTTCAGTATAAGAGGCAAAATGCTAACTTGTACAGAAAGAACATGTGCTGTGTACTATGAATTGACTGTTTCATTGAGAAAGAGTGTCCCCTTTGTTCTCTTTTAAAATACTACCTTTCCTTTTTCTCCTCCCTCAGGTGCAAATGTTTCAATGCGGCCCCTATCTACTCCATCCCAGAGGCTGGTCCAGATTAGAAGGTGGAAAAAATAAACTCGGGACGACATGTTCGCCGAGCTCACGTAGTCCTCCCGCACTGATAGGGCCCAGATGAATGCGTGGAGGCAAACAATTGCGGAGTCCCATAAAGCATTTCAGGAACACGAAGAGAGGAGAGACACGTGCGATGAGAGCAGGCGGGACGCTATGGTCAAGCTCATGGGGGAGCAAACTGACATGCTCCGCTGTATGGTGGATCTAATGCAGGAAAGGCAGCAAGACCAGAGACTGCCGCTGCAGCCCCTGTATAACCGCCCTCCCTCCTCCCCAAGTTCCATAGCCTCCTCACCCAGACGCCTAAGAACATGAGTGGGGAGACTAGGGGGACTCACACACTCAACCCCAGAGGATCACCCAAGTAGCAGAAAGTTGGCATATGCGAACTTTTGATTTGGTTTCTGGACTTGTCCTTCCCTCCTCCTCCACCCCCCAACTCAATACCCCTCCCCCCTGGTCTACCTTCTGATTTCTCTCAATGTGTTGTGCAACAGATAATAAAGAAGGGTTTTTAAACAATTGTGACTTTATTTCCTTTCATATATATCAGGGGCGGGTAACTTGAAGAGAAACAAACACAACTGTCACACCGTACCCTGGCCAGTCATGAAACTGGCTTTCAAAGCTTCTCTGATGCACAGCGTGCCCTGCTGCGCTCTTCTAATCGCCCTGTTGTTTGGCTGTGCGAAATTGGCTACCAGGCGAGTTGCCTCAACCTCCCACCCTGCCATAAACGTCTCCCCCTTACTTTCACAGATATTGTGGAGCACACAACAAGCAGCAATTACAATTGGAATATTGGTTGTGCTGAGATCTAACCGAGTCAGTAAACTGCACCAGCGCGCTTTCAAATGTCCAAAAGCACATTCTACCACCATTCTGCACTTGCTCAGCCTATAGCTGAACTGCTCCTTACTACTGTCCAGGGTGCCTGTGTACGGTTTCATGAGCCATGGCATTAAGGGGTAGGCTGAGTCCCCAAGGATCATGATAGGCATTTCAACATCCCCAACAGTAATTTTCTGGTCTGGGAAGTATGTCCCTTCCTGCAGTTGTTCAAACAGACCAGAGTTCCTGAAGATGTGAGCGTCATGCGCCTTTCCCGGCCATCCCACGTTGATGTCGGTGAAACATCCCACCATGGTTGCAGCACCATGGAAAAGTACCCCTTGCGGGGCCAAGATAGGGATATGCGTTCCGTCTATCACCCCGCCACAGTTTGGGAAGCCCAGCGCATTAAAGCCATCCACAATGGTCTGCACATTTCCCAAAGTCACTACCCTTGATAGCAGCTGGTCAATGATTGCATTGGCTACTTGCAGCACAGCAGCCCCCACAGTAGATTTGCCCACTGCTAACTGATTCCCGACTGACCAGTAGTTGTTGGGCGTTGCAAGCTTCCACAGGGCTATCGCCACTCGCTTCTCAACTGTGAGGGTTGCTGTCTTTGCGCTTCAGGGCAGGGGACAGCAAGTCACAAAGTTCCATGAAAGTGTCCCTACACATACGAAAGTTTCACAGCCACTGGGAATCATCCGAGACCTGCAACACTATGCGGTTCCACCAGTCTGTGCTTGTTTTCTGGGCCCAGAATTGGCATTCCATGGCATGAACCTGGCCCAACACCACCATGATCTCCCAATCGCCACATGCCATGCTTCTAGGAATGTCTATGTCCATGTCCTCACCGGTATAGTAATCACGCTGTCGTCGCTTCCTCGCCCGGTTTTGCAGGTACTGCACATATTGCTGGATAATGTGCGAGGTATTTATAATAGTCAAAACTGCAGAGGAGATCTGAGTGGGCTCCATGCTTGCTGCGCTATGGCGCCTGTATGGGTAATTCTGGAAAAAGGGCGCGAAACATAGGAGAGCTGTTCGGTTCAAGATGGCTGATAAAAGGCGGTAAATGGTTGTCTTCTGTAGCTTTCACGGAGGCAGGAAGCTCGCTAGAGCGGGAGAGCAGAGTTTGCGGTGGAAGCTGTGCGGCTCAGTTCACGATGGCCAAAAAATGGCGGGAAATCATTGCCTTCTGTAGCTTCCATGGGAGCCCAGGACAGACAACATGGAGAAATTAGCTAGTGATGCAAGAGCGGGAGAGCAGAGTTTGTGGCGGAAGCTGTGCTGCTCGGTTCACGGTGGCCGAAAAAAGGTGGGAAATGGTTAGATAAAAGAGTAGATAGAAAGACGAGAGTATATGCGAGGTCGATTCATAGTACCAGGAGACAGGCAGTGCACCGTACTGCACCATCTGCTTGCAGTATGGCATCTGCCGTAGCTTTCACAGAGGGAGGAGCGAGTGACGACACACACTCGGAAACACCCGCGAGAATGTTTTTGCCCCATCATGCACTGGGAGCTTAACCCAGAATTCCAATGGGCGGCGGGGACTGTGGGAACTGTGAGATAGCTTCCCACAGTGCACCACTCCGACATGCGATGCTAGCCTCGGTACTGTGGATGCACTCTGCCGAATTCACACGCTTTAGTGGGGACACACAACACCGAATGTATAAAATCGCTTCTGAAAATTCGAATAGAATAAGTTCGAATTAATTTCATACTGTAGACATACCCTGAATCAACTCATCATTGTCACCTCTCCCAGTCTTCAACTTCCCTTTCTCTGTGTGATTGTGTTCATGTTCACTGAAGACAGTATCGATAGATGTTTATGAAGACACAAATGAGAGCAGAGCACATTACTCACAACACAACAGCAACTAGCAAGGCTATTGCCAAGCCTCATAACATAGTAGTGCAGAATGTTGCATTGATTCCTCCCCCTTCCTTACCCATGAGATGCAAGTGGGAAATGATCTTGCTTTGCCAGCATTTAAAAGCACACTGCAAACGGACGCACAAACCTACCATTACTTTAGTCTGCATGATCACTTCTGACTAAATATTTACTGTCATAAAACCAAAAGGACCTTCCCAGCTGGGGTGGAGCTTGTAATTCGTACACTGATGAGCCATTGATTCACAAGAGAAGTATTTCTAGCAAGCCATGCAATTCATATATAACACCATCATGTTTTACAGTGTATTTTCCATTCTGTAAGAGAGGGGACATTTTTACCTTTGTGATTGTAAAGTGCCTAGCAGACAAAAAACTTGACCGGGGGCTCTGAGCACTATACAATATATACCATTTAAATCATAAAATTAGCAATCAGGAAAGTCCATCTAAAGTTTATAGCTATACACATTGAATCATAAAACACATGCAGCCCATAGTTGTATAGAGATAACTATACTGAAGTTCTCTATCCCAGCATACAACATGCTGTCCTCAGAGCAGCACTTGGAATCTTACAAGGACTCTTCCCAGCAACACCTAGATATCTTACTGAGGACCCTGCTCTATTGCAGAGTCTCCCAAACCATGGTCC
>NW_020664374.1:4761561-4801159 GCF_002925995.2 Terrapene triunguis | reverse complement strand
ACACAGGCATCAAGCAACCGTTCCATTCCGCTGGCGCTGGTGCCCAACCGTTCAGCAATGGCATCTGAAGACAGGGGCCCTTCTGACTCCAGCAATAGATCAAACACTCCCAATTCACAGGCGGTAAACATAACCTGAAAGCAAACGGCGGTGGATACAGTGGAGTAAGAAAAAGTGCAGATGCCCCCTGATGAGCAGCTCCTTAGGTGAAAATTTTTTACAAGAATTGTAAAAACGTCTATTAAAGTGTTTTTCAACCATCAAAATGCTGCAGTTGCTTTTAGCACTGAGACCATTGCTTAAGTTGCACTGCTTCTTTCATTTCTGTTCCCTGCTGAACTACCCATTAAATGATCACATATTAAGGCCAGGTATTGTGTATGCATTTTTTTTTTGCCTTTATAGGTTTAGAACAGACCCTTACAATACCACATTTTAAAGGCACTGTGCTATGACTAAGGGACTGATGATGTGACATATTGTTAAAAAAACAATAAGTCTCATGCATCAAAGCCAGAAACAATCCTAAAAGCTTTGGAGCCCTTAGATAGATCTAATAGACTATCCCCAAATTGTAACAAATGTCTTTTTATTTATGTCTTTCTATCTAGCATGGAACACATAATGCTAGATTGCATATTTTATTGTTGTCATAGAAAAAGTTCACGAAAATGCCAGATGTGGCAGTTCTAATCTCCTTCTTGCCATGATCCTTTGTAAATCTCCACAGAGTTCCCCCTCTCCCTCTCGGAGATAACATAA
The DNA here is from genome assembly GCF_002925995.2 of Terrapene triunguis. Taxonomy (NCBI): domain Eukaryota; kingdom Metazoa; phylum Chordata; order Testudines; family Emydidae; genus Terrapene; species Terrapene triunguis. Next base: position 4,800,397 of record NW_020664374.1, on the reverse strand, counting down.
CACTATCCAGCAGAATCAAAATTATCTTCAGATTATCTTTCAAAAATATATTTTAAGAGTGTGAATTTGAAAAATGTTGGCCATCCATTGCGTCTCTGAGTGCTTAAAAAACTGTTATTGTTTGAACTACCCTATATTCTCTCCACAGTGGAAAGGAGACTCATTGGGCATTTAATTCCCCCCCCACACACACACACACCTATGAATGGTATTTCTTGTTTTGCTGTGTTGGCTTTTGACAGAGCAGGAAATATTAAATACTAATTGGAACACATGGTTTGTAAAAAAATCTTCAAAGAGGGAAATGAAATCTCTGGGTTTCCACCTCTGCCTTACTACCATTCTGTTTCTTGAAAGGCAGTTATTAAACTAGATCTGTTTTCCCTCCCCGCCCACGGATATAATTTGCCAAAATATAACTAAGCCACTGTGTTCTCTTTTGCAGCACAAGGTAAGTACAGATATGCAAAATTCACTGTAGTTGAGAATATTTTTGCAAAACTGTGTTATCTGGGGTTGGATTTTTCAAAATCAAAACCAAGGGTCATTTGGATCTGTGGTCTGTTTATCTGAAAAACCCAAAATGTAGAGTTATGTGGAGATATTCTATTAGCAAAACAGACTGGCACAATTGTGGGTGATTTTAATTTAGCAAAGCATCATTTGGAAGACTTTATAATAATACAACTTGGTTCAGATCTGGGTTCCCTTTACCCAAAGCCCCTAAATTCCAGGAGTTGGATAAATTATCTCAGAGTTGGCCCATCCTTGAAGGTCTCTTACAGGGTTTTTTTCCTGCAAACTTTCATCATGCCTATTTCAAGTTAAAATCTGACAAACTACTAGGAGATTGAGGTTAAAATTGGGACCCCTTGTATTGAGTCTGTTCCTTTCTCGAGATTTAAAATAACCATCTAAATTGAGTTTGGAAATTTCTACCTACCTAGTTTTAATATAATTTCCAGGCATTATTTGTAATTCTTACCTTTGAGACTAAAAACCCATTGTTGTATTGAAATAAGATCTGAGGATAGTCAAGGTCTTCTGTGGAGCTCATTTTCCTTCTGCGCACTGTGAGAGATCCTCTTGCCTTCGTCATTTAAATAAGCCTCTTTTCCACTAGATACACATCACAGTGGGTAGTTCACTTAACCTTATTAGTTGTGAGAAAGATGTTATTAAAAACACACACATATTGGTTGAAGAATTTGAATCAGCTAGTTACTTCTATTAGGTTTCTTGCTGTTCTTTGGCTCTCTGTCCATAAAGTACAGGCTGGAGAATGACTATGAATTTATGTGTTTCATCAGCCAAAATGGCATTTAAAAAGCTAATGAGAAATTAAAGAAAGCAAAATAAAAATGTTTAGATGATAGTGTTTACAATGTCGAAAACCTGAACAGGGGATGTTACAGTTTATAAAGACATAATAAATCAATTACATTAATTCAGGGTCTAATCACAACCATGGTACAACGACAAACTTTTATCCTAGTTCTATGCTATTCTGAGCGGTGATTTTGGCACCAGTGTGGAACTATAGGATCCTTAAATATAGATCCTTATTTATCTCCAAGCAAGTTTATCAGCCAGTGGAATTATGGAATTGCTTGTGTCAGTTCAACCATACAATTCTAAAGTAAAGTTTAAAAATTTGGGAAAATGAATTATCAAACAATCCCCAAAGAGCTCGAAATTACCTTTTCCAGGTATATATAGCCAAGCTTTTCCACCTATACCAGCACAAGACTATCTCCCATTATACACAAAATACAATATGCAGGTATCATTTTGAAACTATTTTAATTTTTCTGGAATTTCACCAGTATTGTAAGCCTTATTTTAAGTAAAGGTACAAGTGATGGGAAAATCTTTAGTTTACAAGCCAGTTCAAAGCTTCTTCCTTTTTGCTTTTTTTCTCTCTAAGAACTATCAATTCTCTTGACCATGAAAAAGATATGTGATTTCTAAGCTAAACTCTTTGAAACACTCAGGGTTTTTCATTGTTCTCTTTTGCTGTAGATAAGCACAGTTTCCTATAACAAATATTAGTAGCAGGTTTAGTTAATGTAATTAGTTTCTCCAGCCTAGTACTCTGAACTACTTACTGATTTAACATAATTTCTAGACAAGACTAAACTTGTAAGTGAAATACAGCTAACAAAACATCATGCATTTTAGTCACTTGGGCCTTATCTACACAGGGAAATTGACCAGCATAGCTATTGCAGAATAAGCGTTTCCTCAATAGTGCCTTATGTGGACACTCTGTTCCAAAATAAAAGTATACCCCAATTATCCAAAGGTTGTTGGAGACACTCGGCCTAAATTTAGGCCTAAATTATTACAAGCATTCTGGCCTATGTGTGGATGTACAGAATGTTATTATTTAAAATGCCATATTTTCTCTGTCTTCACTACATAGTGCCACTACAAACATGTTACATGCACTTACATTACCAGTGTACTGTATTCTCTGAGCACGTCTGCCATGAAACAGAGAAACTGTCCACCAGCACGGAAAGGGTTAAGGAGAGCCTTTGGGCCCAGCTAGCCCTGCCCCATTATACCTACAGCCAGTGTCAGGCCCAGAGGAGAGAGAAAGAGAGAGAACCTGGCTCAGTTTGGGGCTGATTGGCGAAGAGGCAGGAGCTGGCTGCCTCCCTACCTGAGGGGAAGGGTCACTATCCTGGCAGCAAAGGCAGACACCAGGAAAGAATCAAGGGAGTCTGAGGAAGAGGCTGAGGATCACCCAGCCTAAGAGAAACCCAGCTGACCGAAGCACAGAGACCTTGTGGGGGTTCTGACCCTGCCAAACGTATGTCTGCCCTGCCCAGAGGAACCTGGGACCATGGCAGGGCACCACTCATGGTCCATGAGGGGGCACTACTAGAGACAAGCCGCCACAGTGGCTTGGACTATAGGGGTCACACCCCAAATTGAAGGGACAGTGGTAGGAAGTAGCCCTGGGCAGTGGATGTAGGGAGGTCCCCTACTCAGGAGTTGACTTACACAGGGCCCTGGGCTGGGACCCAGTGGAGTGGGAAGGGCTTGAATCCCCTGTCCCACCCCCCCACCTCCTCTCCGCCTTAAAGACTGAGGCACCTCGACCAAGCAGGATGCTGGAAATCAAGAGCCCCAATCAAGAACTCCAAGCAGCCCAGCCCTCCAGTGTCTGTCTTTACAGGCATGTGCTGCCTCTTTGGCTGAAGTCTAAGGAGAGTAGATGAACCCCCTGAAAAGGTCAAAGCCAGAAGTCAGCATTGAGAGAGGGGGGTTTACACTGCACTGTCCTTCTTTATGAGAATGCTATGCTTGACCATTCAGAAGTCATGGTATGACTATTGCAGATGCACTCACAACCTTAACTCTGCTCATTGTGTGTATGTACGACGCAAACTCTAATTACATACACCTCTACCCCGATATAACGCGACCCGATATAACACAAATTTGGATATAACGCGGTAAAGCAGTGCTCCGGGGGGGAGGGGGGGCTGCGCACTCCGGTGGATCAAAGCAAGTTCGATATAACGCGGTTTCACCTATAACGCGGTAAGATTTTTTGACTCCCGAGGATAGCGTTATATCAAGGTAGAGGTGTAATTAGTTGTTATTTCTCAGTAGCATAGTATATCATACAGTTTTTTTACAGTGTTAGATACACATATCATCTTCTGCACAGTGTACCACACTCTGTATGCCAGATTCCCTACAAGTTATTTATGTCCAAGATATTGTAGAATCTTTCCCTCAATCATAGAGTGATAAATTTTCAATCCAGAAGGGACCACTAAACCATCTACTGTGACCCATGTATACCACAGGCCACCAGCATCACTTAGCACACCTACACACTAAACCCAACCACTAAAATTAGATCAAAGCATTACAGCCCAACAGAAACTACACTATTATGCATCACAGGCAGAAACTAGGAGGGACCTCGCATTTAATGAGCCAGGTTTCTATGGTGCATTGCCCACATTCAGTCCACACTATTATAGAGGACAAACCTGGACAATATTTTTAATCAAGGGCAAAGCACAGCCTACTTGCCTTTGCAAGATCGGGGGATTATAACTTAAACAAACAAACGTTGGCATGTGCAGCAAGTGTGATTTGGAAAGACATAACTTGCCAAATGGCTTCTTTAATAAGTTATTTCCTTCCAAATGTCATTTAATTCTGTCACCACCTGTCACGTGTTATTCACTCCATTGGTATTAGAGTTGTTCAAAAGAAGTCATATGATTTTTTTTCAGTGGGGAAAAGGATTTACTCCTTCCCCCTACTCTCTGTCTATTCAAATCAGATCCACCATTGTTGCTCAAATTGCATTTCCTCCCCATAAAAAAAAAAATAATTGAGAGAGACAAACAGATGCCCACCATAGAACAGCCAGCAGCCCACTGATTACGACTTGGAAGATCAAGTCCCTGCACTAAATTACCTATTGAAGTCATGGGAAGATGGGGGGGGGGGCGCGCAAGCCCACCCACAACTGAAGGCTCCTCCCCTAGCCCAAAGGGAGAAGCCACTAAGCCCAGGGTTCAACTAAATTTGGGGGACAACAAATGATCAAACAGGAATGGGAGTGAGCGTTACAGGGCCAAAAACAGGGATCCTGAAGGGGACATCGAGCAGAGAACTCCAGACAGCACCTACTGCTCCTCAAAAATGTCTAAGGAGCCAGCACATGCGCAGCCCAGAGGAACTCTGCCTGGATGTGTGATTGAAGGGAGGGATGGAAATAAGCCCCACAGTCGCAGAGTGCCTCTCTGTCCAACATCCTCCTCCTGATTTTATGGATGGCCACTTTGGCCAGTGCCGGGAGGAGGTTGACGAGGAGATCTTGTGAATTCATGGGGCCACAGACAGGGTGTGGGTGGAAATCAGGAGGTGCAGGGGGAAAGTGCAGCCAGAACCTTAGGCAAAGGTTCTGGAGGAGCTGAAAAAGGGGCTGCAATCTGGTGCACTTGAGATAAATGTGCGCCAGAGTCTCCCTCATGCCACAAAAAGGACAAGTGTTGCAGGGATAGGGGTGAACCGCGCCAAGTACACGCCCATGCTCACAGCTCCATGAAGGAGCAGCCAGCTGATATCTCTGGCAGGCCATGGAACCAAGGTGGAATACAGGCTGGCCCACCGGGGTTCCTCACCCTCCACAAATGGCAGAAGGCCACTGCGTATCAGGGCAGGACACAAGGGTGAGGAAATAGAACATGTGGAGTACAAGTGTGTACAGATGTTTCCTTGGTGTGGTTCAGAAATGAACCAGCTGCAGATCATGCAGCCGGCTCATATTATCGGGGGGAGGGGTGGTGCGGGTTGGGGAGGCTCGCAGAGCAAGGGCCTGATAACTAGGTCCAGAGGCCACCCTGCGCTGAATAAGCTGAGCAGGAACTTCAACCGGAATCTCCCACTTCCTGGATGAGTGCCTTAAAACTGAGCTAGTGGCTATTCTAGGGTGGATCATTCTCTCAATATTCCATCCTGGACCTGAGAAACTGAACATTTAAACTGAGTTGTTCCACAGAAGGTTTTGGTTTTGATCAATTTGCATTTTCTGATAAAAATACCATTTTGGCTAAAATTTCCCAACCTGCTCTACTTCCAGCATTGCGGCACAGACTTCTGCCACTTGAACTAAAAACAATAATTCCATTAGCTGGCAGCTATTATCCTCCAGCTTGCAGGCTGCTTGCCTCCGTCTGGGTAGAGCAGTCTCTAGAGGTGAATGACACCTTAGCATGAATTACACTTTGGTTAAAGGTTCACCACTGTGAAAATGTTTTTTGATGTTTTATTCTTGCTGTAGCTTTGGCTGCATAACCAGACATTTAAGGGCATAATAACTAACTAAACTGCTGTGTTGCCACAAGACTGACAGACATTTTATTTCAGTCCCAGCAAAGGACAGAAAAGACCTGGGTAATAAAAAGGCCATACAGCTGATTAAGCCCACTTGGAGAGCTTTTGTACCATGGCTACCAAGATTACTTTTAAGGACACCAGAGATAATCATCTTAGAAGATTACTAGAAGCAAGGAGACTGAGGAGTGATGATGAGGTTTGCAGATAACTGCACTAGCCTGATAGTATTTTAAACTCTAAGCTCCTGTTAAGATATGAAGGAACTCTAAAAAATAAAATTAAGGTTGCTTTCGTTCTCTGGAAGCACCATCAGACATATTAGCACAATGCCAAAGAACATGTGCTATGTAAAGCTGTTACTTTGTTAAATCTGCAAGGAGTTGTCTATGCGCTTTTGATTAATGAACCTCTCTTTCCACAAATCACTTGCTGTAGACAAATATTACAACACAAAATAATTACAGCAACAAAAAAGTCATGCAGAATAGGAGAGATTTTAAAAAAATAATATGACTGAATCAGATTTGAGAATAAAATGTGATTACATATGAAAAAATAACAAAGCCGCCTATGAAAAATGAGGACTGATACCAATTTACCATGTAATATATACACTTGATAAGGATAGATATGTTACTAGTATGGAAGTGACTAGGCTAGTGAGATTATGTAATGCTAGTATGGCAGTAACTATGCAACTGTTGGTATGAAGGTACAGAGCATACTCAATATAAAATAGATGTCTTTAGAAGCCTGAGCAGACGCAGACTGAGCTGAGTGCTTATGAAGATAACACAGTGCTGTGCTTTTTTGCCTGATTCCTGAGTGCTTATTGAACATTGCACTGTATGTCTGTTTGAAGGAATATGCAATATTGATATGCAACAAGTTTTCTTTCCTTGTGTATTGTCTTTAGCTTCTAGACACTGCAAAATAAATCCAGTTCCCATCTGCATTTAGCAAACTTTTTGCACAACACACCAGAAATGGTGACCAAAATGAGTTTCCCTGCTTATATTAGATTAACTATTAGCAGACACTTGGAGTATATGGAGCTCCAGAGATTCCCACCACCTCCATCTCCAAACAAAAAATCCACAGTTTCAATCTTCCAAACAGCTCTAGGAGGTCTTTAAGAAATAAGCCTTTTAAGAAGAGAGCTGGGGACCAGAAGCCATTGTTGCTCCATTCAGTTTTGCAGAGACACTGTCTGTCAATAACCCACTTGAACTCAGACCTTGCTACCAAAATGAAGCCCCAGAAAAAAAAATTGCTTTGTGAGGCCTGACAGATTCAGAGCATGAAGCAGTGTGGCTGAAACTTAAACAAAGGAGAGAGTCAAAAAGGGGGAATAAAGGGGATAATGATTGGTGCAGGCGTGGCTGTAGGGAATGGCTTGCTCCAACACTCATCACAAATGTAGTAGGTGAACACATGCCTACTGGCTACCCCATGCAGATCTTGCCATTACCTGACCTTCTCTCTCCCTGTCTGCTGTACAAACTAATCTTCAGCAAAAACTCTAGCTACAGCTTCATCTTAATGTTGTAGAACCACTGGAGTCTTCTGTTTTGGGGTCCTTCACTCACTGTGTGAGTGGGGAAATTGTATATAGAGGGGAAAAGACTCATAATGGTGGACCTTGAATGCCTGTACTCACTCTCTCGGGAGAAGCCCCTCTTCTTGCTGAGAACTGCTTTCCATGTCACCTGTTGAGGGTTAAGGCAAGCAGGCATAAATGAAGTTATAGATTGAAATAAAGATGGTCTCTATCTACAACAAGACTTGTGGTAGCACCTCCTAGGGTGGTCATTTTTTTGACAGGTGGGAGGAGGAGGAGAAGAAAGGGGCACTTTTCCTCCCTCAGCTATCTGGTTGGAAGGGGTTGGGGGAAGAACCATTCCCAGTCCCCCAAAGAGTGTTGAAGAGACTGATGGTGAGGTTGGAAGGGAGGAGAGACAGATGGAAGTATAGCAGGCTTCACTTCATGAAGAGCAAGCGGAAACTCAGTCAGCTGGCTCCACCGCACATGACTAGCCCTTCTGTTCTGATTACCCCTCCCAGCACCAGATGCCCTAGATGGTTGGAGCTGGAGCAGAGAAACTCCTCTCTCATCACTCTGCTCCAGTAGAATTATGCTACCCTTTGCCACTGATAACTCTGCCTAGTTTTACTAGATACACTACATTCAAGCACCCTCATATTTCTGGATTCTGCAGGAGCTGAAGAAGTGTGTCCGTCCCCTGTTCGCATGTTCCTATTCTCACTGGAGGACATTCTCTATCATAATTTTCAGAGGAATCAGAGAATTTTTTTTAATGGTCGATGTGAAGTATTTGCCCTGAGGTATCAAGAGCTGTATTTCGGGAGTGGAGGAAGGCAGTGCCTGACTTTGTAAAATCTCAGCTCCTTTGCCTGTACTGGCTCTAGTGACCATATTTCCCAAAGGGAAAATGGGACACCATGTGGGGCTTACCCAACCTTCCCTGGAGCTGGCCTGAACTGCTCACCTGAAACCCCCCATCTTGCACAGGGCTGGCCTTAAAGGGTCCCCCTTCCCACGTCTGGGGCTGGCCTGAGTTGCCTGATGTCACTGCTCGCTTGAGCCCCACTGCATGGGGCATTGCTGCTCACTCACCCCTCACCGCAAGAAAGGGACAATACTGTTGTACCATGGATTCTTCTAACACTGTATCTTACCTGCTCTGTTCTTTTTTTAGATGACTTTTCTTAAGAGGAGCATATCACATAGGCACAGATGTAAGCAGAGTCAGGATAAGCTCTACCCTGACATCTGGTGGTGAATTATGGTGAGGGTTGAAAAGAACTTTAGGGGCTGACCTTGTTTGCATAGGCACACCTACCCGCCTAGCCTGGGACAACAACAACTGAAAGTGGTTACTTTGGCTGGTGTGGGATCCCCAGTTTCTCTGTTATTAGGGCAGGAAGAATAAAGTGTTGTTACCCTGATTCGGTGAATCAAGGCCAGTGGAACTGTTGTATGACAGAGAGACTCACCAGTAATTAAGTAGCACTTGCTAGACAAGGGGCATGGGTTACAAAACCCAGTGAATTGAGAGAGGAGGGGGACAAGTATTTGTACTTGATGGTATGAGCCCCCTCTCTCTTGAGGGCTTGACACACCAATTGCACCACCTTCTCTCTCTACTGTTGACTGTCAGAGCTAACTTTGATTCCATTAGGAGTCTAGTTACAGGCTGCTGAGCTGAATTCACTTTGGGCCAATGGTGCACCAGCATTATGGCTCCCCTACTATGAGCTGAAATCACAAAAGAGCTAAAGTTATTAAGAGCTGAGATCACTGAGTGCTGTGTTAAATAGTGGGGGAGTCTGAAGCTATATTGCTAAGCGGCTGGCGGAGCAAGTTTGTGGGGATGGCTGGAGGAGCAGTGAGCAGTGCGGAGCCTTGCGGGGACGGAAGGAACGGCGAGTGGCTCACAGGTTGGTGAGCGGAGCCATTTGCGGAGACGGCTGGAGCGGAGCAGCTCGTAGAGCAGAGCAGTTCGTGGGACGGCAGGAAGTGGACTGGCTCGTGGTGAAGGCTGCGGAGGGCCGGCCAGCCGGCCTAGGATCACGTAAGATGCCCCTTAACACCCTGCATGCCCCCTTTTACTCTGGGGCTGCACTGACCAGGGACAGAGACTTTGGGGGTTGTTGGACTTTTGGGACTTTGGGTGGTTGCTGGACCCAAGAGACTTTGGGGGTGTTGGACTTTGAGGACTCTGGGTGATTTTTGGGTTGCTGGATTCAAGAACCAAAGGGAAAGGACACAGCCCAATTTGCTGGGATGGGTCTTTTGCTCCTGGTTTGTGTTATGAATTCTGTTTGTGGTGTTTTTCCAATTTAATGCTGATGTCGTTTACCTCATGTTATTAAACATTTTCTGCTACACTCAGACTCCGTGCTTGCGAGAGGGGAAGTATTGCCTCCTAGAGGCGCCCGGGGGGGTGGTATGTAATTGTCCCAGGTCACTGGGTGGGGGCTCGAGCCGGTTTTGCATTGAGTTATTGAAACGGAACCCCTAGACACAGAATCCGGCCCTTGTTGCTGCCAACTTAGATGGGCAGAAAGGTTACAATGGATTCTTCTAACACTGTATCTTACCTGCTCTGTTCTTTTTTTAGATGACTTTTCTTAAGAGGAGCATATCACATAGGCACACTTTAACTGAGTTTTCCCGGCAATAAGAATGGTTGTCATTAGCCTCTCCGTGTATTTTTACTAATTTTGCTTCTTGCTGCTGTAGGTATGCTTCACACACAACATACAGTCTGGAGACTAAATTAGTCTGTTACCCTCAAATTAGGTAAAACCTCCAGAGAAAGTCTGCAACTGTTAGTCACAAGATTTTTGGCAGGGGATGAGGGCAGGGGAGTACAGTGAGAGATCAAACAGCATTCCTGAAGTGGAGTCAGTTATCTGGGCATATGGCCAGGAATTCCTCAATTACTCAGGACCCCCTTGTCTTTAACTGTAAAGGGTGCTTTTCCCCACCTCTACCCAGTACATCCAACATTGCCGTGAATTAACTGAGATATATATGCTAGCATCCAGGCAACCTCAACTAGTCAAATACCAGATTGGAACAGGAAAAGATACAGTTCTTTGTCTAGCTGGATCCTTCATTCTCCAGCTACTTATCTTCTATATAGACATTGCTAGCTATTTACAAATGGATGACAGATGGAAACAGGGAGACAAATAAGTCCTGGAAAGTGGGTTCAGGGTACAAACTAAGGCCATGTCCACACTGGCACATGTACAGGCATACATGTTGTGCCATACCCCTCCTTCTCCCCCTCCCACTGTCCACATCTGAACCCCTGAAACACGTGTGAAGGAGACCGCCTGGTGAGAAAGCTAGCATGCCTGAGGGGTGTGAGTATGTACACGCCTCTGCTGTGGCATTGGTCTATACCCATGTTACCATGCAGTGTGGACAGGGGCAAGGAACATGCACCAGGTCCTGAGTTTCAATAGTCCTCCAGGCCCATTCCCACAATGCATTGAAGCCTTTCCTATCCGACCCTTACCCATTGTATGTCCCTGCCCCCTTCCCCCCCATCGTCAGTGGTAGTAGCAAGCTGCACTGCCCACTTCAGAACACTTTTCTGCTACCCTCTGGCCAGTACAGGTTAACGTGAATCATGTTCCAAGAGCCGCTACCTGATCCACCAAACACATCCAGGTACTCATCAGTGGGTTCGGAGTACACCATCCTCCACAACTTCACCCAGGTCAGCAGGAACATTCAGCGGTACTGGGAGATTTCCTGGAGGCTGGAGGAGGCATGCATTTACTGAACTCCATCCCAGTGCTGGGAACCTGAGGCTCCTATGCTGGAGGGTGAAGGCCTCCAACAGTTGCTCTCCAGCAGTCCCAGACCCTGAAGTGATGCATGACTCCTCCTCATCCTCAACCCTGCTGGCCTCATTATACAACAGGATGCTGATGAGGGCCAAGAAGAGCATATAATTTTGCACCACTACCTAGCACAGCTGGTTCAGCAGCACTCTCTCTCTGCCCCCGAGGAGGACTCTGACTCATGACAGGAACCAGAATCTAAGGCTGGAAAGTTTTACAATTTATCCTCACTGTCCCCACCAGTACCCCTTCCTGCTTTGTTGTTACATGCCTGAAGCCCCGCCCTCCTGCCACTCCATCCCAAAATGCTCCAGCAGCAAGATACGTCTATAGAACAATTTTATTGAAAACCCATGAACCACTGTTACACATTCTGTGGAAGCAATAACCCAGATCATTAATGAACTGTCATTGTGCCCCTGTGTCTGTGTATTTCCCAGTGAGCATGCTGGACGTGATAGTCCCAGGGCCATACAGGAGGTAGGGGATGGATTTGGCCAGGGACTGGTTTTGGGGATAGGACAGTTTTAGAAAATGTACAGTTGTTCAAAGACCCCACAGCCTTGCCTTCCCCCCTTTTCCCCATCTCCTTATAAATGGGAGCCACACAGAAGTTAGGGGAGGAGGGTACGTGAGTGGGTTAGGAATGGGCCCACTGAGGTTTGGGAAGGGAAAAGGAACCCTTTGCTCACATCAGCTCTTTCATTGGAAGTATTTTATACCATTCCCAATCCCTGGTGTCTGGCCTCTCCCTGTTCTGTGGTCCATAGGTGTAGACTTTGGCTACAGGGGATCAAAACCCAAAGATACTTAGGCTACGTCTTCACTACCCGCCGATCCGGCGGGTAGCAATCGGTTTATCGGGGATCGACTTACCGCGTCTCGTGAGGACGCGGTAAAATCGATCCCTGATGGCTCTACCGTCGACTCCGGAACTCCACCTCGACAAGAGGCGGTAGCGGAGTCGGCGGCAGCGCGGCAGCGGTCGACTTTCCCGCGTCCTCACCGCCAGGTAAGCCGACCTAAAATACGCAACTTCAGCTACGGTATTCACGTAGCTGAAGTTGCGTATCTTAGGTCGGAAGTCCGCTGTAGTGTAGACCTAGCCTGAGGCACACAAGTAAGAGCCAATGTCAGCCCACGCTTTTCTTGCAGCAGCATAGGGGGATATGTCCCTCGGCATGGAAACAGAAGTTACCCTCTGGTTCCCTTCTGTTCCAGGATGCATGAGCATATGGCATCCCAGATTTCTCTTGCCCACTGAGAACTAGGACAGGGTGCACACAGCTGAGCTCCAGCTGTCTGTACAAGCTTTGCAAACCCATTCTGTCCTGTGCCCACTTGGTACAGAAGTACTCTGCTTTTCCTTCACAAACATTGTGGATGGCACAGTAAGCCACTATAAGGTGAACCACACTAGCCCCAGTGGAAGCTAGATGGGTGCGCAGGCATTGCCAATGAGCGTTAAGCCATCCAAACATGTACTCAACAACCATTCTGAAGCTACTCAGAGTATGTCTACACTACCCGCTGGATCGGCAGGCAGTGATCGATCCAGCGGGTGTCGATTTATCGTGTCTAGTCTAGACGCGATAAATTGACCCGAGTGCTCTTCCATCGACTCCTGTACTCCACAGCCGTGAGAGGGGCAGATGGAGTCAACGGGGGAGCAGCAGCAGTCAACTCACCGCAGTAAAGGCGCCACGGTAAGTCAATCTAAGTACGTCGACTTCAGCTACTTTATTCACATAGCTGAAGTTGCGTAACTTAGATCGATCCCCCCGCCCGCAGTGTAGACCAGGCCTTAGTCTGTAGTTGAATTTCTTTTTGTCTGGGGCACTGCTGTCAGGGTACAGCTTCATAAGCCAAGTTAGAATCGGGTAGGCAAGGACCCCTACAATAATTGTTGCACTGAGACGCTGTGCAGAGCTATGTTGTTTCTTGGGGAACATAGAATCATAGAATGTCAGGGTTGGAAGGGACCTCAGGAGGTCATCTAGTCCAACTCCCTGCTCAAAGCAGGACCAATCCCCAGACAGATTTTTGCCCCCGATTCCCTAAATGGCCCCCTCAAGGATTGAACTGACAACCCTGGGTTTAGCAGGCCAATGCTCAACCACTGAGTTATCCCTCCCAGAGTCCCTTCTTCCTTCTGCGAGTACAATCCCAATCTCCTGAGCACCCTGGCGTCATGAACCTTTCTTGTGTGTCGGAACAGAACCATATCATTCATGACTTGGTCCATGTCTTCGGGCAGAAGGGAGAGGTGAGTGGGAGCTGCCATCACTGATGTGTGAAGGTAGAGACCAGTTCCAACCATATGAATCAAAACTATTCCTAGAACATCTCCTGTGATGCACGAAACTCTGGGATATGGATACCACCCTTGAAAAGGCAGTGTTAACATCTCATACCAACAAGGAGCAGTGCGGACGTAGCTATTGGCGTGTACCCTGTGTATAACTGTGCCCTGCACAGCATATGTGGGGACACGGCCCGATTCCAGAGTATATGTGCTAGCAGTCCACGGACAACTACCTGTGGATGCTCGCAAGTAATAGATGTAGTTTAAAGGACAAAAAGAGGGAAATTACAGATCGGAGAGAGTTTGGAAAGTATATCAGGTTGCAGGAGGGGGTTACAATCAGGCAGTTGGAGGAGTATGTTCAGATGGGAACAAGGTTGGGTAGAAGGCAAAAGATCAGTGTGGTTACAGTGATTTATAAAGGACTATACAGCAGAAGGAAACTGGACAGATACATTAGCTGGTCTATTCCAGACTTTCTAATGTTTAGGGGTTTGTAAAACAGGGGAATAGTTTGTTAGAATTTCTTAACATTGTTATTGGGGGCTAGCTAAACTACAATGGAACACTTTCAATCCTAATCTTTAACAGGCTTATGTAACCTAGTGTCCAGTCCCAAATAGGGTTGTAGAACATTAACCATATTGACATCTCAGAATTTTTCTAGTAAAGTAACTAGGGAAATATTCTGAGCAGACCGGCACAACAAAACCAGGATATACTTTGTACTGCACCTAGCATAGTGGTGTCCTGGTCCATGACTGGGCTCCTACAAACAAATGACCGGCATACAAACAACTAATATTGTTATTTTAATAACTATTTGAGTTTTGTAGCCTATAGGATTAACCTGCTTGCTTGCACATATATATATATATATATATATATATATGCATCTTTTCTTCTAGTTTAAGTATTTGGTTTATTGTAATAGGTTTATAAATTTATATTAAAGTAAGTTCAGCTGTAATGCGAGGGACCTACAGGCCATATCCTGTATGTTAAGCTAAGGCCATATTAGCAAATCTATGTCTGGAACCTTTCACCCAGATAGCAAAGTCAGCACCCACACATAAGTCTAAGACAGGGGTCGGCAACCTTTCAGAAGTGGTGTGCCAAGTCTTCATTTATTCCCTCTAATTTAAGGTTTCGTGTGCCAGTAATACATTTTAATGTTTTTAAAAGGTCTCATTCTATAAGTCTATAATATATAACTAAACTATTGTTGTATGTAAAGTAAATAAGGTTTTTAAAATGTTTAAGTAGCTTCATTTAAAATTAAATTAAAATGCAGAGCCCCCCGGACTGGTGGCCAGGACCCGGGCAGTGTGAGTGCCACTGAAAATCAGCTCGCGTGCCGCCTTCGGCACATGTGCCATAGGTTGCCTACCCCTGGTCTAAGACCTTTCACCTAGATAGATAGATAATGGTAGAATGGCATAGGGGGTTTCCAAGTCTGTACCCTCAGACTTAACAGGTACACCACAAAAAAAGAACCAAAAGAACCGGGAGAACAAAAATAACATGTATGTACATGTCATCAATACATACAAACATACTAGCCTATGAAGTAAGTGTACCCTAACATTTTTGTGGGTGAAAAATAAAGTTTGGGCATAGAAAAAAGGATTTCAGGCATCTGTGCCCTATAAAAGAGGTAATCCATCTTGCTAGAGTAAATTAGTAGGCTGTACTTGTTTTTCTTAAACTTTCTAAGTTCTAAGGGAACTAGGCTAAGCTTGGTTTCCCTAAGCTTTTCTTAGTTTTATTAGGTTTTAATTTTAAGGTTAAGTTAGTTAAGTAAACTCTAAGTTAGCTTTGGTAGCTCTTAGCTCTAGCTTCTTCTAAGCTTTGCACCTCTCACTCAAAAATTAAGGAACCTAAATCACCGAAGGCGAGGCCGGTCCTGTCTCTCTCACCACCGGGTTATCAAGGAAGGGTGTGAGTATATTAACCAAAGCTTTGTAGCATATAATACCATAATATCATATGTATCTTTTAAATAGCAGCAATACAATTGTAACTTTGTAATGCTAATTATTTTACCATTTAATTACTATTTCATTTATCTTAATAAAAAGTCTTTAACGCTATATCTGTCTCAGTATAAGCTTCCTGTCATACCCCCGAGGGTCCTTTGTAAATTCTGTGAAGCCTAATTCGGAACAAAAAACTCATCTTCCAATCAAACAAATTGGCAAGCCCCCCATACTATCCAAATTAATACGATTAACATCCTAAATCAGGCAACAGTTTAGTTTGCTTTATTGCAGTAATGCATCTCTTTGACATTGAAACTCCCTGTCCCAAAGTAGTAAGTTATTTATATTTTAAATTTAAATTGTTTCAAAACTGATTTGCAACTACTTGTTAATTTACAGACATACCTGCAGTAAAAGCTAAAAAGATCCATTACTCTTGGCATTCTTGACATACTAGTACCTCCCCCAGCAATGTTCATTTCACATTTTAAATGGAAAAAAACAACAACAGTGCTTTGGAGTGTAAGCAGTACATGTTAATTAGGCTAAGAGCCTGTTGATCAGAGAGATTAAACTTCAGTGAACAGGAGTATCTGTTTTAAAGCCACTACAGATGGCAAAGGATAATAGATTAAACAAATATCTTTCTGATTATATGACCATGAAGTCACTCGCCAAGACTACTTTAATTCAGTAGAAAACCACAGAAATAGTACCAGATTTTAATCAGACTGCTCTTGAAAGTCAGTCTTGCCTGTTAAAGTGATGAGATTTTGTCAGTGACTTATTTTTAAAGAAATCTGTAAGATTTCACATAGAACAACTTATCTATTGCCACCAAAACACTTCTAGTGGATGCAAAAAATTAGTCAAGTTTTTAAAATTCAGGTACATGATTTCCAGAACCTGTTTTAGTTTCCATTGGGATCCAATGACATCTGATTTGAAAGCTAAAGACACTACGTCACCAACAAACGTGTTGTGATACACAACTGATTCTGAGCAAAGAACAGTTACTTATCCTCGAGTAAATGTGTTTATTCAAAATGTTATAGTCAATGTGGATCCCAATGTAGATGTGCATGTGCCTTATGCGCATGAGACTGGCATCTTTTGAAAAGCAGTCTCCTCAGGACCACACATTTACCCAGTCTCCTCATACGCCTGTAAGAGGGTATAATGGGGAAGCTGCAACACTTACAGGGACCACAGGAGTAGTTTGGCAAGCGGTGTCACAGATATACACATTGACCTGTAGCCTAGTAGACAGAGGCAAGTATTCAACATCATAGTCAGACTTGACTTTAGGTCATTTTTTAGTGGCTGGAGAGACTGGAACTTGTCCTCTGGGAGGTAGGCTTTCAGAGTTGATCATGGTCCCTTTGAACTCTTATTTGTGATGGGGTGAGAATTTTTCACAGCACACAAGGAGACCTAGCTGGTGAACAAGGAGAGGACATACTCTAGGGCTGTCTGTCTCCTGCTGGGACCTGCCTCAGATCAACCAATCATCTAGGTATGGGTAAACGCTGCTACCACTGCTAGGCCTTTTGTGAAAACGCTTGCTGATGTGGAGAATCTGAATGGCTTGCACCCTGTACTGGTCATGACTACCTCAGGTACTGTGAATCTCAGGTACTTCCTGCGGCTAGATGGATGGTTATATGGAAGTACGCATCCTGAAAGTTGAGAGCCATGAAACCGTCCTGAGCTTGAAGTGACAGAATAATGGGAGGGAAGGGGTACCATCCTGAACTTGAGAAGTTGTATGTAGTTTGCTGAGTTTGCTCAGGTCTAGAATAAGATGAAGACATAAGGAAATCAGGAAGTAGAAGCCTCTTTCCTTGTATTCAATTGGCACCCCTTTTATGGCTCCTAGATGAAGCAACAAAGCTTCAGACAGATTACTTCAGACAATGGGGCAACGCTTTTGTTTCTACTCATGTCTTTGCCAAGCATCAACTATTGTTATCTTTCACTAGTGCTAATCAGGAGTTGGATAGTAGTTAATCTGACAAGAACTGCAACATTTACTTTGATAGTTGGGGAAGCGAAAAAGCTAACCAGAGCTGAGCATATATTTTTTGGACAAAACTTCTTTCACCAAAATATGCAGATTTGAGTCAACTGAAACATTTTGGGAATCAGTGTCTATTTTGGTGAATTGTTTCAGATGAAACAATTTTTTTTTTTTTTTTTAGATGTTAAAATGAATCTTTTTTTTTTTTTGTTATTCTCACAAGGGGATGTAGGCATCGGTCACAAAACCACTGGTAGTAGTAGCAGCACCACTGCCCCCCTTTTAACCTTTAGCCCACGCACCTGCAATATTGAAGATTCAGGCTCGAATTTCTGCTTAGGAGCAGGCACTTGAATCTAAATCTCCCCTGACACTACCACCACCACCACACACATAGATTAACCTAATCCCCACCCACCCACACTTTTGAGTACCCTACTCACCAGGCTATAAGAGATTCTGGAAGGGTCTTTCTCGACCTCCTGTTGAAGCTGTTCCACTCTGTATAAATAAATATTCTTTGGCACAGGAACTGGAACCCAGGTGTTCCCCCTCCCACATAAGTGACCTAACCACCAGACTATAGAATCTCACACACACACACACACACTCTCTCTCTCTCTGCTCCTATCACTATTGAAGTATTTTATGCAAATGGGAACTGCTTCAACAGGAGAGATCGAGAGACTCACCCCAGAATAACCAATAGCCTGGAAGTCAAGGTGCTCATCTGGGAGAGGGAGACTTGGGTTCAAATCCCTGCTCCGGAGCAGGGATTCCAATCTCCCCCAACATCCTTGGTGAGTGCCCTATCCACTGGGCTATGGGTTATAAGGGGGGCACCACTGCTACCACTGTTTTTGAATCTAGGCCATCATTTTTTTTTTGCTTTAAAAAAAAAAAACCCCACACCTTTTTAAAATGCCCCAAAACAAAATGTTTCATTCAACCTATGTGAAATTTTTTCGATCCACCCAAAAATTAAAAAAAAAAAAATCTGTTTCCATTGAGCCTGAACTATTTTTTATTTTATTTTATTTTTCAGAACTCCCAGAGAATGAAAAATAAAATCAGTTATTTTCCCAGCTCTAAAAACAGATGATGAAGGTACAGGAGCTATTCAGAGGGAAGGAAGTCTTAAAAAGCCTAGGGGTGGGGTACAGTAGCCACATGGCAATGAAAATGCAGAGGGTTGGGGAAATGCTCCTTTTTCAGCAGCTAGAACTGAGGGGAAGGTGAAAAGTTTTCAGCAGACTCGGGCTATAAGAAAATCTAACCCCTTACACAGAGCTCGGCAACAGCAGGTTGGTAGAAACCATCAGTTGGGGGAAGTCACTGGGCTGCACACCAGTGTCCTCATTTTTTGTACTGACTTCGGGAAGTAGCCATATATCATAAATTCTGACCCAAAACGAACACTACAAAGTTAGTGATCTCATTCAATATAGTGGGAAATTACAGGGATAGCTCAACAGATGTGTCAATTTCCTTAATGAACCACGACTTCAAATATTTTTTTCAAAACAAATGTCACAAACAAAGCAAGTTTTAATATAGTACTTTTGCAAATTTTTAATGTACTGACATATGAAAACAGCAATTTGGGTTCTCTGGAAATAGATTTTTCAAGTTTACCATAAAAATGAAAACTACACTGTTCTTTCACCTTCATGTTACAAGCTGTTTTAAGATTCCTGAGCTTCAGTTTTAGAAGCAAAATGTTATAAAAAATTATTTAACTAGATAAATTGCATCCTTGAAACTGAACATTGCAAGTAAAATATAATTTAGCAAGAAGGCCCCTTTTCAAAAAACAACATATCTGTATGTACTTGAAACATAAATTTAACTGTTTCCATACCATTTTAAATAATTAGAAACAGCCAAAACATTTTAAAGACATGACAGAGCAGCTTTCTGGCCATTTTTGAATATTTCCTGGTGTTCTAAAAGCACAACAGTGCACCTATTCTGAAATAGAAAAGAATTCTGAAATATATAAGTGGCATTAGATGCCATGATCATTTGGGCCCTGTGGTTTTCCACAAAGTAAATACACCTCAAAGAACAATGGAGGCATTGCAGCACAGTTTAAAAGATATTCTGTAAATATTATGGTCACTTCCAAATTTCATACAAAAATACTGCCCCCTGGCTCAATTAGCAAAAATTCTGCTTTGCTACATGTTTTTTCATTGAGTGCATAAGGAAAGGTTTGTAGTCAAATATTTTGTACACAATAACTTGCCAAGACTGGAATCCTGATAACTGATACCTATATCTCTCCTAATTCAGAGGATGTTATGATTGCAGACATTAGAAACTAAGTGATCTAATCAAAAGATTCAGAAAATGGAAACTAATGAAAACCAAGTTAGGTTGGTTATCAGCACTGTAGAAACTCAAGCACGTATGGTTATATCTACAGCACTGTCGTAATGTAAAAAAGGAGACAAAACAGATCATAAAGAAACATTAAAATCTAGTTATCCGTATCTTGGGTCCATGAACTAGATTCAAGTTAGATAATTCACCAAACAGCAACTTCATTTTTTCCCCACAGTAGTCACACAGATGAGATCTACTTCAGAACTTTCTGGCCCTGATCTGTCCTGTAATAGCCTTTTTTGAAGGCAAATTCCTTTATTACCTACTCCAAGGACTTCTTTGCTTATTCAATGATCTCTTTCGGTGCTTTCGTTTCTTGCCCAAGCTTTTGTGACCATGACTTCTCTCTTTCTTATCTTGTCTACTCTCACTACTCAAGGCCCTCTTATGCTGGGTGCGATCTGGGCTTAAGCTTCTTCGGTGAGGGCTGCGACTTTCGCTAGGGTATTTATGGAGTCTTCTTTCTTTCCTATACTTTTCATCTTGACTACTCAAGTCTCTTCTGTGTTTGCTCCTTTCCTTTTTATCTTTGCTATTATCAATACTTGTGTCACTACATGAATGGCTCCTCCCCTTACTTGGCTCTCTGTTACACTTGCCTTGCTCGGAGGATAAGTCCTTCCTGCACGCATTCTGGTCATAGCTTGGCGTACTCTTGTGTTGCTGGTTATTGGCAGGAATACAAGAAAGCACACCTGAACTCCTTTTATCAGAAGAACTTTCAGTGCTATTGAAATTAAGTGTCTTGCTTTCCTTAACATTAGCTTCCTTGTGAAGGTTTCCATTTAAATACTTGGATTGAGAGTTCACACTTTCATTGGATATTACTTCCCTCTGATAGACCTGATTTGGTTTACCCATAATGGACTGTACCGAGGTAGATGTTATACAGCTGGATGACACAATCTGTGGACCAGCCACAATAGTTTTCAACAAGCCAGACTGAGATGCCTTAGTTTCCTCCTTACTCTGATGTGTGTCATCTGTTTTCTTGCTCAGGAGATTGCTTAACAGCTTCTCCCTTAGCTCCTTCTCTTTTCTTTGCAGTCCAAGTGCTCTCTCTTTTTCCTCCTCTACACGTCTGAGTTCAGCCTCTTGCAGCCTTCGTCTCTCCTCCAACTCCTGAAGACGGACTCTTTCTTCATTATGTTCCTGCTCCAGAAGCTTTACTGCCTGAAAGACATTGAGGGGGAGGGAGAAAATGGACGAGAAAGAAAGTTTATAGATGTGCTTATGTCTCCCAAAAATCTCTGTTAAAGAAATCAGAATTTTTCATATACAAGGGAAGCCTGTAAAAAAGAAAACCATTTCAAAAAAATAATTTACATAACTCTGTGCACTAAGGCTATTGTTCAACAAATAATGCTGAAATGAAAAAGCAGCCAGCTCAGTTTAAGTAACTGGTAATGGGAGTTGGTACGTTTCGTCTCCAAGTTACTCGTCAGAACCCAATAGGAGCAAAAATCATTACTATCCAACAACTATTCAGGAATCTATATCAAATGAGTTGAGCTCAGTCCAGTTCCCAGTGGACAGGTGTCAACGTTACAGTAACCAGCATTAGGATTAGTGTTTTTGTTGGCAGTCACAAAACTCAAGGATTGAATGGGTTTAAGATACTTCAGGTAAGTTAAACAAAATTGAAGTTTTTATTCTGTTAAGTATGTAAAATGTCTAATACAATCAGCAAAATATTGTGTTATTTAAATATTACATTTACCTTGCTTTGCCGCTAAACAAAAGAGGCTTAGTTCAGTCCTTTGCAAATTTTACCCTAGGCGTGAAGGGAAAGACAGCTATCCACAGAAAATGGTGCAATAACTGATATTCTCAGGTATTGCTTCAGTGCACAACATAGTAGTATCTAAACAACTTTTTATACCACAATGATGAACATACTATAAGAATCTAGATTTTTTTTTTTAAAGGAAAATCTTATAAAAATTCTCTAAGCATTATTTTATTTGGAGTGAGAGTATTTAATTAGACTCTACTCAATGGGGATCAAGAACTCAGGAATTACTAGGGAGATGTACATATGACGATGTGATGGATAGAAAGGCATGCTGTGTTAAAATGTTATCACTACATTTATGCTAATATACAGATTATAACACCCCGATGCACGATGGCAGCAAGAGACAAAGCTCTGCATTGCCACGGACGGTTGCGTTACTGCTTACTTAAAACAGTTACTAAACATTAGCCATTAATCCAAAATACCTGCGATTACGACTTTTTCAAGAAAATAGAAAATATTGTGTCCTGTTTAGGGAACATATGGAAACAATGTTGACGACTGTAGACTCAGACATGATTTCACACGTCACCATCACTGTCAGTGGATAACAGATATTTGTATTTTTGTAATATTGTTACACCTGCTTTTTCAAAAGTACTTTTCAAACATTAGCAAAAGAAACCACAATAATCCCCACTTAATAAATGGGAAAGAGAGCAGTTAAGTGAACTGCTCAAGGCCACAAGTGATGCAGTGGCAAGCCAAAATTCAAACTTGCAATCCTCTGTCTTAGTCCCTTGCTCAGTTCTCTATGCCATGTTTTCCGCACATTTCTTTCTTGGATCTCAAAGTAGTGGGCAGGCCTCTTTTCTCAACTCATGCATAATGTTATTCAGGTCAATAATTTCAGGCTCTCTTTTTACTCCACTCCTGCCTTCCTAGGGAACAGATGCCTAGGCAAACATCCTATGGCTTCAAGACAGGCTCTTATGAGTTCACAATCCATACTATTCAGAGGGCTGACTGTTGGCACATGTAACAGCTAAGTGGTCTGGCTTATGAACACATAAGTCACTTAAAATTTTACTCTACCAGTTTTCATTTTTGTTAGCTTTTGAAATAATATGAAAAAGACAGCTTTCCAAAGTTACCTTTGCTCTGCTAAGCAGTTCTGCAATTAGTCTAATGGACTGAAGATTTCTCTGCGCTAACAGGAGCTTCCTCTCTTCTAGTCTTATTTTCTCTTGCAGTTTTTTCTGCTCTTCTGCTTGCATTTTTTCAAGTTTCTTTTTGTTTCTACGAACTTCACGATCCTTCTGTTTCTGTTCTCTTTTGCGTAACTTCTCTTCTCTTTTTCTCTCTCTCTCAAGTTCTTCAAGTTCTTTCTGTTTCCTAAGAGCAATTAATTTGTACATTAGCCATGATAGGAACAACTTTGGATTTTGACTTGTATTACAATTTAAAGTTAAAAATATAGGATTTTGTTATTTTTTTCAAGAAAGACAGGTCTTATTGATTGCTGACAGACAGAAGCAGGAAACATCACATATGCATTCAGTGAACATCTTTAAACATTTCCCTTCCCACACAAAACTAAACTGACATCAGAAGGACTGTTCTAGGGATAAGCAAAAATTTAAATATGAGATGTTTTAGTAATCAACACAAGTAAGATCATAGAGCATTTTACTGATCAAATTAGAAATACAGTTATTCTGAGTCGGTTGGCTGGGCAATCCATCCTTCAGAAGAAAAACGTTGAGCAGATATCAATTTAAAAATGTGCAGATAGTAGCAAAGGCCAAGATTTTCAAGAGAATACGTGCCTAAACAGTGGCATGATTTTCAGAAATACTGAACAGGCAGCAGCTTCCACTGAAGAATTCCACTTTAACCACACAAAAGTAAATGGATCTAGACAACCTAGCTTCCTTACTCAGGAAAAATTTCTGTTCAAGTCAATAGTTTTGCTTCATTAAGGAGTGAAGAACAGTGCTCTTGGAGAGTTATCTATCATCTAAATGATAAAAGAAGATCACTGATGCACGGGCTCCAGTTTCCTTAACATACAATTACTGAAATGATTTGCTATCCTCAGATTTATGTTCCATATATACCTGGCATCCCTGAGATATTGTATGTATACACATACTTTTTTCCTAGTAATACATTCTAAAACTTATAGCCCATCCCTGAAAAAAACCTCTCTTTGTTAAAGCAGAACCATTTCAATAAAATGATTTACTTGTACAATTAGCACATGGTCTTCCAATTTTCTATCTAGAAAACAGATTTTAAAAACTTCATGATCCAAGCTAAACCAAATCATTGTAGTTTAAACATTTCAACTATCCAGTTCTAGGAAGCACATTTCCACCAAAATATCAAACTAGCTCACTTTATTTTGTGTCGCTCACTGCCTGAACCCGCCTTCCTCAGAACTAATGCATAGTTATCATTCTGGTCAGCTGTCTTCTAGGAACAACAACAGCACAACAACTGGGGCTTAGAGGAATGACTGCGTCTAGCACTGACATGTAAAATCCACCACAATTGAAAATCTTGTTGGTGGCCTCAGAAGCACTAAGGACTGGACTGGGCATGGAAACTGAACTACTCTCACCCCTAGAGGTGGTCCCTCCAGGTCAGAGTTGAGGCACCTTGGTGGGACGATGTGGGGAAGCTTGCCCAGGCTGTACTTTTCTGTGGATAGAAGACTTAAGTCCTCACTGCTGTCAATCCGGAACAAGCAGCACTAACCTCACTTAAAAAAAAAACAAAAAAAAAAACATTGTATCAAACTATATACAACAGTCATGATATTTTGTCATTTAGAGCCAACAAGTTTCTGTGAGATCTGTGTCATCAGAACAGTTAGTTTGCTTTCTAATACTGTCAGTAGTTGGGAAACATTGAAGTCTGAACTAGCTGGGCACTAGAGTAATGAAAACCACAGCTTCTATCCTCTTGTTTGTAAGGAATCTCAAAGCAAGGGAAAATAAGCAGATTGAACACACAACACAAATCAAGAAAGTCATTTCCACTCTATGTAAGACTGCAGTAATACAGTTCATAAGCAAAACGGAAATTCACAAAAGAAGTCTAACAAATTAGCTGGTTCTTGTAATAAACACTGGACAGAAATTAAGTTAGCTGAATTTAAAGTGAAGGGATGCTCTAATGGGATCAACCATGCAAAGCAAACATCAAACATAACACATTACCTTATCACTGTTAATTGCCCATGTAGTACTTTTGATGTGAATGAGGATTTTCAAAGGTGAAGATGTTTACCCACTATCTTTAATAGTAAAAGCTTATATGTCTGTTACCAGCATTGGTATACATTTTACCAAAATCATCCATTTTAGTTTAAAACACTTTTTAAAATAGTCCAGAAACAATAATTTTGTGCAGAATTATAAGAAATTATAGGTATTATAATAAATTTACCAAACTTTCAACTTCAGTGATGGTCATCTCAGCTCCAGATTACATTGCACAGGATCAAAAATTAAAATCTGCAAGTAGAGTAAGGATCTGCCATAGTTTCTACCAGTTGAAGATAATTTATAGGGAAACTGGTCTTAAAACAAAAGATTTGCAAAACATAACTAACTCTTGAAACAACTGAAAAACTCTGCCTTTTATTACTAAGGTATTTCAAAATTAGAAGAGCATTAAGAATTTGGAATCTGATTTGCTCGCACCACTAATGTAAGTGATCAAAACATGTTTAATAGTAGAGAGTTGCATGATAAAAAAAATAAATATATATATATATATATATATAGAGAGAGAGAGAGAGAGAGAGAGAGAGAGACCTATCTCATAGAACTGGAAGGGACCCCAAAGGGTCATCAAGTCCAGCCCCCTGCCTTCACTAGCAGGACCAAGTACTGGCCCCCTCAAAGATTGAACTCATAACCCTGGGTTTAGCAGGCCAATGCTCAAACCACTGAGCTATCCCTCCCCCCAAAGGGAATTTTAATACTATGTTTGGAGAATTCTGTGAAAAATAAGATTCTGATTTAGAAGACTGAATAGTTAAAGCTAACAATATATTTTGAGTCAATTAATAATAGACTTAAAGACCATTTAATATCTTCACTGAACTAGTTAAAACACTTTGTAACTGATTGCGTATGTCAGTTTTAACATAAGATTGGATTTTTGTTTCTATATGTGGAAAGAACTTGCCCATAAAATTAACTTTTTCTGGGTTAGAAATATGATTGCTAGTGCATGAGGGGGGAAAAAAAAGTACAGTAAAACCTCAGAGTTACGAACACCGTGAAAAATGGAGGTTGTTCGTAACTGAACAAAACGTTATGGTTCTTTCAAAAGTTTACAACTGCACATTGACTTAATACAGCTTTGAAACTTTATTATGCACAAGAAAAATGCTGCTTTCCCTTTATTTCTGTAGTAGTTTACATTTAATACAGTATTGTACTGTATTTGCCTTTTTGGGGGAGGCAGGTGGGGGGGGGGAGGGGAGGGGGAACTGCTGCTGCCTGATTGTGTACTTCTGGTTCCAAATGAGATGTGTGTTTGATTGGTCAGTTCGTAACTCTGGAGTTTGTAACTCTGAAGTTCTACTGTATATGAAAGTGAAGTTATAATATGGTCAAATTAAACATTGCTAATTTTGAATGGAATGAAGAAATGCGGGGACCCAAAGTTTTAGCCCTGCAAGAGATTGAGATTTAGTCAAATTGCTCATTCATTCCTAATGTGAGGGAGATAAGGGGAAGGAAATGCAGTTTTCTTGTATTTTATCATCGTTATTAAAATTAAAAAATGTAGATATAAGTTAGATCTACCTTTCCTCCTCCTTTTTTTTCTCTTCTGCTTCTTTCTCTCTGCGTTTTTGTTCCTCTCTTTGTTGTTCAAGCTCTTGAAGTTTTTGTCGTTCAAGCTGCCGTTTCTTAATTGATGCATCACTCAGGTGTTTTGTTGAGTCAAAGGAAACCTTTACAGAGCACAGTTAAGAAACAATGAGTTTAAGAGGTCAAAAAACAATTCTAATCTAGTGCATTTAAGTGTCAGCTTTGCATTCACTTCATCCCGACTTTTGGATTTTTTTATGCTTGTTCTTGCAAGTCTTGTCATGTGAGAAAAAGTAAAATTATTTTACTCATGAGTCTGGGATTTATCCAGTAACAAGTATATAAACAATTTAACGTGTAGCTCCAACACATTCAAACTTTTCCCCTGAACCTTAAAGGATACTTTCTGAACTGCACAGTGTTGACCGACTTCCTTTTCATAACAATGCCCACATTATACTCAATTAACAAATCGTAAGTGCATGACTTAAAACATGTCAAAGCAAATCTTACTAAGCCAAATTAAAAAAAGAAAACTAAATAATATTTTCTTGTGCTCCGCGAATTTAGATTCTGTCTGAAATTGAACTTATTCATGTTTTTCTATTCAAAAGTAGTACTGGTATTTGTGATTTGAAAAAGTGAATCCTAGAGAGCTTAACCTAAAATAATAAATTTTAGGTACTCCTACGTGATTTTCAATTTTAAATATTCTTATGAACATAAATCCCCAATAACTGCAAAGTAGGGGAATATTATACTTCATTATATAGCCATCAGATTAATGCTTAAAACACTGGCCCTTGTCTCTATAGACATCATACACCCATGATACATCTGTTATCTGATATTGTGGCCTATCAAATTTGTTATAATACACTTGTTATTCTAACTGAGGAGCAGTGGCTGCAAAAACTTAAGCCTTTTATCGCGACAGAAGCAGTAAGATATGTATGCCAGATTTTCAGGTATTATGGAAATGTATTTTTATTAAATTTTCAAGTACAGTTTAAAAATGGGTTGAGATCACACAATGCAACGAATTTATCATAATTTTTAGTTATATCTGCACTTCAAATACAATTTAGATGTCTGCTCAGTTGTATAAATTGAATTTATTTTCATTCTACAGGTGTTTGCTGATTTTTTTTTTAAATTTTAATGTTGTATCGTTACCCCTCTTTAAAAAAGGAACTCTCTCTTAAAAGTTTAATTTTGTTTAGTTTTCTTATGAATGTGTTGAACAAATATATAGTCTAGGTTCAGCATGGGACTTATATTCGTAAATAAATACACACACACAAATACACTGGCGGTGTGGTCTTAAAAAGTTTTATCAGTAAATCTGAGATGTACAGGCAGCACAGACACAAAGAAATTAGATGATCAGAGCTAATCTGGAGAAGAGAAAGGTGTTCTGTCTTGTGATGGGGTATGCTCCCCACACTCATGTTGAATAGGTTAACGTAGGCCATAGGGGACAATTAACCTATTAGGCTGCAAGATGGGGGAATTAAGGCTGAGCGGAAACTCAGTTGTGGAGGAACAGGCAGGGCATTTATAATGCCAGGGAGTTGATAGCAGAAAGGGTCTGCAGAGAAATTGTCTGCAGTCACTCCCTGGGACAAGGGAGGTGTGTTTGGGACTACAGAAATTAGTTTGCAGTTACTCAGTGAAGAAGGGAGAGTGTGCTAGCAAATCCAGAGATGGGGGAGCTGTTAGGATATAAATATTCAGGCCGGTCTGTAAAGGCCTATACTTTAAAAATTTAAGTGTATTCTTATCACTTAGCTAGTTATAGAGGTATAAAAGAAAGAATCAAAATCACTCTCTGTATGTGTAAGGGACAGTCTGAGGCTCTGTTCTTAGGCTAAGTAAGGCCTTTGCTAAGCAGTAGAGGCAGCCATAAGCTGAAAAGTGAACGGTCACATCCTCACATTCCAAACTAGTCACATAAAAATAAGGTGCTATTGGGCTGTTAGAAATACAATTCTGTCCTAATTTTGGCCTCGAGATGAAAACCTTATCTTTGTTTCTGGGACCTTGAAGTGAAAAAATTCTCTAAGTTATTCCTATCACCTCTAAAGAAAGAAAAGAGCCTAAACCATGTAAAAGGAAATTTAGTTCAATAGTTTTCTATCTGGTAAAAACTTACTTATCAATAAACAAAGCTGGAAAACCCTTATGTCTGTATAAACGTAGTTGTAAAATCCTCACTTCTGTATTGTTTTGTATGTTTAGTTGCATGGTCTCTGTCTGGTTCTGTAATTGTTTCTGTCTTCTGTATAATTAATTTTGCTGGGTGTAAACTAATTAAGGTGGTAAAATATAATTGGTTAAATAACCATGTTACAGTATGTTAGAATTGGTTAGTTAAATTTCAGTAAAATAATTGGTTACAGTATAGCTAAGCAAAACTCAAGTTTTACTATATAGTCTGCAGTCAATCACGAAGTAAGGGAGGAATGGGAGCAGGGAATGGGAACAGGGATGGCTCTATGGTGTCAAAGCTGGGAAGGGAAACAAACACTAAAATCATGCTTGCTAAAAGTTCACCCCAATAAACATCAAATTGTTTGCGCCTTTGAACTTTGGGTATTGTTGCTCTCTGTTCATGCAAAAAGAACCAGGAAAGTAAAAGGGTAAAAAAATAAGCCCCCTAGCAGGAGCCAGGATTAGGAAAGGTTCAGGGAAAAAGCAGAAAGGTTCAGGATGATGCAGACTTTGGCTGCTGATTAGAGGATCCCTCAGCTGGAACCCAGAGTAGAGGGTGGACCTGGGTTCCCCTACCAGCCACATGGAAGTGGCACCATAGGGGCAGTGAAAAACAAGACTGCCTAAAACTGCTGGTAAGGAAAGTGATATTCCAGAGGGGAAAACATGCATAGTGATCTGGCCAGAGACCCACGTCACAAAAAGGGAGCACCCTGGGTTGCACAGAGTGAGAGAGAGCAAAAGAACGGCAGCAGGGCAGGCAGCGAGCAGCAGAAGGGAGCCTCAGACCTGGAAAGAGCTAATCCGCACAGCAGCCAGAAAGAGGCACCATATGTGGTGAGTTGACCCCAGCACATATCTGCTGGGTGCTAAGATACGGGATGTGGACTTTAGGCTAAAAGGGATCATAATGGGAGCAGGAAAGAATCCACTCATTGTCCTTCACATGGGAACAAATTATAATGCTAGATTCTTACTGGAATGCATCAAAGGAGACTATGATAGGCTGGGGGAGACTATGACAGACTTAAAGAAATGGAGGCTGAGGTGATCTTCAGTAGGATTCTGCCTGTCCCTAGAAGAGGAGAACGAAGGCGAGACAAGATTATGATGATCAACAGATGGCTCAGGCCGTGCTATAAGGAGGGCTTTGGAATGTTGAACCACTGGGAGTCATTCACGGACAGAGGGCTGTTCTCATGGAATGCCCTCTACTTGAGTAGGCAAGGAAATAGATTTCTGGGGTGGAGGCTGGCACAACTGATTAAAAGATTTAAACTAGGAATCTGGGGATATAGTTGGGAGATGCTCATTTAATATCCATGCCTAATACTAATATTGAGCAGGAGGAAAATCAAGAAAGAGGATACAGCAATGAAGAGAGAGTAGGAGAACGGACATCAAGAGAAAAGATAATGCCAATACCAATGACGATAGTATCGCCTATCTATCTGCTGACAGTAGAATGACTGTACCCAATCGGGTGAGGAATCTGGGCGTAGACAAGCAGAAACAACTTAAGATGTTTGTACACCAATGCAAGGAGCCTGGGTAACAAAATGGAGGTATTAGAATTAATGGTGCAGGAAGTGAAACCAGATATTATAGGGATAATAGAAACATGGTAGAATTGTAGTCATGACTGTAGTACAGGGATTGAAGGGAATGTGCTGTTTAGGAAAGAGAGAAATAAAGATAAAGGTGGTGAAGTAGCATTGTATACTACTTATGAGTAGACTGTAAAGAAATTAGAAATGATGGAATGGATAAAACAAGAGTCCGTTTGAGCCAAAACCACTTTGGGGAAGAAAGTGACCAGATGGTTCCCGGGGACAGCACTTGGGGTATGCTACACACCCCCAGGATCCAATTTGGATATGAATAGAGACCTCCTTAATATTTTTAATGAAATGAATACTACTGGGAATTGTGTGATTATGGGAGACTAATTTCCCAGATATATATTGGAGGACAAATGCTACTAATAATGGTAGAGCCCATGTTTTCCTGGATGTGATAGCTGACAGATTTCTTCACCAAATAGTCACCAAACCAACAAGAGGTAATTCCATTTTAGATTTGCTAATGGTAAATAGTGAACAGAACCGGTTGCAGGGGACAACCTTGGTTTGAGTGATCATGAGCTAATTCAGTTTAAACTAAACGGAAGGATAAAACAAATAGGTCTGCAACTAAAGTCCTTCATTTCAAAAGGGCAAACTTAAAAAAATGAAGGGAAGTTAGGGAAGTGGACTAGGCTGAAGAACTCAAGGATCTGAATGTGGAGGAGGCTTGGAAAAGTTGCAGAAGCTATCTGAAGCCAGCATCACAAGCCGGGGGGGGAAATTGCAGTGACGGGCGGCAGACCAAACAGGATGAACAAGCATCTCAAACAGGTTAGTAAGAAAAAGCTGAATGCCTACAAGGAATAGAAGATGGGCTGGATCAGGAAGGAAAGCTAAGTATTGGAGATCAGAAAGTATAGGGGGAAAGTGAGAACTGCCAAAATCCAAGCAGAGTTGGACACTGCAAAGGAAATTAAAACTAGTAGTAAAAGGTTCTATAGTCATATAAATAAGAAAACAAGAAAAAAAGAATTGGGACCACTAAACACGGAGGATTTTGGGGGGGATTAAAGGTAATATAGGCATGGCCCAACACCTAAATGAATACTTTGTCTCAGTTTTTAAATAAGTGTAATGAAGAGTTTAGGGGTAGTGGTGGGGTGGCTAATGGAAATGAGGATATGGAATTAGAAATTAATGAAGCCAAGCTCAAACAGTTTAATGGGACCAAATGGAGGGGACTGGATAGTCTCCATCCAAGAATATTGAAGGAACTGGCACATGAAATTGAAAGCCCAATGGCAGGGATTTTTAATGAAGCCATACACTCAGGGTTCATATCCTATGCCTGGAGAATTGTAATATAGTACCTATTTTTAAGAAAGAGAAAAAAAAAGTGATGAAGGAAATTACAGGCCAGGTAGTTTGATCTCAATTATATGCAAGGTGTTAGAACACATTTTAAAAGAGAAAGTAGTAAAGGACCTAGAGGTAAACTTTAATTGGGATAAAATACAACATGATTTTACAAAAGGTAAACTGGACCTTGAAAACTGGAGTAATAGAGACTGTTTTTATGCTGTCACTTCATCAACAATCTGACTTGATATCATTATAAAATGCAGCTGTAGAGTTTAACATGTTAAACTCATACATGGAAAGGACATTCAACAGTATTTTTTCCCCTTAAGGTCTATTACAAAATAACTCTGCAGTTCCTCACCTTTACATTGCAAGCCACTGCTTTGCCATCATCACCTTTGTACATCAGTTTCATCCCTCGCAGGGCATTCATGGCCTTGATGAAACCTGCATACTCATGATATTGAACGTAAGCTTCAAAATTCAAATGGCCTCCAAAACTGAAGGTGTGAAAGTTTCTACCAGTCATTTCTTCTCTATATGGGTCCAGCATGGGTATGTCCACATTACGTATTTCCCCAAATTTCTTAAATACTTTTATAAGGACTTCTTCACTTGGTTTTTCTGAGCCAGAGTCCTTCAGTGCAAACCATTTGCAAGGTAATCCCTCTAAGTGAATGGTGTCTGGTCTCTCCCCCGGCAAACTTTCGTTCATATCTTTGGCATCACGAAAAAAGGAGTCCCAGTCATGTCTAGTAGGAAAGTCAATTTTATATTCCGCAGCACGAACTTTTAAAATGTCAGAGAAACCACTAAGTTTTATTGTTTTGCCATCAAGGCATGCTAGAAAGGACTTAACCAAACTCTTGTTTTCAACTTCTCCTTCAAAACGGATGAAATCCATGGTGCTTTTGGAAATCCGTAGTGTGGAAAACTGATGAGTTTGCACCATTCCCTTTAGTCTTTCCATCACTTCCCAGTTGGAAATGGATTTTCCTGGTTGCTTGAGCTGAGGAAGTGCCACGCTGATAGACATTTTTGTAATGGGTTTAAGGTACAAGCCATAGGAAGCACAGAGCTCTACTGCTTCTGATGCATCATGAACTATTGTAGCAGCCGCCATAGCACAAAAAAAGAAGTATAAAACCACTAAGAAAAATGTATACTCAACTAACTTGTAGGCGACACTAACTGAGGAAAGTGGTCCTTATCTGTAAATAATTGACTGGTTCTGAGATTTAAACATTACCAAGTAAAACCATTGATTCTTGGCATGAGAGTCAATTAGGAAATTTAAAATTAACAGCATTGCCATTATAAACTGTTTTCTAACCATCACAATATATAAATTCAGTTCCAAGACTTAAATACTACAGTCATAAGCAGTACAATTAGGTCCACAGGGAAACTGAAAAGCTGATGATATGAATAAGTGTGGTTTGCTACTCAATGGCTCAACAGAAAGCTAGGCTTTGGGAGGAAGCACTGTGGAAGTTATGTCGTCACCCAGTGTTAACATGAGCAGAATTACTAGAGTGCCAACCAGCAACAGTTATACTGCAGCAGCTTCAACTGGACGACTTTATTCTGGAAGGGGAAAAAAAACAGATGTCAATTTAAAGGAAAGAATTAGTCTTATAACTCTTGCTCAGACCTGAACAAACTACACAAGGTGTATCATCAATACAGTGAGATCCCCTCTACATGATGGTAAACATCAACTGCAAATCCCCATTTGATTACTAGGGCCATAAATGGGGGAGGTGAAAGGGCTGGTAGAATTAATAGGCAACAGAACATACTTCCTAAAATCACATTTGTGAGTTTTAGCCACAACATAAGATAATTTTAAAGCTAGAGCTCATACATATAACCATCCACAGATCTGCCATTGATTTACAAACACAACCATTATAATTCATAACATATAAACAGACTTGGAAAAAGTTGCCTTTTATCAGTAAATGTCAAACACCTATTTCACCTTGCACACACATACCTATGAAAAAAATATTTCCATCGATGATAAAACAAATTTTCAGACAGGCAAAAGAAGAAAAATGCTAACTGAAAACCTATTAGGTGTTGGGTCCCCAGTGGGACTAGCACACATGTGACACAGGCCAGGCTAAATAAAATGAAGGGGATTTGGAGCAGTAATAGTACATCGGGGCCCCTTACAGTTGGCACCACTGACTGGGCCGTTAAAAGTCCGGTCGGCGGCGCCGTGGGGCTAAGGCAAGCTCCTTATTAGAGTTTGTTTCACAGCTAATTACTTTGTATATTTTGACATATGATATTGAAAATGTCTTTTAACCATGATAGAAGCTTTAACTTTTTGAATCAACAGCTGCTATGGTCGGTAGATAATTATTGTGTGATTCTCTTCCTCCCCACCCCTGAAATCTGCACAAAGGTGAAATAACCACGGAGCGTTTCTTTCCACAGGACACGCAACAGCCGCGCACAGGCAAGTGATGCGACACTAGGGTGACCAGATGAGAGGAAGAAAATATCGGGACACGGGGGTGTCCGCCGGCGGAGCAAAAAAACAAAACAAAACACCTCACCTCTCCCCTCCCCGCCCCCACGGGCTACGCAGGCCGGCGCCGGGCGCAGCCTCGGCCACCAACTGCTGCTCCCTTCCCAGCCGCCTGGGGAGCCCCTGCCCGCGCAGCGCCGGGCACCGAGCAGGGGGCTCTCGCCTGACTCTGCCCCCCCGAGCCCCGACCGCGCGGGCGGCGGGATCCACAGAAGGAGCTGGGGAGGGGAGAGGAGGGTTGCGAATATTTACGGGGTCAAAGGTCACATCTATCCCCCTGCGCTCTCCGCCCCCATACGAGCGGGAGGGTCACGAGCCGCGGCCCCCGCCCCCGGGACTGACTCACCCGCCACATCGGTCTCTGGCCTCCAAACCGCGGCCGCCGCCGCCGCCGGCTACGTCGGACCCAAAAGAAAACAGAACAGCCGCCCTGCTCCCCGGCGTCCCACAAACCGCTGCGGGGGGAACTTCCGCTTCCGGGTTGGCTTAACCAGAGGGAAGGGGGGCGAGGGATTCCAGAGCGTCCTGGAAGTGGCCGGGCTGGGCCGCTCCTCCGAGTCTATGGTTCCAGGGGGGAAAAAGAACCCCACGAGCCCGGCGTGGATTGCGGCCGCGCGCCCCCTGGCGGGCGGAGAGGAAATGGCAGCGCCGCAGGGGCCCGGCGGGCAGGCGGGGCTCGCCCACTGCGGGGTGTTGGGTCCCCAGTGGGGCCAGCACAGGTGTGACCAGGGCCGGCTCCTGGGCTTTTGCCGCCCCAAGCGGCAGGAAAAATAAAAAATAAAAAGCCACAATCATGATCGGCAGCAGCTCCACTGCGCCGCTTTCTTCTTTGGCGGCAGGTCCTTCCCTCTGAGAAGGAGCGAGAGACCCTCCGCCGAAGAGCCCGACGTGCTGCCCCTTCCCCTTGGCCGCCCCAAGCGCCTGCTTGCTGGGCTGGTGCCTGGAACCGGCCCTGGGTGTGACACAGGCCTGGCTCAATCCAGTGAAGGGGTTTGGGGGCAGTACTATTACATCAGGGCCCATAGGGTTGCCAGGTGTCTGGTTTTCGACCAGCGTGCCCGGTTGATAAGGGACCCTGGCAGCTCCAGTCAGCACTGCCGACAGGGCCGTTAAAAGTCCAGTGGGCGGCGCAGCGGGGGCCCGAGGCTAAAGCAGACTCCCTGTGGCTCCGGGAAGCAGCAGCATGTCCCCTCTCCAGCTCCGACGCGTAGGGGTAGCCGGGGGCTCCACATGCTGCCCCCACCCCAAGCGCCAGCTTCACAGCTCCCATTGGCCGGGGACCGTGGCCAATGGGAGCTGTGGGGGCGGCGTGGGCAGCACGCAGAGCTGCCTGGCTGCCCCTGAGCCTAGGAACCAGACATGCCGGCTGCTTCCGGAAGCTGCCTGAGATAAGCACCACCCGGCCAGAGCCTGCACCCCGTATCCCCTCCTCCACCCCAATCCTCTGCCCCAGCACTGAGCCCTGTCCTGCACCCTCAACCCCCCATTTGTGGCCCCATCCCAAAGCCTGCACCCCCAGCCCGAGTCCTCACCCACTCCCACACCCCAATTCCCTGCCCCAGCCTGGTGAAAGTGAGTGAGGGTGGGGGAGAGCGAGTGACAGAGGGAGGGGGGATGGAGGGAGGGGGGGTTGGAACTCAGAGAAAGGGCAGGTTAGGGGCGGGGCAAGGATGTTCAGCTTTGCGCAATTAAAAAGTTGGCAACATTAGGGCTCCTTGAGCTCTGTGGGGCCTTGCCAATTGCTCAGTCTCTTTATGCCGAGTGCCACCACTAATAACGTGACTCCAGGTGCTAGGGCTTTGACAAACCCCTCTATGTATCACAGAAATTATTGCAAGAATTGCCTGTGCTGTCTCCTGTACTGCCCCCACTCCCAACCTCCAGCAGTGGAGAAGCACCATGATCCTCACCCCCCATAGCATGGGGTGCTGCTAGGGTTGCCAACCCTCCCGGATTGGCTAGGAATCTCCCAGAATGGGCCTCGATCTCCCGGTGGCTATTGAAGCCAATCCGGGAGATTTTAGGCCCCTAAAAATTCAATCAGCAGCGTAGCGGGACTAAGGCAGGCTCCCTACAAGCCCTGGGTCCGCACAGCTCCCAGGAGCGGCCAGCATGTCCCTCTAGCTCGTAAGTGCAGGGACAGCCAGGGGCTCTCTGCGCGCTGCCTCCGCCCCGAGCGCCAGCTCCACAGCTCCCATTGGCCAGGAACCATGGCCAATGAGAGCTGCAGGGGCAGTGCCTGCAGGCAGAGCAGCACACCGAGCCACCTGGCTGCCCCTGAGTCTAGGAGCCAGATATGCTGGGAGCCGCCCAAGGTAACTGCCGCCTAGCTGGAGCCTGCACCCCAAAACACCTCCTGCGCCCCAACTCCCTGCCCCAGCCCTGAGCTCCCTAATGCACCCAAACTCCCTCCCAGAGCCTGCAGCCACTCCAGCATCCCAACCCCTTGCCCCAGCCACGAGCCCCCTCTTGCACCCAAACTCCCTCCCAGAGCCTGCACCCCAAACCCCATCCAGCACCCCAACCCCCTGCTCCAGGCTCAGCCCAGAGCCCCCTCCCACACAAGAGACATAGTCAACTTGGGCCCCAATCCTGCAACATGGAGCGGGTGAGTGGACACTTGTGCTTATGTGGCACATCATTGATTTCAGAATTCAATAATACAATAGTAAGTATCATGTTTTCAGACAGGTATGTAATTTTTAAAGCCATGATTCTACAATGTAATTTGCCATGTGCCTTAATAAGGCACATGGCAGCCAGGTGAGAATATTACACACAACAGAAAGGGAAGGGCAGAAGAACAAGCAACAATAAACATAAGTAACAGCTGTATAACAATGTGTCTTATCCATTTAGTGACTTCAATTACATGGCTGTTCTTGTCTTGCTCCTCTAAGCTGAATAGTAAGCCCAGTGTTTTTTTGCAAATGCTAAATAACATGAAATAAAACAAAAAAGAACATAAAAATGACAGAAAATGAAAAACTCACCCTGCGGTGGTGGTGGTCCCTGTGGCTCCTGTCCCAAGGGGCTGTATCCAGGTGTCTGGTCTGAGCATTGTGACCTGGCACCCGAGGTTGCAGTGTCACTCACTCAAATTTGGCTCACCTGCCCCTGTGTCATGATGATGGAGGGTTGGCAGGGCCAAACCTGAGCAGCACTGGAACCCTGAGCACCAGATTGCCACACCTAGAGCAGGGAGATGGCCCCAGACCTATGGGACAGGAGTCACCACTGCAAGGTAAGTGCAGGGTACCACCCGTCCTTTGGGCAGGATCCAACATCCTCCCAGGGCCTTTCACCCCCTTGAGGGAGGAGGGAAGCTAGCGGGGGAGTTGGAGTACAGTGCAGGAGGGAAGGGGTTTCTGGGGCTAATGGGGGCTTGGAGGGTGAGAGTCAGTGGAAGAGGGGGAATAAATAAGCGGGGGAGGGGGGGGTGTCCCTGAGGATATAGAGGGAGAGGTTGAGGTGGGGGTGGAGGGCTGGAGAAGGAAACAGTAGGGGTTGGAAAGATCCATGGTGCCCTATGGTGTTTGTGTCACTGAATGGGGATGGAGAAGCGGGGGTTATTTGAGGGCTGCAGTAATGGGTAAGTGTCAGTGGAGAACATCTAAGGAGCTGTTTGTAAGCAACAGAGGACAAACCATGAAAAAAGAAAATGAAGTGTACTGCTGTATGCTTGTTTTTAATTCATAAAACCTTTCAATTCCATAGAATAATGCTTAATAAAATGAGGTAGTATAGATAAATTAGGATAAACTGGGATGTATATAATCTTTTTATTTATATACAGTCTTTTGAAGTATTTTATTAATGTAAATGTAATAAAAAACAACATTTTGAATGGATAAAACAAAATAAGAAATTCCCACAAAATAAAATGAAAAATTATTTAAAAAATAATAATTTCTTGAGGCTCTACATATATGTTTAGTGCAAACGAACTCAGTTTTCTCTGTAATGTATTGCAGTTCAAAACAGACAGAAAAATCATGTAATACTATGGAAGCCCACTAGGAGACTAATAAAAGCCTGCAGTAGCTAGTCCGTTGTTTGCACAAGAATCTAACTTTTTCTTTGACTCTAAAACTGATGTTGAAACTGATTTCACTGAAGAACTTCCTACAGTATTTGGACAGTTATTTCTAAAGAAAGATCTGAACCAGTTGACAAAAAAAACTTGTAGTATGCAGTGTTGTTGTAGCCATGTCGGTCCTAGAGTTGAGGAAAAGCTCTCTGTAAGCTCCAAAGCTTGTCTCTCTCACCAACAGAAGTTGGTCCAATGAAAGCTATTACCTCGCCCACCTTGTCTCTGTAAAAAAATCTTTATTACTTTATTTTAAAAACCATTATGCTGATTAGCAATCTGATTTCATAGCATTAGGATATGGTGATGAGAATGGGATATCATTATAGTGAGTGGTCAATTAAATCACAAAATGATCTGTGAACAGAAGGATGGAACCCCAATCTGAATACGTTGTTTGGTGGGGATCTGCCCTTATTACTTTATAACCATGGCAGTACACAGATGTTTTCTGGCACAGTTTGGGATGCCCATATTCTCCAACTTTGTGTGTGTGTGTGTGTGTGTGTGTGTGTGTGTGTGTGTGTGTGTGT
>NW_020664374.1:4713170-4761551 GCF_002925995.2 Terrapene triunguis | reverse complement strand
GTGTGTGTGTGTGTGTGTGTGTGTGTGTGTGTGTGTGTGTGTGTGTGAGAGAGAGAGAGAGAGAGAGAGATAACATACATATAGAACAAAATTGTCCCATCCACAATTAACACTCACACAAACACAAAAATGTTCCAAGAGAAATGTAACTATGCCAGACAGGTGTACACGGTCATGGTTAGGGCTGTATTTTAGTTTGTCCCATTTTAAGGGTCTAAGTTCTGAAAAGTCATA
This sequence comes from Terrapene triunguis, assembly GCF_002925995.2. Taxonomy (NCBI): domain Eukaryota; kingdom Metazoa; phylum Chordata; order Testudines; family Emydidae; genus Terrapene; species Terrapene triunguis. The sequence continues at coordinate 4,761,317 of NW_020664374.1, read as the reverse complement.
TGGAGAGAACCATCTTGGTTTAACATTTAGGACTAGAAGACCCAATGGGTCTTTTCCATCCAGTTTCTTTGGTTCTGTATTGCAGTTTTAGCTTTCGATGAAGCATAAGCAATCTCTGTCCAGCATCATATATAATTTAACATATAGTGTTGTAGTACATTACACTTTATCATAGTTGTATCTGAACAGACAGAAATTTAAAAGAAAAAAATATGACAGTGTGACAATCAGGGTCCATTCGCCCCAAGGGGAGAACAGGGGGTCTGAACTCCAAAGAGTAAGCAATTGAATCAGCTGGTTGTATACAATATTATTGTGTATAAAAACTATGACAAGTAAGGTCTTTTATGAAACCTTGTAATGTTCTGAACTTGATGGTCATTATGAGATATGTATACAGACTGTGGTTATGAATTATGCATTCATGTATATAAAATACTATGCTCATGACCTATACTAAATTTCAAATATACCTCACAGCAGGGAGGGCTCCTCCCAAGCCATATGGGTACACAAAACTGAACGCAACTAATGGCCCATGGTACAACCCAGGAAAAGAAAAATGATGGCCCATTATAGTTAGTGGGAAGACAACGAGTCATCCCAACTACCGAGATGAGAGGGAATTTCCCCCATCATGAATCTGAGAGAAGCAAAAAGAGAACTGCAAACCCTTAAAAGAGAAGTGGTTTGAAGTGAACGGTATTGTGACACTCTGTATCTCAGGGGAACACCCTGCATCCCCATGTTCATCCTTATAATACGATTGTGTGGTATCCAATGCAAAGTTTGTCATGTTGGGTGTCTTTGGAAGGCTCATGATGCACTGAGCATTGTTGTTATAGTAATGTTATGTTATAGGTTGTAATTTCATGTATATAGTTATGAGGCTGAAAATGTGTCCTCATGGCTTAAAACAAGCCCAGGCAAAACTCTCCAGGAACAAAGGGGCAGTTCACACCTCATCAGGGCATGTATGGGACAAACCCAGTCCAGCCTCACAGAAAAAAGGACACTGGCCTAGGCAGCAACAAAGGATTTGTTGGACTCTCTAGTGAGTCACCCCCCTTCCTTTGGTCAGTTTGGGACTGCGATGAGGTCATGCTCACCTGACTCTGAAGGGGGGAGAGGGGGCAAAGCCAAGAAGGAAGAAAGAACTGTGGTGAGAAGCATCTAAGTTTGTAAGGGCATTGAAAGTGTTAAGATCAGCTTAGAATATGTTTTGCTTTTATTTCATTTGACCAAATCTGACTTGTTGCGCTTTGACTTATAATCACTTAAAATCTATCTTTTGTGGTTAATAAATTTGTTTGTTTATTCTACCTGAAGCAGTGCGTTTGGTTTGAAGCGTGTCAGAGACTCCCCTTGGGATAACAAGCCTGGTGCATATCAATTTCTTTGTTAAAATGATGAATTCATATAAGCTTGCAGAGACCAGCGGGCATAACTGGACACTGCAAGATGGAAGTTCCTAGGGTTGTGTCTGGGACCGGAGATATTGGCTAGCATCATTTGCTTGCACAATCCAAGCAGCGGCTGGCCAAAAGTGCTCAATCACGTAGCTGGGAGCAGCTTACATGCCAGAGGCTGTGCGGGAACAAACCGGGAGTGGGGGTTCTCACAGCAGAGCAGGGTAATGCTGGCTCCCAGAGTCGAGGATTGGAGTGACCTAGCAGATCACCGGTCCAGATAACACTAGGGGAACGTCACAGGTATCCAGAACCGAGGGACAATCTCAAAGGTGGTGGAGGGGGCTATCTGTGAACCCTGGGTCCCCTCAATGGCTGTGGGGTACATTGGGAAACTGTTCAAAGGCAGTAGGTAACTTGTATTAAAAAGGGAATCTATCTAATGCAGAAGTGTGAAGACTGAAGTTGCGTCTGTGTGTATTTTCTGTGTAACTTGTCTGTGTTCACTTTTCCTTATTATTTCATCTTTGAATCTGTGATTTCTCCATTAAATACACTTTTTGTTTATTTTTATCCCAAGCAGGATTCTGGTGCCCAAACTGTGTGGCGTCTGCATGCCAAAGTGAACTGATAACTGGGGGGCAGGTTTCATACCTTCAGAGGTGATGAACCAGAAGAGAAAAGTCTGAGTGTCTGGCAGTTAAGATCTTGGGGTGGATGGATTTGGGGAGACACAGTACTATTAGGGCTGTTGGGATCACCCTGCCAGCGGTAACTAGGTTGGTAGAAGCCAGGGTGAGAGCTTTATATTAGTGGGCTGGTTACTGGGATCAAGGCTCTGAGCAGGATACAGGGCAGGCAGTGACAGAACCCCTTACTGGTGTTGGTGAGCTCTAAAACATGACAGATAGCACTGTTTTTTGTATCTCCTAGTGCAGAGGTTCCCAAACCGTGGTCCGTGGACCACCAGTGGTCCATGAGCTCCATTCAGGTGGTCCGTGGATAGTTCCCTCTAAGGTGTGCGCCTGGGCAGCCGCACACAAGAGAATGAAGGGCCACCCATCTAATCAGTGGAGCTGCGCAGGCATGGCTCCACTAAATAGATGCCTGGACCCTGGAGAAGACACAAGGTGAGGTGGTGGCTTTGGGGGGAATAGGAGGTAGGTGGGAGGGGGCAGTGGGGTGAGAAGAGGGGGTGGGGGGAATTTGGGATGTGCAGGGCTGTGGCGGCCAGAGAAAGAGGCGACTTTCCCCAGCTCCAGGGCTGCGGCTGGAGATGGCCCTCCTTCCCAGCCTCAGCTCTGTGGCTGTTGTGGTGGGGGAAAGATCCCCCTCCTTCCCAGCCCCAGCTCGGGGGCTGCCGCAGCGGGGAGAGAGGGCACATCCATCACATTAGAAAGGTAAGACTACTGATATTAAAATATGAGTTGTGTGCTTTTATTTGTAAAACAAAAAATGTTAATTTTTTTTATAGCACTTTTATCCAAAGTGCTTTACAATAGTTAGCTAACGGTACAAATAACATTTGGAAAGATCATTAAGTGGTCCGCTGAGACCCTCACCAATTTTCAAGTGGTCCGTGAAAAAAAAAGTTTGAGAACCACTGTCCTAGTGCATTCTGTGTTGTATGTCTATTTAGACTCTAAGCTCCTCGGAACAGGGACCATGTTTTCTTTTGTGTACAATTACACATACTATTGGTACTTGTAACAGACTGGCAAGCTTCTCCTGCACGGAGATGCTGATTGGTTCCTGCGGATTCACAGAGGCAGGGATGGCGCCTTACATTTTGCCGTCAATATAGAGGAGATAAGAACAGCCATACTGGGTCAGACCAATGATTCATCTAGCCAGTATCCTGTCTTCCGACAGTGGCTGCTGCCAGGTAATTCAGAGGGGATGAACAGAACAGGCAATTATTGGGTGATCCATCCCTTGTTGTCCACTCCCAGCCTCTGGCAGTCAGAGGCTTAGGGATACCCAGGGCATGGGGTTGCATTCCTGACCAGTTTAGCTAATAGCAATTGATGGACCTATCCTCCATGAACTTACCTATTTGTTTTTTATTCGTTATACTTTTGGCCTTCACAACTTCCCCTGGCAACAAGTTCCATAGGTTGACTGTGTGTTGTATGAAGAAGAACTTCCTCATGTTTGTTTTAAATCTGCTGCCCAGTAAATCATTGAGTGACCCCTGGTTCTTGTGTTATGTGAAGGAGTAAATAACACTTTCTTATTCACTTTCTCCACACCATTCATGATTTTATAGACCACTATCATGTCCCTATTTAGTTGTCTCTTTTCCAAGCTGAAAAGTCCCAGTCTTTTTAATCTCTCCTCATATGGAAACTATTCCATACCCTTATCACCTAAGCCCTTAGGTTTACGCTATGCTTAATATGAGTTACTTAGAAATAAAGACAATGCCCAGAGACTGGATAACTCTGGAGTTTGTACGAAGTGTGTGTAGCCAGATTTACTGGAACCGAGTGGACTCCATCAGTTTACAGTGCTTAACTAATAATAATATATCACTGTGACAGAATGTACCTCTGTATTCACACCCTATACACTATTGTAATAATCTTTGTACAAAATATGCCTTCTGAAGTATCATTTGAAAACTAATAACTTACTGGTCAGTAGTGTATGGTAGAATGTATGTAGTAACATTATATATAAAGTTATGAATTCCTCTAAATGACGTTGGTAGCGCATGTTCGAACCCATGTAGCCCCTATTAGGGAGGACTTGTCAAGCAGACCTTACACAACAGGAGTGTGTTTACATCAGTTTACATATAAGTTGTAAACAGTGTCTTCAGACAGTGAGAGGGGGGAAATAGAAGACAAGGAAAATCAGCAAACTTCATCATGCAACTCTTCACCACTAGACACCATGTCGCCGCCTTTACTTTTTGAATAAACATTGCTCTGAGGCAGAGATGGGCAAACTACGGCCCACAGGCCACATCCGGCCCGCGGGACCATCCTGCCCAGCCCTTGAGCTCCCAGCCAGGCAGGCTAGCTCCCGGCCCCTCCCCTGCTGTCCCCTCTTCCCCACAGCTCAGCTCGCCGTGCTGCCAGCGCTCTGGGCGGCGGGGCTGCGAGCTCCTGCCCGGCAGCGTGGTGGCATGGCTGGCTCCGGAAAAGCGGCTGCCAGTCCTGGTGCTCTGAGCGGCATGGTAAGGGGGCGGGGACCGGGAGTTGGATAAGGGGCAGAGGGTCCCAGGTGGCAGTCAGGGGACAGGGAGCAGAGGGCGGTTGGATGGGGCGGAGGTTCTGGGGGAGGGCGGTCAGGGAACAGTGGGGTTGGATAGGCATGGGAGTCCCGGGGCGCCTGTCAAGGGGCGAGGATGTGGATGGGGTCGGGGCAGTCAGGAGACAAGGAGCAGGGGGCATTGGATAGGGGGTGGGATCCCGGTGGGGCAGTTAGGGGTGGGGGGTCCCGGGAGGGGATGGTCAGTGGACAAGGAGCAGGGGGGTTGGATGGGTTAGTGGTTCTGAGGGAGGCAGTCAGGGGGCGGGAAGTTGGAGGGGCAGGGGCCAGGCTGTTTGGGGAGGCACAGCCTTCCCTACCCAGCCCTCCATACAGTTTTGGAACCCTGATGTGGCCCTCAGGCCAAAAAGTTTGCCCACCCCTCCTCTGAGGGGTAACCTTCAGGAAAATGCAGCTCCAAGGGGGACTGGACTATAGAAGTGAGGGGAAAAACCAGCCCAGGTTATCTGTCCCTATCCATCTCTCCCTTTTTCACCTAAAAAGAAAAAGAAAGAAACAGCCTATGGACTTTGGGAGCAGATCCTGATGTGAAAAAACCTGGTCAGTAATATTACTGGAAACCTGTCGAAAGAACTTCACCTTAAACCAAGTCTATCTTGTTACGTTTAGAAAGTGATTTATTTTATTTATTTATTTTTTGTAACCATTTCTGACTTTAATGCCTCATACTTGTAACCACTTAACATCTCTCTCTTTGTAAGTAAATAAACTTGTTTTATTCTTTAATTAAAACTAATTCAATTGGATTAGGAATTGTTTGGCTAATTCCATTTAAAGTAGCAGACTGTTATATGTTGAACCCCTGAGAGGGGCAATGGGCCTATATCTGGACTGTTCAGGAGAGGGCTGGACAATGCAGCACACACATTTTTGGGGGGAAATCCAGGACTGGAGTGTGTTGGGGTCACCCTGAAAGTAATAACCAAGACTTCTAGAAGCCATAGTGTGACTGGTGTTTGCTGACAGGCTGCTGGGGTCAAAGCTGTTGGACCAGGGCTGTGGCTATACCCACAGACACTCAGGGCATGACCTGCATGCTGTTTGGGAGAATCCCAGGTTGGGAGCTACAGCAGCAAAGCATTGTGAGGAACCTCGGGGTGCATGGCTAGTGTTGACACAACCCCTCACTGGCTTGAATTACACCCTGGAATGTCCCAAAACGTGATCATATTCAGTTTGAGAACTGTAAAGCTGACTTCAAGCAATTACATGACAAACACTAGAATTTTCTCATGTGATTTTTATTCCTTTTTATATAGGACATGAGTTATAAACAGCAGGTGTGAAGGTTGTGTTAATACTTGAACACATGTGTAGCACAGATAATTGTGATATTTGTGACATGTGGCCCAGCCACTAGGAGTCTTGCATAGAGAGAGGTCTTCTTACAACTCTCAGCCCCTGATCAGAACACTGACAGGTCACATGGCTTAGTACTGGAAGGCACCATGACTGGTAGATGGGAAGGGGGAAATGAGATACTTTGTCCTCTTTTATACAGGATGTGGAATTAGTTGCAGAACAGCACAATATACATTAACATTTTCATAGAATTGGGCAGCATTGGACTCCTTACATTACTCAATTTTATCACTAACTTAATTTCATCCCTCTCTCATGTCCCTGCCTCACACAGCAGGTGCACCAGACACACTGTACTAGCTGGTGCCTGTTGAGTCAGTAACCCACTTCCTGCCCCAGGAGGTGGGGTTGGGGCAGAAACTAACTTCAGTCAGTTTCTGTCCAGTTCTTTCTTTTGACTATTCCTTTTCCAAAGAACCAGAGCATGCAAGGGGCTTTATAAAGCAAGGTACAAAATCCCTTAACTCCCATTGAAGTTTTGGTCTGATTTACATAGCTCTGAGATTAGAATTAGGCCTGTTATCTCTTTTCTCTTTCTTTCCCAAAGTCCAAGAGCAGCCAGTAGAACTAGGCAATAGAGCATGACTAGGGATGTAGGAACTGCCATGCCAGATCAGACGAGTGCTGTTCTAGTCCATTATCCTGTCTGTAACGGGGCACACTCACCTCTCACAAGTGCCTGCCCTTGGCCGAGTGCCTCTGCCTGCATTCTCTCTCTCTCTCTGTTTGTCCCTGCTCCAGAATAGAGCAGTGCCCCAGGGCTCCCTCCCTGGAGACAAGGTCTTCAGCTCCTTGGGCCCTTTCTGGTCACAGCTCTCCACCTGGGCCACCACAGTTCAGTTCCCCCTCTGAGGTGCCTCAATGTCCAGGCCACTTCTCCCAATGACTCATAGGGGGAGAGGGGGGAAAAGAGAGGCAAGGGGGACCCAGACCCACCCCTACTCCAGGTCCCAGCCTAGGGACCCTGTAGAAAACAGCCATCCACTGTGGTCCTTTTTTATATGTCACACAGCTTCTCTAATTCCCTGGTCTGCTTCCCCAAGGCCCTGTACCATCTTCACCCTTACCTCAGAGCCTTGTCCTAATGGAGTCCCAGCAACCAACTCAGGACACCTTCTCACCCTCCCCAACTTCTAGCAGCACTGCCCTTTCGGAGATTCTGCAGCTCTGCCTGCCTGCCACACAACATCCAGGCTCCGCCAGCTCCAGCAAGGAACTACAACTTACTCTGGCCCTGCTGCACCTCTTATAAAGACCCGCTGGACCCTGATTGGCTGTGTCCCACACAGCCACTCTAGGCAGCTTGAAGGACCCTCTCCACTGCCCTTTTCTGGGGCGGGGTGTGGCAGGGCCACAAGGCCTCCAGCAAGGGGTCTCAGAGGATTTGATATACCCCATCACAATAATAGTGGTGGTATTCTTCAGAGAAAGGTGCAATAAGCCCTGTAGTGGACAATCATGGGAACATCTGCCAGCATATTTCTTCCTAACCTCCATTAGCTATTGATTAGCTTCTGCCTAAAATATGAGGATTTGTTTTATTTAAATTTTGCAAATATCTATATATAGCTATATCTAGCTAGCTAGCTAGCTAGCTATAGCTATGTATGTATACATACATACATACATACATAGATAAATGGGCAGAAACTAATTTGTATGTATACATGTTTTTTTCTGAATCCTACTAAGCTCTTGATCTTAAAGGTGTCTTTTGGCAATAAATTAAATATGTACTATGTTAAAAAAAAAACCTATGCTTGTTTTTATCATTTATCTACATCTACTTTTAATTATTGTTTCACCCAGTTTACCAAGAAGTAAGGCTACTATCTTGTTAAAGATAGAATCATAGAAATGTAGGACTGGAAGGAATCTTGATAGGTCATCTAGTCCAGTCCTCTGCACTGAGGCAGGACTAAGTATTCTCTAGACCAGTGGTTTTCAAACTTTTTTTCATTTGAGGGCCCCTAAAGAATTTCTAATGGAGGAGCGGACCCCTTTGTAAATCTTAGACATAGTCTGCAGAGCCCCAGGGGCCTGCGGACCCTAGGTTGAAAACCATTGCTCTAGACCATCCCTGATAGGTGTTTCTCTAACGTGTTCTGAAAAACCTTAATATGGAGATTCCACAACCTCCCTAGGTAATTTGTTCTAGTGCTTAACTACCCTGACAGTTAGGAAATGTTTCCTAATGTCTAACCTAAAGTTCCCATAATTAAGTCCACTGTTTCTTATCCTGTTGTCAGTGGATAAGGAGAACAATTTATCACCTTCCTCTTTATAACAATCTTTTACATACTTGAAGATTATCATGCCCTGCTTAGTCTTCTCTTTTCCAGACTAAACAAACACAGGTTTTTTCAATCTTTTCTTGTAGGTCATGTTTACTAGACCTTTAATCACTTTTTGTTGGTCTCCTCTGGATTTTATCCAATTTGTCCACATCTTTCCTAAAGTGTGGTGCCCACAACTGGACACAGTACTCCAGTTGATGCCTTATTAGTGCTGAGTAGAGTGGAACACTCATGCTAATACATCCCAGAATGTTGTTTGCCTTGTTTGCAATAGTATTACATTGCTGACTCATATTTAGTGTTCATTATAACCCCCAGATCCTTTTCTGCAGTACTCCCTCCTAGGCAATCATTTCCCATTTTGTATGTGTGCAATTGATTATTCCATCCTAAGTGCAGAACTTTGCATTTGTCCTTATTGAATTTCATCCTGCTTATTTCAGACCATGTCTCCATTTGGTCAAGATCAGTTTGAATTTTAATCCTGTCCTCCAAAGTGTTTGCAACCCCTCCCCGCTTGCTATTGTCTGCAAACTTTGTAAGTTTGCTCTCTATACCAGTCATTTATGAAGTTATTGACTAGAACCAGACCCGGATACAACATTTGCTGCCCCCCAGTTCTCCAGTATAGTAGCTGATTTCAGTGAGACTTTTTTTTCTATTTCCAGTTCACCCACTTCATTCTTTAGTTCTTTCACAGACATACACACACACACACAAGAAACTGATTGACTAAATAATTCACCATGCCAGTCTATTTTATGTGGAAGGTGCTCAGATACTAAAGAGGTATGCAACAGTACAAAATCCTAAAATACATAGATTTCACCACAACTGAAATTTGAGTTGCAAATTGGTTTTCACCTAACTCCACAGATGGTTTTGACTAACAAATGGAAACCAGAGTTCTAAAGTAGGCATCTGTAGATAGGAATATGCCATGTGGAATACAGTTTATTTCCTATGGGCTCTTTTGCTTTTTGGCAATGAGAAGTTTTATTTGTTTTCATCAGGCCTTTTATTAACATCCTGCTAGATATATTTATCTAATTGCACATTCTATGTCAGTAAATATAGCGGGTACAATGGGAAATTATGGATATACAGGAAGATCTACTGGCAGGAGTAAGGGTGTGGCCTGTGTATATGCAAATTTCACTTTATTGGCTGCACTCTGTGGGGCAGATCCCCAGCGGGTGTAAGTTGTTGTAACTCTGTGGAGTAAATGGAACTATGATGGTTTAGACCAGCTGCGGATCTCCCCCTGTCCCTAAGCCATTCTTAAATCTGTGGGTTCAGCTTGTTAGCACAACCTGCTATGTGTCCTTGGATATGCCCCAGGCACAGTGGGCCATTACTAATAAGGGTAGCACACTCCACACACTATGCTTTTTGCCACCTGCAATACATTGTCCATTAGTTACCCACTTCTGCTTTCTGCTTGTTGGGACGAATATATCTTTCTTACCACTTGCAGCTGAATATAGTTATGAACTGTCTGGCTGAAGTATATAGTACACTTCATCCCATAAAACATTAGAATTAAGTACAAGCAGTCACTGTGTTAGACTCTTTAGCAAAATTTATGTTTTCAAAAGTTCTACTATTAGGAAGTCAAACAGATCATAGAATAATTATCTTCATTCTTACACAAAGACTGACTTAAAACATTTTTACATACTATTACTTCAGACTTCTGTGGCTATAGCTTCAATTATATGGCTCTATTCATTTAGTGGAATATAGTCAGTTATGGATCACAGCAAGTGTTTTCTTTTGTACTAAATATTACATTTTATTTCAGTTAATAAAAAAATCTTATACTTATGTAGCACTTTTTATCCCAGAGGGGTTTTTTTTTAAGCAATTTATAAACTAATATGCAGGAAACAGTCATACATCCTGAAATGCAGCCACTTCTGGAGTGGAATAGGACAACAGTTTAACAGCTCATTGTAACACTGCACAACAATTCAGAAAAGGAAGAGGATAATATAATAATAATATATTCAGTAATACCACAACCAGCTGAAACTATGAATGTGTTATGCAGGAGGTCAGAGTAGATGAACTTCTGAACTTAAAATTTTTGAATCTGCAAGAGATAGGTAGGCAAAATTCCCACTAGAAATTTGGCCAGGACACTAAGGTAAATAACCCTTCTCTTTCATGTAATCTATAATAACCACAAACAGTTCAGTGGATCTAAATGGTCAGGACATCAGTTTCATGTTGCAGCAAAAAGACACACCCTCCAGCAGCAAAGTTTCCTAACACTGTGCAAGAACATTGGTTCAATACAGACTTTCAGGAAAGAGGACTACCAAGTGAATCAACAATATTTCCTGTAGAATGCTATTTTCCTTCCGATGGTCCCTGTCCTTCCGCATTTCCCAGAGGTCCACATCAGCTTAGCTTGTGAAATCTGGTAAGATAGTGCAACTATCCCTCTGAAGTCTATGTGACACTTTATTTATGAACATAGGTGCTTTTAAGGAAACTTTATAGCTTTACCATTGTGAAGAGCAGCAGCAAACAGGAGTTTCAGCGAGCACTGTTGCAGACTCTGTGCTTGGAGATAGCTGGACTTGATGAGTGGTGCATTTGATCCATCTGTGGGTTGCTTGTTTAAATGTTTGTTCTCTATGTATGAGCAGTAGCTGGGCTGTGGTCCCCAGAGTAAGCAGCTGAGACAGGTCTGTTTGTTGGTGCCTTGGTAGGGGCCTCAAGACTCGTACCCTTGGAACTTTTATCTGCTCTGCCATTTGAAGCCTCTGAATGGTTAATTGCTTCCTGGTGGTGAGGTTTGAACCAGGCAAAGGGTGTGGGTGTCAAAGCCCAGACTCCAGTCTGAACGGGAACGTCTATACTGCCTGTTTTTAGCCTGGTAGTGTGAGCCCCGCAAGCCTGAGTTAGTTGACCCAGGTTCTGAGACTCACTGCTATGGGGGTTTTATTGCAGTATAAATATTCCCTCAGAAAACTTTCCACCAGTTATGTCTATGACAAGGAAATGCTTTTCCATCTGATCATTGCCATCTTTCCATTGCCTTTATTCTGGACTACCCACTTCAGCTAATATTGAACTGGAGGAATGTTAAATAAGAGAGGATACAGTAATGGAGAAAGCAACAACAGAGAGTAGGGGAATGGATATCAAGAAGAAAGATAGTGCCAATACCAATTACACTAACAGGTAGGCAATACTGGCACTAGAATGACTGTACCTAATCGGGTGAGGAATCTGGGCATAGACAAACAGAAACAACTAAGATGTTTGTACACCAATGCAAGGAGCCTGGGTAACAAAATGGAGGAACTAGAACTAATGGTGCAGGAAGTGAAACCAGATATTGTAGGGATAATAGAAACATAGTTGAATTGTAGTCATGACTGGAGTACAGGGATTGAAGGGAATGTGCTGTTCAGGAGAGACAGAAATAAAGATAAAAGTGGTGAAGTAGCATTGTATATTATGAATGAGATAGACTGTAAAGAAATTAGAAGTGATGGAATGGATAAGACAGTCTGTTTGGGGCATAATCACTTCGGGGAAGAAAGCTCTCAGAGGCTCCCCTGGGATAGCGCTAGGGGTATGTTACACACTCCCAGGATCTGATGTGGATATGAATAGAGACCTCTTTAACATTTTTAATGAAATAAATATTACTGAGAATTCTGTGATTATGAGAGACTTTAATTTAATGGAGAATAAATGCTACTAATAATGGTAGGGCCCACGTTTTCCTGGATGTGATAGCTGGCAGATTGCTTCACCAAAGAGTCACCAAACAAACAAGAGGTGATGTCATTTTAGATTTAGTGCTGCGAGGACCTCACAGAAGAACTGGTTGTAGGGGACAACCTTGGTTCGAGTGATCGTGAGCTAATTCAATTTAAACTAAATGGAAGGATTAACAAAAAATCAGTCCGCAGCTAGGGTCCTTGATTTCAAAAGGGCAGACTTAAAAAAATTAAGAGAATTAGTTAGGGAAGCGCACTGGACTGAAGAACTCAAGACTGATCTTGATAAGTTTACAGAGGAGACGGTATGATGCGACTGCGTACAATGGCATAGAGCCAATCTGCAACTGCTAGCAGCAAATATGTCCAACAATTAGTGATGGGACACTAGATGGGAAGGGCTCTGACTTACTACAGATAATTCTTTCCCAGGTGTCTGGCTGGTGAGTCTTGCCCACATGCTCAGGGTTCACCTGGATAGCCCTATTTGGGGTCAGGAAGGAATTGCTCCCCAGGTCAGACTGACAGAGATGCTGGGGGTTTTCACCTTCCTCTGCAGCATGAGGCACACGTCACTTGAAGATTTAAACTAGTGTAAATGGTGGATTCTGTTGAAATCTTTAAATCATGATTTAAGGACTTCAGTAACTCAGCCAAAGGTTAGGAGTTTATTACAGGAGTGCAATGTGCAGGAGGTCAGACAAGATGATCATGATGGTCCCTTCTGGCCTTAAAGTCTATGAGTCTATAAGTCAGTGAGCTCAAAAATTTCAGTCTTTCCCTCATCCCTATACAAGTGCACCTGGCTGTTATTTTGACCTCTCACTCACCAGGCGGGACTCTGTGTTCTCTCATCCTACAGAAATGAGATATTGAAAAGACTTAATTCACATTTTCCCCTGCTCAGAAGCCTTCCTTAAATATGTCAAATTGATAGAATCACTACCTGAACTGTTTTCTGAATGTTTTTTGCACCATCTCTCATTGAAGGCTGCATTCCTAGTGCTGATCACATCAGCTCAGAAATGTTATATTGTTCCATAGTGTAGCGAGGCGACGACTCACCAGCGCGGCGCCTCCTGCTGGTCGTCCTGGGAATTAGCTCTTCCAGCTCAGAGCGCCCTCTGCAGGCCAGTGTCTCGCCTGCCGCTGGCCCCCGTGTCCCTCCCAGACCGTGGTGCCCCTTTACCTTGGGTGCTGCCCCCTGGCAGTACCCCCACTCTCTGGGTCTCCCCACCCAGGGGAACCCCCAACCCTCTACCCCGACCTCGCCTCAGTGGCTACTGCCAGTCACCATCTAGCCCCCGCTCACTGGGGCAGACTGCAGTCTATACCACTCATCATCAGCAAGGGGGGGTTTGGACCTGCTGCCTTTGCATACCCTGGGCTGCACCTCTGCAACCCCAGTACTCTTCCTGGCCTTTACCAAGGCCTGCAGCCTTGGGGTTTTCCAGCCTGGAGCTCCCCAGTTCCTTTGGCCTTTCCCCAACCCTGCTCCACTCTAGGTACCCTGCTGATCTCCCAAGCAGCCAGGCCCATCTCTCTCCACAGCTAGAGAGAGACTGCCTGAACTCCTGGCCCACAGCCTTTTATAGGGCCAGCTGTGGCCTGATTGGGGCGTGGCCTCCCCTGTGGCTGCTTCCCCAATCAGCCTTGCTTCTGGCTCCCTGGGGCAGCCCTTTCCCAGGGCTGTTGTAACCCCTTCAGGGCCAGAGTGGGTGACCACCCCGCTACACCCCCCCGCAAAAATCCCATGCCCGGGGGAAAGGGGGTCATCTAGCCTGTGCGGCCCGGAGATGTCCCACAGCCGCACTCGCCTCTCCTCACTGTCCTTCAGTTTTAAGGCTAGGTCTTCCTTCTCCTTTTGGGCTTTTTGTAGCTCCACCTCCGCTGTCCGGAGGGCCTGTTCTGCTGCTGTCAGCCGCGTACCTAGGCTAACATCCCCCAGGCCCTCTAACTTCAGGGTCTGGGTTCCCGTTGTAGCCTGCCCTCCATCAATCTGGGTCCCTGCTTCCTGCTGGGCCCACTCTGTCGCAGTATCTTTCTCGGATACCTTCCATTGGGTGTGGCCCCCTGGTAGGTCTATGGCTCCTACTGCAGCGTCGACCCCGTCGGCCTTCACCCCCACCCCGGGGTCCTTAGGTATTCCGTCCTGCACCCCTCGTCCCTTGAAGGGGCAGTGTCTCTTAATATGGCCCCTCTCCTGGCAGAAGAAGCAAGCTCCTTGCCTCCTCCTGGCCTTGGGCCCTGTCCAGCCCTTCCTGGGCCTAGCCCTCCCTGGGCTGCTCTGGGCCGCATTCCTTGGGTCTGGGAAATCCCTTCACAGGTGCCCTCGCTGTCCACAGGCCCAACATGTCGGTCCCCTCTTGGTTTTCTTCACCCAACCGCGTTTCTCAGGGTCTTGTCCCTTCTCCTGTTCTGGGTGCGGCTCCCTGCCCCCAACCCATTAGGGAAAGTCCCGTCTTAAATGTCCATTCTGCCCGCAGGCATAACAAGCCCTGGGCCCTGCCACTGGCCTCCCGGCCCTGGTGCTCCGCTTCTCATGTCCTTCTCCTTGTTTCCTCAGAAACTCCTGTCGGAGGAGTTTTACCAGGGCCCACTGTTCCCATGCCAGCTGCCCCAACTGTTTGTGCAAGACCCATTGCACCTCCCACTGTCTCTCCTGGTTCTCCTGGACCACACGGAGCTCGGTCTCACGCCACTCCTGTGTCCCGCAGTCCCCTTCTGTTGGAGCCCTGGCACCAGAGACCAGCCAGGGATGGCACAAGAGCCTTCCGCAAAGAACACCTCTGCGTATCGGGGATACATCACCCCTTTCTTCTCTCTGCTCGGCAATAGTCCCAGTCCTTGCCTTGCCCCTTATATCAGGGGCGGACCGCACTTGCCCACATTCTCCACCACCTTGTAGCGAGGCGACAACTCACTGGTGTGGCCCCTCCTGCTGGTCGTCCTGGGAATTAGCTCTTCCAGCCCGGAGCGCCCTCTGCAGGCCAGTGTCTTGCCTGCTGTCGGACCCCGGTGCCCCTTTAGCTTGGGTGCTGCCCCCTGGCAGTACCCCCACTCTCTGGGTCTCCCCACCCAGGGGAACCCCCAACCCTCTACCCCCACCTCGCCTCCTTTGGTTTCAGAGACTGCCGTCACATGCTGGTGAATGTGACCCTAGGAGTGTGGGTCTATGAAGGCAATATGCAAAGAAGTAAGGATAATAAATCTGCTGCTAGGCAGTGACTGCCTTCCCAAATATTTTTGAATTTTTACATTAGATTAGTGGAAGGAACTGAGTGGCCACTGGGGCTTTGTCCCCATATATATTTTCAGAATAGGGCACAGAGAGATAACTAGAGGGTGCATATCATCCCATTTGACATCGCTAGCAAGAAAATTCCAAGCTCATGTGCTGAGGGTGTGCATGTCACCTAAACTCTAATCTTGTCCCATTGACATCAATGGCAACACTCCCACTGGCTTCACTGATAAAGGATCAGGCCCCTAAAGCATGGGTCCAATGCAGGGAATTATCTGTTAGTATGGTAAGTAAATTTTTTTCCCTTTGTTAAGAGTATCTTTTTATACAGTTCACAACAGTCAACGTAAACTAACTCTCTGCTAATAGGGAAAGTGACTAATGCTATGCCCCGGAAGTCTTCTTGCATATTTTTTATGTTTATAATGGGTGTATTTCTTCACGTGAACTTGTCAGCATTTCCCTTTGTCAATTAAAAATGTGGCCAATGTTGCGATGAAGGTTTTGAATAGAAGTGTTGCAACTTTGGTCTTCAAGCTCAAGCTCTTACACAAGAACTCAGCAAATTATGAAAATAATTCATAGCATGGCCATAACCACCCATTTCTGAAGTTTCTCAATATTGGCCCATATTTCTTCTTATCCTGAAACAAAAGAAATAAATTATTGTTTCACTAAAAAGAGTGGAATAATGCAAAACCAGCAGCAGACTATTATATTGGAACATCATATCATCCATTGGAAAAAACTGTCCCAGGACACCAAAGAATGCCACCAAAGCACTCCAAGAATAAATGTTCCAGCTTAGTGGGACATTGAATTGACTTTGGTTTCACCAAGAAAGATTCCAGTATTCCTCTTTCTGGATTAATTCTTACAGTCGGGTGTGACAGCTTTGCTTAGGAATTTACATAGATCTGTATTGTCGGTACTGGTGAAGCATTTCAAGTAATACATGGCACAGTATACATTCGTTACAAGCTATTTACAACAGGTTGATTATAGATGCTGCTGTAAATCATGGGCCCAATTCTGCCAAGTTTATGCATGTGGAGTGGCATTTAGGTGAAAATTCCAAGGGTCTGCAGAGAAGACTAACACTGAATATCATTTTAACATATTTTGCTGATTCCACTCTTACACCTAGTCCTATTCTCTCTTCAGCCTTAGCTTATTTTCTTCTAGAAAGCAGAATCATCTTCAGTTCCTTTTCTGAATCTTCAAACTTCTTTCCCTCTTTCTATGGCTGATCCTTAATCAAGAACAGGAAAAAGTGTCTCATCTATCAACCTCCTGTAAAAGATGTCCAGTAAGTTTACAGAGAAGACCTCATTTAACATACTTAAAATCTGTCAGAACTTCTTAATAAATCCCCATTTTCAGGGTCTTATAACTTAGGAAGTAAAAATTCCTTAGTGCTGAAGCATAGCTCATAAATATTGCTGAAGGCCAAGAGCTGATTTCTTAATTATCCTTAGCTGGATCTAGGGCAGGGGAGGGCAAACTACAGCCCGTGGGCCAGATCCGGCCCATCAGGGCTTTCAATCGGGCCCATGGGATTGCCAGCCCCATGGCACAGAGGGGCTAAAGCACGCTCCCTGCCTGTCCTGGCCCCGTGCCGCTCCCAGAAGCGGCCAGCACCACGCCCCTATGGCCCCTGGGGGCAGGGGGCTCCTTGCGCTGCCCTCGCCTGCAGGCACCGCCCCCCGCAGCTCCCATTGGCCAGGAATGGGGAACCACGGCCAATGGGAGCTTCGGGGGAGGTACCCGCAGG
Organism: Terrapene triunguis; assembly: GCF_002925995.2. NCBI lineage: Eukaryota > Metazoa > Chordata > Testudines > Emydidae > Terrapene > Terrapene triunguis. Next base: position 4,744,209 of record NW_020664374.1, on the reverse strand, counting down.
CGAGGGCAGCGCGCAGCAGAGTTGCCTGCCCCCCCGCCCTGCCAGGAGCCACTGCCGGCCACTTCCAGGAGTAGCACAGGGAAGTAGCACAGGGAACCTGCCTTACCCTTCCTGGGCGATGTTGCCACCCCGGAGCAGCATCGGGCCGGAGCCCGCACCCCGAACCCCTCCTGCACCCCGCACCTCAACCTCCTGCCTTGAGGCCCCTGCCACACCCCTCCTGCACCCCACCCCCCTGACCTGAACCCCCTCCTGCACTCCACACCCCCTCCTGCACCCTAACCCTCTGCCCTGAGCCCCCTCCTGCACCCCTCCTGCACCCTAATCCCTTGCTCCAAGCCCCTTCCTGCACACCGCACCCCCTCCCATACCCCACACTCCCTCCCACACCCCAACCTCCTGCCCCAGCTCTACATTCATGGCCCTGAATGCAATTTCCCCACTCAGATGTGGCCCTCGGGCCAAAAAGTTTGCCCACCCCTGATCTAGGGTGACCAGATAGCTCGTGTGAAAAATTGGGATGGGGGTAGGGCAGTAATAGGGTCTTATGTAAGACAAAGCCCCTAATATCAGGACAGTCCCTATAAAATCAGTACATCTGGTCACCCTAGCTGGATCATACTTTCAGTTTCTTCTGTTACTACTTCTGATTCAAGCCTTTTCAATATTCAGTGATGACTGATAAATAGGAGCTGCATTGTAATGTACATTCACATTCTTGTGGTTAAAGCACTAGGATGGGTCCTAGTCTTGACCCTGTCACAGATTTCCTTTCTGATCTTGGGCAAATTATCTAACCAGTCATTCTCAAACTTGGGCCGCCACTTGTTCAGGGAAAGCCCTTGGCGGGCCGGGCCAGTTTTTTTACCTGCCACGTCTGCAGGTTGGGCCGATCACAGCTCCTACTGGCTGCGGTTCACCGCTCCAGGCCAATGAGGGCTGCAGGAAGGGCGGTCAGCATGTCGCTCGGCCCGCGCTGCTTCCCGCAGCCCCCATTGGCTTGGAGCAGCGAACCGCGGCCAGTGGGAGCCACGATCGGCCGAACCTGCGGACGCAGCAGGTAAACAAACCGACCCGGCCCGCCAGGGGCTTTCCCTGAACAAGTGGCGGCCCTAGTTTGAGAACCACTGATCTAACCAGTCTGTACCTCCATTGTCCTGTTTGCAAAGAAGTCACGTAATACTTGCTTTCTTCTCAGGAATGTGACAAAGTATTATTTTTTAAAGTAGTCAGAGAGCCTCAGAAAAAAGGCACTATATATAATGAAAGAATTGTTATAAAAAGTTCTAAAAAGGAAGTTAATGTTATATTTGGGTCATACAATCTGAATATTCACCTAACATCTCAAGAGCTCAGTGTACAGAGTTTTGTTTTCACTTATGATCTTTTGCTTGCTGTAGGGTCAAATTCTGTTTCCAGCCATTCTTTGTTTCCTTGCAAAACCTAATAAAACAACAAAGGAGCAAAAATTAATTTAGTTCTTCCCCATACCCAAACAAATATGTGCTTTATTATCTTGCATTACATTCTGCTGATATAACTAAAATTCCTTTGATGGTAAAGTCATTGCAAATACTTCACCTGGATTGTGGTTTTATACCTGGTGTAAATAATTTCAGTCAGCAATAACTAAGATTAATTCAGCTTCACCAGCAAAGACTCATTGGGTCAATATCTACTGCTTTTCTATGAACCAAAGGCATTTAATGGTACAGCTGGAAACTAAGGCAAAGAACTAAGTAAGTTAGTATTTGTGTAAGGTGAGACGGGAGATACTTGCAGATTCGTGGAGGCTACTCTCTGCAGATAAAGCAATTTTTCCCCCCAGCCTCATTTGTGTGGGGGCACTGCAAAGTAGTAGTAGGCATCGGTGTATGGTTTATTTCAAACCAAATAAAATTTATTGTCCATATCCTGGGGAGAAAGCAAAGCAAATCCAGGTGGCAGAGTGAGATCTAGCCTGTTCAGCACAGAATCACACTCGATGAAGTACAAAGGAAACCAATGGCTGTGCATAACGATACTTATTTCTGCAGCGGAGAGGAACCTTCTGAAAACCACAGAACCAGTGACTTTATTAGATCTGATATGAGCCAGGAAGAGAGACAAGATTGTGCTGTGAGAACAAGCCTGAACGGAGAACAACACATTGCTGTGGGCATGTGACGGAAAAGACAGAGCCATGGGAAAATAAGGGTAATAATTGACTTGCACCAGGGGAAAAAGCTGACCTTTTCTGAAGTCAGATCTCCCCTCTGAGCCAATCCCAGGGCACATTTTCCCTGCTACCACCTGGAGGTCCACATAAGCGCTGGCCCTTAGTGGTATTCATGCTGAAAAACCTGTAGCATCACTGGAAGATCTGATTTTTCCTAGTCAAGGGTTTCAACTGTCTGAAGTTGCATGTTTGGAATGGAACTTGTCCTATTTCTCTCTGTCATGACAATGCCCTGAACATGTAATACATCCCTTATGCCAAGGAATGAGAATAATAATTTAAGTTGGTACAAGGGGACATAACTATGAGCAATGGACATAATTCAGAAAGGGAGAAAACTGGGCTGAGTATCAGAAAAAAACTTCAAGTCAGCAAGATCCCTTGGACTGGAACAGTCTCTTCCAAGGGAAGTAATGGATGCCACATTGCTTGAACCAGTTAACGCTAGATTGGATGAAACAATAACCAAAATGTATTGTGGGGACCAACGCTGAACTGGCAGGGGAATCCTACGTAAAGCTGGTTTGGAATGTCTTGACAAAATGCTTTCTCATCAGAAGAGTTTCTCTGTTCCAGATTAGAACTTCTGGTGAGGTGAAAGAGAAGAGAGAGATATCAGAATAGCCAATACTCCAAAGATTAGGGCACTCTGCCTGATTCAGAACAGAGACCCTACAGCCTATGTGAGCACCCTAACTACCAGGCTATCGGCTATTCTAGAGTAGGTCACTCACTCACTCTGCCTTGTGGCTTTTTTTCCCCCCACAAAATATTTCTAAAGGTCTCATTCTAAAACCTCAAAATGTTTCCAAACATAATTCTTGGTTTCTGGACAGCCCTGCTTATTAGGTCTGTTCTGTCTGTGATTTCTATTGTTCCATGAGAGCTTATGGAGATAAATGGAGATGGTATGTCACATGTTGAAAAGTTAGCCCTTAATATCTCTATTAGCTTTGGGTGAGCTCTCCTTGGCTTCACACACTCAGTAGGCTTTCTATCTCTTTTTTAAAAAGGTGCTTGCGCGCCAAGAAGATTTATTTTTCGTATTTACTTCATTGTGATAATTGATTAATGTCTTCAGGAGTATAGCTCCAGAGTAGCTCCAGATACTTTTGTCTGTAGAGTGGAACTGCTGCGTAGTCTGAGGCAAGACAACGGAGGTGCTACAACTCTTCACAGATTGTTATAGTTGAGTTCTCTGACTCACACCCCGATGGTTCTATGGTCTACTAGTTCTCTTCTGGAAGGACAGACATTATACCAATGGATTCACTAAAACATCAGGGGGCATACGGTCTGGCTTGCAAGCTGTGCTGAGCACAAGCCCAGTGGATGAGGGAGAAAGGGTGGCTTTAGGCAATCATTGTAGTGCCCCTGAGCATGAGTCAGATCATCACAGGCTATAGTGATGATCATCACAGGCTCCCCAGATAGTTTAGAGCAGCACGAGGGTTGTCTCTATGGTGCCAGCAACTAGTGGCTCTCAGGCACCATTCCAGTAACTGGGGATTCCTATGGCATTGGGCTGCCCTGGCCATACCTGTTTTCCCCTAGATATACTTGGAGGCCAGGAGGGGAGAGGGTGCAGGAGCTACTACAATGGTTCATTGCCACCAGAGAATTCCACTGTGTGGAGAAAATGCTCCACTGACTGCAACTGCAGGCTTTGGGGATGCTTTGTTTGGGAGACCAGCACAAAGCTGCCTTAACAGCCCAGAAAATCTGACCCCTGATATATTGACATTGCAAAATAATTTGCTTATGGTGAAAAAAGAGATGGTAGGTTTCTTCTCAATCCTTACTTTAAAATCCTATATACTGAAGCTTTCCACTTTTTTGACTCCATCAATGGGTTTTACCCTCTAATACACTCAGAGAAACCACCACTAAACTTTTCTATTCATTTAGTGACCACCTCCAGTTACAAGAATATGCTAAGTCAATCCATGCATATGTGTCATTACCATGCCTAGTGAATACGCCCACTCATCACATAAAGATCAATGGAGTTCAGCCTAAAACAGAGGTTACAGTATGGGCCATTGTATCCACTGCCTCGGTTCTGCATAGCAAAGACTGGAACATATGCACAGAGATCCTTTCATCAATCTAAATCAGCTACACTAGATCATTTATCCAGGTACTAGATATATTCATTGATAAAATAATTATGGGTAAAGACAGTAATATATCTCTCCCTAAAGGATACATTTAAATAGGCACTCGAATACCAACAAGATAAGTGCCGTAGAATAACCTAGATAGATAGAAAGAAAATTGAACTTGTGTGAGCTCAGAGTTGTTATGCGTGCAGCATTCAAAGTTCAGATGAGCAAAACCAACATCTGTTATGTGCCTCTTTAACACCTCCTGTCTGTGTGAATTATTTTCTTATTATTAAATTTAGCTTGCGGTGTACCTTGTAGCCAAAAGTTACTTAGCTAAACAGGTGATGAACACAGTATATATGAGCCAGACAACTTTATTCTGGTAATGTTAGTTTGTAACTGGAAAGTGTGATCTTTTGTGACCTTTAATACTATTGTGGGCAAAGTGAGAAAAGGGGGAAAAAACACACCAAAACTTATGAAACTAAATGAACTGCTTATATTCTTGGCTCACCTATAAAAAAACCCTTCATAGCTGTTGGACCACCTAAGTTCTGTAGTCTTCCTAGGCTCTATCAGTATTAAGCTGAGGCTGGTACAAGGGGGCATAATTGTGTAATGGGATGATTTCAGAGAATCACCTCATTCTTCAGCACTCCTGGAATATTTAATAAGGCAATGTGTGCTGCACCCTCTTTGAAAATGAACTTCTTGATTCCTACCTTTGTGAATATCTCAGAGGGCAAACTCATGCATAACAACTTTGCAAGATTGTGTGAGCATGTCAGAAAATAAATCACATTGCATTAAGAAGTCATTACCCTGAAACACAAGTTCATAGTGTGATAGACTCCAAGAGTCATTCCTGGGTCCAGGAATCTCCTATTAGCATTGGTTGAGTAATGAAAGATCACATCATTGCAAGAAAACCCAGGATGGCAGGCAACACTAAAGCCTTGAGATTAATATGGAGATGTCTCTGAGTTTTCTCACTGACTGCCTGAGAGCAAGGTTGGGCCCTTGTAGGAATAAGTTATGCAGGAATTTCCAATTTGGTACACTCTGATGCACCCCAGAACAGCCATCACAAAACACAAGGACATTGAAGCAAGACACGCAGATAGGTGAAATCAACACATGTAACAACCATGAACCAGTTAAGTCAGCAACAGTCTGAACAAAACATCATCACAGTCCAAATGGCAGGTCCTGAGTAACTGCACACACCCAGCGCTATGGGCACATACACACAGGAACTGGAACTCTGAGTTCAGGGAGCAGGGCCCAGGAAACGAACAGGGAGCAGGAAGCAATAAGCAGGGGAAGCAGGAAGGCAACACTCCCCCCCCCCCCCCATCATCACAACTTCTTTCTCTTTTCCCCAAAAGTTCAGCGGTATTTTACTGGGGGCACCTGGTGATCCTGGGACTGTCGGTTACGTCTCTGATTCAGCTCAGGGGGTGGATGATGTTGCTGTGGCGCAACGTTCCCAATTAGCCACATGACATCACCATATGCAGAAAGAGTGTCCTCTTCCTTCCCTGTTCCCCTCCCAGTAGGCAAGATATCTCGCTGGCTAAGAACACATTCTCTGCATGGTACTCGCACTCGCCACACTCCAGACCCTAACATATCACTAGCAAGATTTGAAGATAGGAAACTGCAGCCCAACACAACTGCAGCTTTTTCAGAATCAGCAGCCCTTGTCTCACTGGTTACTTTCTTGTACTGTGGTAAGAAGCAAGAACCTCTGGATAAATGTGTGCTATGAGTTGTTTGCCAAGAAGAACAAAACAAGTGAGAAACTGCCACCAACAATGGCCTCCTTCAGGCAGCTCCTGAAACATGCAAATTATCAGTCACCCATATTGACTCATGCAACAGGCCAGTATCTTCAAGTACCCTCTGCCAGTAATGGATGGGTGATAGGACAGCTCGTTCCTAAAACAATGTTGCTGTCACCTGCTCCAGAAGCCATCCTCACATTTGTGCAGCGTGGCTGCAAGAGTACCTGTGCAACAAAGAGATTCAAATGCCACAGGGAAGATTTGGCGTGTTGTGATGCATGCAACTGTGACAGTCAGGAGCGTAGCAACAGCGTATCGAACACATCAGATTCTGAGGGGGAGTAGAAATGTTTCAACTATCTGCTAATTACTGTGACTGTTTTTCTGCAATATAGCTCAAAGGAGATCTGCATTAGAAATTCAGTAATTCATAGTTATATGTAGGGGTTACATGAGAGTACATGGCTGTACTTTGTTATTCACATGATATATTCATACAAGACATTCTACGGCCCTCCTACTAGGAGTCATTACTGTTATAAATACCTTACACATATTGTCATCGTATTCAGTGATAGTAAGAAGATATTTCCAGTTGTGTGATGTGTGCTTAGACTTACGTCTTCCGCTGAGCAGATAACATAAAAAATGGTTTATAATTAGGGGTAGGCGGCCTTGTTATCTGCATGACTTCATACAAATAGCAGATAGAACAACTTTTTTTAAATCAGTCCATTCTACAAATAATGACAAACACACTGATGTATTACATGGTACTAACAAGCTCATACTATTGTGTGACTACAGACTTTTGCTTTAACTGAAGACAACACACACCAGTCATCACACAATTAAAGGGCGAAAAAGCTCTCTACGCCACTGCATTCCACACAGTAGAAGGCTCAGCCACATCCAGTAGTTAGAGTGCTAGTCTGAGACCCATGTTCGAGTCCCTACTCTGCCAAAGACTTCCCATGTGACCTTGAGCAAGATACTAAGTCTCTCTGTGCCTCAGTTCCCTGTCTGCAAAATGGGGATAATAATACTTCTCTGTCTTAGGAGGGTGTTGTGAGGATGAATATATTAAAGATTGTAAGGTGCTCAGCTACTTTTGTAATGGGGAGAGCGCCTTAGTTAGATATTTGTTTTATGCTGTTCACTTTTTATTGTTTTGTCTTTTTACCCAAGTACATTATAAAATACCTTGATGCCTCAGTTTCCCCATCTGTAAAATGAGGATAGTGATACTTACCTCCTTTGTAAAAGGCTTTGAGATCTGCTGATGAAAAGTACTGTGTCAGAGTGAGGAATTATTACTATTGATTAAGTGCTTCAAATGTATAGTTATTGTGAATGCATATGTGTTCTCAATATATATATTTTATAGTATACAACAAAAAATCTCAGCTGTACACTATTTTGGGGCACACCAAAATGGAGGCCCCTAGCTGGAATCATAGAATCATAGAATATCAGGGTTGGAAGGGACCTCAGGAGGTCATCTAGTCCAACCCCGAGGACCAATTCCCAACTAAATCATCCCAGCCAGGGCTTTGTCAAACCTGACCTTAAAAACCTCTAAGGAAGGAGATTCCACCACCTCCCTAGGTAACCCATTCCAGTGCTTCACCACGCTCCTAGTGAAAAAGTTTTTCCTAATATCCAACCTAAACCTCCCCCACAGATATACAGTGTCTGATTTTCATGGTGCTGAGTACCACAGCTTCTAGCGATTTTTATTGGAATTGTGTGTTCTCAGTTCCTCTGAAAAATCAATCCCCAGGTGTCTTGACTTAGGCACCCAAAATTAGAGGCAACATTAAAAAATTTGACTTATATGTCTGTAACATCAGGTGCAAAGCCCTATAAAGACTAATGAAGTACTTCACTGTAGTAGTGGTCAGACATGTGACCATTATAGAAAACATTCTGGACCAGGCTGTGCCTAATTCTACATGGTTGCACAGGGCAGGACAGGACACAAAAAGGCTCTTCCCTCTCCTCAGATCCTTGCTTAGAAGGAGAGCACACACTAGGTATGTGTACACTGCAATTAGACACCTGTGACTGGCCTGTGCCAGCTGACTCGGGCTCACGGGATTCAGACTCAGGGGCTGTTTAATTGTGGTGTAGGCCTTGGCTACACTTGCGAGTTACAGCGCTGTAAAGGCTCCCCCAGTGCTGTAACTCACTCCCTGACCACACTGGCAAGGCATTTGCAGCGCTGTATCTCCGTGGTTGCAGCGCTGCATGTACTCCACCTCTCCGAGAGGAATAGCGAGTATTGCGCTGCCGCTGCAGCGCTGCGGCGCCAGTGTGGCCGCCCAATGCGCTGTGAATGGCCTCCAGAATTATTCGGCAGTATCCCACAATGCCTGTTCTAGCCACTCTGGTCATCAGTTCAAACTCTACTGCCCTGGCCTCAGGTAACCAACCATGTGACCGACCCTTTACATTCCCCGGGAATTTTAAAAATCCCCTTCCTGTTTGCTCAGCCCGGCGTGGTGTGGAGTGCTATCAGCGAATCTTTCCAGGTGACCATGCCTCCACGCGCCAAGCGAGCCCCAGCATGGAGCAATGGCGAGTTGCTGGACCTCATCAGTGTTTGGGGGGAGGAAGCTGTACAGTCCCAGCTGCGCTCCAGCCGTAGGAATTATGATACCTTCGGGAAGGTATCAAAGGACATGATGGAAAGGGCCATGACCGGGACGCCCTGCAGTGCAGGATTAAAGTGAAAGAGCTGCAGAGTGCCTACCGCAAAGCCTGCGACGCAAACGGCCGCTCGGGTGCTCCCCCCGCGACCTGCTGATTCTACAAAGAGCTGGATGCGATACTTGGGGTTAACCCCACCTCCATTCCGAGCACCACCATGGACACTTCAGAGCTGGAGTGGGGGGGGGGAGGAGAAAGAGGAGGAGGAGGAGGAGGAAAACGGGAGTGATGGTGGTGGGCCGGATGGAGACACCCCGGAATCCCTGGAGCCATGCAGCCAGGAGCTCTTCTCGAGCCAGGAGGAAGGTAGCCAGTCGCAGCGGCTGGTACTTGGTGGAGGACAAACAGAAGAGCAGGTTCCCGGTAAGCGGTTTTTTTTTTCGGGAAGGAATTTTTTCGGTGCGGGCTCTTTGGGAGAGGAGGGTTAGGCATGCATGCCTAGATGCGGAATAGTGCATTGATGTGGTTTATCACATCGCGGTAATCGGCCTCGGTAATCTCCTCGAATGTCTCATCCAGAACGTGTGCAATGCGCTTGCGCAGGTTTATCGGGAGAGCCACCGTGGTCCTTATCCCAGCCAGGCTAACGTGTCAGCGCCACTGTGCTGCGAGGGGCGGGGGGGGACGATTGCTGCATACAGGCAAGCTGCATATGGGCCAGGGCGGAAGCCGCATTGCAGTAGAAGACCCTCCCTTGCTTCCCAGGTCACCCTCAGCAGCGAGATATCGTCCAGGACGAACTCCTGTGGACAATGTTGGGACAGTGTTCAGTGTAGGTGTCCCCTGAAGCTGTTGGCTCTCCCCAAGGCACAGAAAACCAGAGGACAGTGCAGCCCTGAAACAATCAGTCCCCCTTACTCACCATTTTGAGGCTCCCGTGGGATATGTGTGCTCTGTTTCGGATGGGAAAATTATGCTATTGTGTAGACCCTGTGTGTTTTCTACTCCTTAAGTGCGGGGGGAATCATTACTCTGTCTGGTATAAACAATGATGCCTCTGTTAAATGTTGCATTTTGCCTATACAGCTGCATCAACCTTGAGACCTCAGCCGTCCCTCTTATCGCCTGCTCAGAGACTGCAAAGACTCAGGAAGAGACCGCGAAAAAGCAAAGAAGACATTCTGCAAGAAGTGATGCGGCAATCTATTAAAGAGAATGAGAAAGCACAGGACTGGAGGGAGAGAGAAAGCAGGATCCGCCAGAAAAACGCAGCGCACCGGCGGCAAAGCACCGCGCACCGGCAGCAAAGCACTGATAGGCTCATAAGCATCCTGGAGCGCCAAGCAGATGCTATCCAGGAGCTGGTAGCCATGCAGAAAGAGGAGCAGTACCGCAAACGCAAACGCCACCCACCCCTACAGCCCTTGTCCCAAAACTCTTTCTGTTGTGCCCCACTGTAACCTCCAACCCACTTTCCCCAACTTCCATGTTCTTCATGCCACCCGCTGCCTCCAACACCAGTATCTTCAGCACCCAGCCCTGAAAACTATGACCCTTACCCTCTGCACTCAACCCCCATCACCATGCAGTATAGCTGTCCTGAAGTGCAGCACTCACTGCACAGCACACCAGACAGGACATACACGAATCTGTGATTGTACTGTTCCCCACTCCACCCCCTTGTTTCTTTTCAATAAATGGATTCTTTGGCTTTGAAAACATTCTTTATTATTGCATAAAGTAAAAGACTCCTTAGCCCAGGAAATAAACAGGCACTGCAAGTCTGCTTGTCTGCTAAGCAGACACTGATTCCTAAAGATTGGAACTACTGCACTTCACTCCCGTGCAGGGCACCAGATATCACTGCTGGTTTTCAGCCTCAAATTGCTCCCTCAAGGCATCCCTAATCCTTGCAGCCCCGCGCTGGGCCCCTGTAATAGCCCTGCTCTCTGGCTGTGCAAATTCAGCCTCCAGGTGTTGAACCTCGGAGGTCCATGCCTGAGTGAAGCTTTCACCCTTCCCTTCATAAATATTATGGAGGGCACAGCACACGGATATAACCGCGGGGATGCTGTTTTCGGCCAAGTCCAGCTTCCCATACAAAGATCGCCAGCGGCCCTTTAAACGGCCAAAGGCACACTCCACAGTCATTCGGCACCGGCTCAGCCTGCAGTTGAACCATTCCTTGCTGCTGTCAAGGCTCCCTGTGTAGGGTTTCATGAGCCACGGCATTAACGGGTAAGCGGGATCTCCAAGGATCACAATGGGCATTTCAACTTCCCCTACCGTGATCTTCCGCTCTGGGAAAAAAGTCCCGGCCTGCATCTTCCTGAACAGCCAAGTGTTCCGAAAGATGCGTGCGTCATGCACCTTTCCGGGCCAGCCTGTGTTAATGTCAATGAAACGCTCACAGTGATCCACAAGCGCCTGGAGAACCATAGAGAAATACCCCTTCCGATTAATGTACTCGGATCCTAGGTGGGGTGGTGCCAGAATAGGAATGTGCGTCCCATCTATCGCCCCTCCACAGTTAGGGAACCCCATTTGTGCAAAGCCATCCACTATTTCCTGCACGTTACCCAGAGTCACGGTTCTTCTGAGTAGGATGCGATTAATGGCCTTGCAAACTTGCATCAACACAATTCCAACGGTCGACTTTCCCACTCCAAACTGGTTTGCGACCGACCGGTAGCTGTCTGGAGTTGCCAGCTTCCAGATTGCAATAGCCACCCGCTTCTCCACTGGCAGGGCAGCTCTCAATCTCATGTCCTTGCGCCGCAGGGTGGGGGCGAGATCCTCACACAGTCCCATGAAAGTGGCTTTTCTCATCTGAAAGTTCTGCAGCCACTGCTCGTCATCCCAGACTTCCATGATGATGTGATCCCACCACTCGGTGCTTGTTTCCCAAGCCCAAAAGCAGCGTTCCACGGTGCTGAGCATGTCCGTGAATGCCACAAGCAATTTCGTGTCATACGCGTTACGCGGCTCGATAGCATCGTCGGACTCCTCACCTTCACTCTCACTGTCACTTTGGATCTTAAGGAATAGTTCGACAGCCAAACGTGACGTGCTGGCGAGACTCGTCAGCATACGCCTCAGCAGTTCGGACTCCATTTCCTGCAGACAGACTGCGCTGCACAGAAACCGTTGAAAGATGGCGCCAAAGGTGGACGGAAACAAAGGGATTTCTGAGATGTGAAGCGATGCATCACGGGGCATTGGGACAGGACCCAGAATTCCCCGCACCCATGCCCCCTTCCCACAACCCATGGCTCCAGAATGGGAAAAGGTGCTCTGTGGGATAGCTGCCCATAATGCACCGCTCCCAATAGCACTGCAATTGCCGCAAATGTGGCCACGACAGTGCGCTGGGCAGCTGTCAGTGTGGACAGACTGCAGCGCTTTCCCTACTCAGCTGTACAAAGGCAGGTTTAACTCAGAGCGCTGTACATCTGCAAGTGTAGCCAAGGCCACAGATGTTACGCATTGGGTTGAAGCCTGGAGGACCCTGTGAGATGGGAAGGTCCCAGAGCATGGGCTCCAGTCTGTGCCTGAATGTCTACACTGCAATTAACAGCCCCACAGCCTGAGTCCTGCAAGCCTGAGTCAGGTGGCACAGGCCATACACAGGTGTCTAATTGCAGTGTAGACATACCCCCTAGAGTCCTTGTTCTCAGAACGCAAAGTCCCAGCCAGGCTAGGGCTTCTGCTGTTTATAGCCTCTTCAGAGGAAGCAGCTAAAGGTGGGGCTATGCTTCACAATGACCTGTCTGGGTGCAGACGATATCCTTTCTGAGAGAGGCTCAGCAGCCACACTCCCAGGAGAGTTTGAAGGTATTATGTTTGCTTGAGGTACAACGCATCCTGGAGACCTAGTTGACAGCGTGCATTTTCACACACACACACCCAGTGTGGTCTGATGGCAATAGGCCACAATCAGTTCCTCTCTGTTTTCTTTGTGCTGATTGCATCTTTCATCCAGAGGTCTCTTAGCACCCATTTCTTTTAGAAGGTTGTTGTTTTTTCTTTTTAGAAACGTATCCTCCTCATCTCATCAAGACAGTGAATTGTTATGGGGCAAATATATGGATCAGAATTTTTGTTTCAGATGCTCTTAAAAATAATAACCTGGCTGGGCTACAGCTACCAATAGGCAACATTTTGCTTTTAGATTCACACAGCAGATCTCATTGCTCATACTCTGCCCCTTCCAAGGGGACAGCAATATATGTAGTAAGGGAACATTTTGAAGCCCATTATCCACCACACTTACATGACATACAAATTCCACTTGTATCGCAAACAATGACTATTGAGAGTGTGACTCCCCATAAATGGCTTCCCGTGTGTATTCTGAGTATAGCTGAGTTTTCCTTATATACTGACATTGGGACCAAAACTAATTAATTCTTCCCCTTAAGTATCTCAGATCAGTAGTTTATCTCTTGCTGTCTCTTGTAGCAATGCTGATTTTTCTCCTGATTTTCCTTTTATGGAATTATATAACCATTTTAAACAAGCCCCTACAGACTCAGGGCCCCCTTTCTTCTGCTTCTACAAACTTATTTCCTTCTATAATGACAGGTTTCAGAGTAGCAGCCGTGTTAGTCTGTATCCGCAAAAAGAACAGGAGTACTTGTGGCACCTTAGAGACTAACAAATTTATTAGAGCATAAGCTTTTGTGGGCTACAGCCCACTTCTTCGGATGCATATAGAGTGAAACATATATTGAGGAGATATATATACACACATATAGAGAGCATGAACAGGTGGGAGTTGTCTTACCAACTCTGAGAGGCCAATTAAGTAAGAGAAAAAAAACCTTTTGAAGTGATAATCAACCTATCCTTGTAACAAAGCCCGATGCCAACTCTGTCCACATATCTATTCAAGTGACATCATCATAGGACCTAATCACATCAGCCATACCATCAGGGGCTCGTTCACCTGCACATCTACCAATGTGATATATGCCATCATGTGCCAGCAATGCCCCTCTGCCAGGTACATTGGCCAAACCGGACAGTCTCTACGCAAAAGAATTAATGGACACAAATCTGACATCAGGAATCATAATACTCAAAAACCAGTGGGAGAACACTTTAACCTGTCTGGCCATTCTATGACAGACCTGCGGGTGGCTATCTTAAAACAGAAAAACTTCAAAAACAGATTCCAACGAGAGACTGCTGAGCTGGAATTGATATGCAAACTAGACACAATCAACTCAGGGCTAAATAGGGATTGGGAATGGCTGAGCCATTACAAACATTGAATCTATCTCCCCTTGTAAGTATTCTCACACTTGCTTCTTATCAAACTGTCTGTACTTGGCTACCTTGATTATCACTTCAAAAGTTTTTTTTTTCTCTTACTTAATTGGCCTCTCAGAGTTGGTAAGACAACTCCCACCTGTTCATGCTCTCTGTATGTGTGTATATATATCTCCTCGATATTTGTTTCACTCAATATGCATCCGAAGAAGTGGGTTGTAGCCCATGAAAGCTTATGCTCTAATAAATTTGTTAGTCTCTAAGGTGCCACAAGTACTCCCATTCAAGATAGAGTGGGCTGTTAACACTTCTGCAGTCATAGGACAAAAAGAGGGGGTTAGTGGGTTACAGATTGTTGCAATGATAAGCCATAGATCCAGTGTCTTAGTTCAGTCCATGATTTGTAGGTATATTACAACAATCTGTAACCCACTAACCTTGAATGGTCCCTTTCAGTATGTGCTAATTACTTACGCTAAACAATCTGTTCCACCTTGCATTTTGCTGTGGTGCTGGGAGTTCCTTTCCCAGACTTGAGGGAGAGCTCCATGTGGCTCGAAAGCTTCTCTCTCTCACCAACAGAAGTTGGTCTAATAAAATTTTTATTAAAGTTAATGTTAAAAAAGTTATACAATACATAGGTTGGGAAAAGAGTGTCTGTACATCTGGGTATAGTGCTTAGATTATCCACAAATACAAAGTTTGTTTTTAAAGTCATATGACACAGAGTACATAATCAGCAATAACCCAAATTTAGGTGAATAGATTTAACAATACAGTTTAGATATTAGAATTTAAATACTTGGGTACATCACTCATGAAAAGTTGTACAGAGATTTGGTTGTGGAAAGCAAAATATATCAAGGAGTGGAGATTGTCCCTCAGGGCACATCTTCACCGGCAACGTTAAAGCACTGCCGCGGCAGCGCTTTAACGTGGCTTGTGTAGTCGCGGCACCAGCGCTGGGAGAGAGAAATTCTTTCTCTCAGATGTAAATGACTATTCACAGCAGTGCAGAATCTAGCCCCCAGTCTTTCAGGAAATGCTGAAGAGTTTGCAGTAGCTTTCGCCACATGGTACATTGGGTTGTGCAGAGTTCCTTGGTTCCTACTGAATCCCTGGAAACCCCTTCCTTGCTAAACAGGGGAGAAAAGTGTGTTTGAGAGTAGAGCCAGTATGTGACGTTGAGCAGAACAGAAATAATGTGCACGATGACTCCAAAATGGGTTGTTATGTAGCTCACTTGGAGTGTAGAATTCACTTTAACTCCAACCCCAGTTGTGTTATTACTGATGGGTGACTGAAGTCAGGGGATGAAACATACTAGTCTACATGTCCCAGGTCAAAGGGCAGGACTGAGGCCCCAGAGTGGGTGACCGGAATCTATCTGAATCATGCTGTTTTGTTTTTAAAATGAAAAAAAGGTTTCACTTCAGTTAAGAAGTCACTTTGAGATACAGGCTGTTCTCCTGGGGTTTTTGGAAATGCCTTTTCCGTGGCTGAACTTGGCAGGACAGACATATTGACATTTTGCATCATCAAAACCACAGAAGTGGAGATTTTCATAAGAGAAAGAAGAGGAACAGCAGCTGAAATGAATTTAGAAATGGACAGGTTGTAATGACATATATTAATGATATTACCTATTTTCGTTTATTTCAGAGACTCTCATACACTCTGGAGATATTGCTATCCATATGGAACACATTCTGGGTTCTGATAAAAGCAGTGAAGTTTGTCCCTATAAGGGCACAGTTTAGACCAACACAAATGTTATTTTATAGTATTATGATTACATCTGTAGTTAGGCATGGCATCCTAATATCCTGTACACTTTGTTCAGTGTGCTGAATAGCTTTATAACCCATTACAGATACTGCACTGTGCTGCTAAACTTTGTGTAGCTTATTCAAAGATAAAAATGTCTCTGCAGGTAACTTTAGGGGAAGAATTCTAGACATTCAGGCTATGTCATCAGTGCAAAAAAGGTGTGTTTTTACCTAGGTAGTTAACTCCTAGCTATCTCGATGTAAAATCCCAGTGGATACAAGGCACTGTAGTTTTTATCTCAATGTAACAAGTCGAAGTCAACCCCTAGTGGGAGGTATAGGGTTGACCTCAACTAGCTATATCCAAGTAAAAACTATTAGTGCCTTATGCCACACAGCCCTAGCTGGATACTCACCGGGCTGCTGTGTTTGAGTCCCAATACACAAGACCCATGTGCTCTTAAGCTTCCCTTGCTCTAAGTGCCATGTCTCTCTCCCCTTGGCCTGCCTGGCATAGTTTCTAGGCATAGGCTCCCTGTCTGTTACTCCTTCGTGGAAATGGGACCGCAGGACCAGTGCTGACATCCAGACTCCCCAGTAGCTTAATCATACCCTTTCCCGGAGCTCTAACCTTGTGGGTGCTCTGGGTTTACAGTTCACCTCTTCAGGGACACTTGATAGTGGAAGCACATAACAGACACATAGGTTTTGTAAGGGCTCCTCCAAACCAGTCACTTTTTACATTGGCTAGCATAAAAAATACACAGATCCAGATAAAACAATAACACCTGTAGGCATTTCCCTGCCTCATTTTCTTTACTGCTCTTGAGCATTCTTGGGGCTTAAGTCAGAGTCCTCTAAGGGTTCCAGGATCCCACCTCCTGCACATGATTTCTGCACATGAAAGTATGCCCCTCTGTTCCTCTCTTCTGCCTTCCTGCACATGGTTTCTCCTCTGGAACATCCAATCTTTCTGGTCACTTCTCCCTGTATTTCTGTCTCTAAAATAGCTGGTGACAGAGCCTTTCTTTTATAACCTCCTGACCTCTTTGTCAGGTGACTCACAGATCAGCCCCGGCAGGCGATCAGAGTCCCCCACCAAATGTTCTCTTGCTTAATTACCATCCCCCAATAGTTCAGACTTGAAAAACTGGTTTGCCCTGGACAATAGCCATCTCTTTATCCAGGGGGGCTCCATTTGAATGGACATTCATCAAAATTTAACAACCCTGTACTGTTAGTTCTGTGCCAGGTGAAATAATTTATCCTGGCCCCTCCTGTGGGTTTTATCTCAATATGGAGACAAAAGACAGCAGAGAAGGTAACCAAGTCTCATATTCAAAATGGAATTTGTAGTCGGACACAGACACATTTCCAGAGTACCCAGGATCACCCTGAATTCGTAAATTGTACATAAATTCCCCTAATCATCACACCTTGTCTCCACTCAGATTTTATGTTGAGAAACCACACCTCTTTGTCAGTGAAGACAAAGCCTCAACTGTGGGTTGAAGAGATGGGGTTTGACTCATACCACAGTATGGAAGTGAATGGACCTGATTTTCCATCACCTCACATCTTACTCAGTTATTTACATCTGACACAGGGGGTGTAAATGCTACCATTGTGCTGTAGTGATGTGTGACATCCACTTCACACTGGTGTGAGAGACTTGTCTATACTAGAAAAGTAGAACTGATTTAACAAAATTGATTTCAAATCGATCTAGTCAAACTGCTGCAAACCTCTAATGTGAGACATACTTAAACCTGTTTAATCATTATTGAGACAACACCCGCAACGTAACTTCAAGATGTTTCCACCAACCTATCTGCAGCCCCTCTCTCATCAGGATTGAGAAGTGTGTTATTAAAATGTAGTGTTAATCCCTAGCTCCACATTTACATGGTGGGAAGTTTTGAATAATGGGGGGCTTTTATTTTAAGAAAAAACATTGCTTTTTAAATTTTTATTCCCTGCTAGTTGGCCCTCCTACTTCCACATTTCAAACCACTCATGCTGTCGATGTAGGAGTGGGATCCTTTCAGGACAAGAAGTGGGAGGGAACAGCCCTGCTGTTGGGGATACCAAGATGATTTCCCACCTCCTTTTAGAAGGGGGTTCCAGGCCCTGGAGGTAGCTGACAGGGTGGTGGAGAGGAGGGGATGAATCTGTTTTGGGGGGGCAGGTAGTGCAATGAAGAGATGGGGGGAGGATGTTCTTGTAATAAAGGGTATTTTGCAATAAACTTGTTCCCCCTTTTCACTATCTTACGCAGGCAATGTACACAGAGAAAAGAAATTTCCTAACTCCTTGATGTCAGAATCAGGTGGTACAAAGCAGAACCACCACTCTCTGCTCTTGCCAACAAGGAACACGTGCAAAGGGAGACCGATTACACTCTTTGCCCTGCATTTCCCCACATGCAGTGAGCAATGTTTCCCCTAATTTTTCCCATGCATGTGCAGAATGAATTTTGCTACATGCACCAATATGGAGGTGATGTGTGGTGGGGGTGGAGCCGAGGGGTTCGGAGTGCGGGAGGGGGCTCAGGGCTGGGGCAGAGGGTTGGGGTGCCGGGGGGGTGAGGGCTCTGGTTGGGGGTGAGGGCTCTGGCGTGGGGCAGGTGATCAGGGGTTCAGGGTGTGGGAGGGGGCTCAGGGCTGGGGCAGAGGGTTGGGATGGGGCTGGAGATGAGGGGTTTGGGGTGCAGGCTGCCCCTGGGCTCCCCCCTGCGCTCTCTCCCCGCAGCAGCTCTGGGCCAGGCTGGCACCACGGGAGAGGCACCTCTCCCCACCGCAGCCCTGAGCACCTGCGCAGCCCTTGATAGGCTGGTGCGCTTAAAGGGAACTGAGGCAGTGAGTTAAGGTTTGAACATAGGATCAGCATAAAATCATGGACATTAAATATCAAAAGCCCTATCACATGTGGGTTCCATCTAGCCCGTTTCCTAGGGTTATTCCACGGCTATTCCTTACAGTGTATTTTCTAGTGCTTTGTTATTGACCCATTTTAGTAAACCCATGGGTAGGGCTATGACTATTTTTCTATTAAAAGCCCAATTTTGACCAGAGGGTTGCACCCAGCAGGTTCTCCGCTGTCCAACTGTTGGCACAGTTCACACAGCAAAGGCATGACCACAGTTCTAGTCATTAAACAGGATTCCCTTCCCAGCCCCTGCAGAGGTTAACTGCAAACAAATGTCTGGGGATTTCCAGCAGGCACCACTCCATTAGTCCTGTGAGTCCAAAGCAGATTCAGCCCAGTCTGTCATTCATGACACTACCAGCCCTTGGCAGAAGTCTTCTCAATTCAGGCTGGCATGTTTCTCCCTGGATCCTATATCCCCAAACATTTCTTTTTAAAGGTCTCTTTCTACTGAAGACTGAATTGTCAGCACCAACCTGTAGGCCTGACAAATTGTACACTTCCTGCATTGCAAAGCAGTTTTTTTCCCTCATGTATAAGGAAACCCAGTAATCCTTTACTGATCTTTCTAGAGGCAGGGTACATACACCTCATCACAGGCACTTCCTACCCTTGATCCACCCCTGACTTCTAAAAAACAAACCTTGTTTTTTGTCTAACCTTCCTCTAACCAGAGATTAGGTACACACGTTGTTTTGGAAGATCTAAAAGTTACTCAGTCTGAGTTTTTAACATAACACTTCAAAAATGCCTTGGTCTGAAAACTCTACATTTGTTTCATTCCATTGTCCATTGATTTCATTTAGCCCAGGGGTTCTCAAATTTCATTGCACCGCGACCCCCTTCTGACAACAAAAATTACGACACGACCCCAAGACAGGGGACCGAAGCCTGAGCCCGCCTGAGCCCCTGCACCCCAGGCAGGGGACCAAAACCCAAAGGCTTCAGCCCCAGGCAGGGGGCCTGTAACCTGAGCCCTTCCACTCAGGGCTGAAGCCCTGGGGATTCTGCTTCAGCCCCGAGCAGTGGGGTTCCGCCTTCAGCCCTGGGCCCCAGCAAGTCTAAGTCAGCCCTAGCGAACCCATTAAAATGGGGTTGCGATCCAATTTGGGGTCTCGACCCACAGTTTGAGAACCGCTGATTTAGCCCTTTTCATTGCCCAGATATCCTTGAAAGTCATCACTAGGACAGAAAGTTCCTCACAAATATCCCCCCCACACACCAAAAAAAAAGATGCCTAGGTGTTGAGAATCCTCCCCAACATTCTGCTTCTTACCTTTGTCCTGCTCCCAAAAGCTGCTGGGTTCCCTAGCCACTGGCAAGTTCTCATAAACACACCCCTCATCTGGACAGAAATGCAGATGGGCTCTAACTGCCCAGGGCAGAGAGTCATTGGGCATCAGACAGCTTGGGAAGGGCGAGCAAGAGCAAAAATGAAGGAAGAGAGGCTGAGTGCTCAGGATAAACTGGTAGAGTGACCAGACGAGTGGAAAGAGCCTGGAAGGAAAAGGAGCAGAGATGAGCTTCTTTTCAATTAATCATGGCCCAAAAAGGAAACTAGCAGTGGAGGTGCTGGGATATTACAAAATGGCGGAGTTCATGCCCCATCTCACTCTCCTTCCCATTCATGACCCAGCTGGTGTAAACTTTTCTGTCCTACAGTACATGCAACTATCCGCCTCATCCTCTAGCCCAGGGGTCGGCAACCTCTGGCACGCGGCTCGCCAGGGTAAGCACCCTGACGGTCCGGACCAGTTTGTTTACCTGCCACCTCTGCAGGTTCGGCCGATCGCGGCTCCCACTGGCCGCGGTTCGCTGCTCTGGGCCAATGGGGGCGGAGGGAAGCCGTGGCCAGCACATCCCTCAGCCCGCACTGCTTACCCTGGCGAGCCGCGTGCCAGAGGTAGCCGACCTCTGGGCTAGCCAAAACTTGTAATCCTTTCATTGCCAAAACACATCCACCTACTGTTCCAATAGGTGTAACCCATTCAGTACTGGAGTGCAAACAATACTTCCATCTCAACACTGAGGGCGAGAGAGCAAGTGCGAGAGATATTCAAGGGCTTATTAAGCTATTAAATGGTTAACACAGAAAGACATATTAATTATCTCAAAAGCCCTTCTTGAAAAACAGTACAATGCTCCAAAGGGAAATGCAGCAAAAGAGAAACTGGAGGATGCACCCTGCAGAGCTGGTTTCCTCCTTCCTTCTGCCTTTACTACAAAAAGAACAGAACTAGGCTTATATCAGGAGAGGTTTTGGCTTGTTATGGGTTCTCTCTGCAACCAGGAGAAGCTAGTAGTATTTGCCGGGTATGCTATACTTACATTCATAGCACCACCTGGTTTTAGAAATGCAGCATTGCAGCTACCCATTGATAAGAATGGAAAAATCACCAAACACTAATTTGGTTGTTCTAATTTTTGCATGATGGCATTTACTAAATTTGAGTGTTTGACTTTGCAAACGCAATGTTCTTTTAGCACAGTTTTTAATGTAATTTTATATATAATGGACTCCTGACCTCTTTTCTCTTCCTGCTGATTTTAAACAAGTTAGTTGGTGGCCCACAATTCTGTGCTACCTCTGTAGAGTGACATCCTCCCAAGAAGGTTTCTTACACAACATGCACCACCTCAGTGCACTCACTCTGCAGCCAGTGTAACTGTTTGAGGATCTGCCATCTTATTACTTATTATGTTTTAAATGGCTGATTCTGCTAACTAAAGTTTCTCCTCCATGATAACTAGAATTGGTTTCATATTCCAGTGCTTTTCTCCATGGATTTAAGCCCAACAGAACCACATAAAGAGAAAGTATTGCTTATGATTGTGATTCATTTATGGCAAGTTTAGTGATATTTGGTGTTTTCTTAAAGATACAGCTCCTGGAGTCAAATGATTTTTCAGAGAATTCCACCTCTCATTTTTTAAAGTTTCTAGCTCCCATAGTTGTGGAGGAATAGTTGAAACTATGAACCCTAAAGGCTGAAAACCCACAAGGCAAGTAAAAACACAAAATGTATTATTTTAAAAAAATCTCATGACTTTTAAGCTAATCTCATGATTTTTTACATCTATCTCAGAATTTCTGAATGTTGAGATTAGCTATCTTCAGCTAACCATGCTCAGTAAAAATGCTGCAGAATGGTTCTACCTTGTCACCATCTTATTGCCCCCGTGCCCTAGTCTTCCTGAAATACAAACTGCTATAGGCAACAGTACTTCAGACCCATATTTTAAATCTGCTCTAACATATGCACTGTGGAGCTCAAATGCTGTTTCGCCATGTGACCACTCTCATTTGAGCTTGGCAAACTGACGTGGGGTAATCCTGAGTGCAGATCCCTTGAGATAAATGTTGCAATGAAGACAAGCCCATGGAGACACACCTCTGAACACTTCCAAGTAAAATTCCCCCTTGTCCTTGGAGCAGTAGTAAATCTGCTGCTTTGATATACCTAGACTCTGGCCAAAGGTGGAGGGGAGGCATGTGTGTGGAGACACATTATCACCCATTATCTGTCCATTATCACACATTTCCATTCCCTTGTTCAGGTGGGTAACCTCATTTACTCAAAGTCCGGGTAGGGCAGGTAGGGGCTTAAGGAGCAGTCTCTCTTGCTCCCCACATGAGCGTGTAGTCCAAGTCATAGTCTCACCACTCTTAACCCCTGTGTGCATCATTTTCTCATCTGTAGAATGGGATAATATTATCACAGCAGTGTTATGAGGATCTATTTGTTAGGGCTGCATTCATCATTGTACAGAGCTTGAATGCAGTGAGGGGGTGAAGGAAGGGAATGATAGGGAGCCAGTTGCAGTTCCCTGAGTCAGCTTACCGATTTTGCTCTAAAGAAAAGCTGCAGGGGGGCAGCTTTAATTTATGCAGACTTGGAAGGATTAGATTTGTATTGGTAAATGTCCATAAACATCAATTTCACTGTACACACACAATCCAAAGAAAAATATTTCCTTCAATAATAATCAACATTTACAGATAGACAGAGTAAGAAAAATGTCACGTGAGAACTTAATAGAGTCAAACTCACAGTGATTTAGACTTCTGAATTAGGCTGGTTACAAATGGACTAGCAAATGAATAGTAAAAACAGGTGTGATTTGTTGACTGAGGTATATTATTTTGTATATTTTGACACGTAAACAATTTGTGTTTTAATGGTTTATACAGCTTTAACATTTTGAATCTGAAAGTCTACTGCCATTCAATAATTGTCTGACATCCCTTCCCTCCATAATTTCATGCAACTGTGAACATTTAAATCAATAAAAACAGAAAAAATGCCTAAAAATAAACATTGGTATTATCCATCAAAATTATTTTAAAAATCAAATTCTGCCAGGTATAAATTTATGCCAGCAGAGAATGCAACAAAGTGAACTAAGTAGACTGAGGATCCACCCCATTAAATGTTTGTGAGGTGCTCAGACACTGTGGTTATTGGAACCACAAAAGTTACTAGATAGAGCTACTATGTATTTACCATCAATATACTAGAAATGTAGCAATTCTTGCTCTGCTAATCCAGAAACATCCCATGGTCTCACTTTATTTCTCAACAAATAATAAAGAGCATAGTACTATAAGGAGGGGGCATATTATTAAATCTTCCTTACTTGTACACTTATCCACAGAAACTTTGCTAATATATTATGAAGAATTAAAACCGAACTACACTTGTCAACGTAAGAATATAAGAACGGCCATACTGGGTCAGACCAAAGGTCCATCTAGCCCAGTATCCTGTCTTCCAACAGTGGCCAATGCCAGGTGCCCCAGAGGGAATGAACAGAACAGGCAATCCTCAAGTGATCCATCCCCTGTCACCCATTCCTAGCCTCTGGCAAACAGAGGCTAGGGGCACCACATAAGTGAACAAGGTACATTCGGTGACGTATTAGCCTTCATTTTTAAAAATTCATGTTTGTTAAAATGCTTGTTCACAAACCCTTAATGGGTCTGTTATTAGTGGGAAGGGGAAATTGCTGCTTTAGCAAACGTGATTTTTTGTATGCCATTGTATCTGTATATTGGTTCATATGCTATCTATTTAATTTAGTAGAAACCATCACAGTGAGTAAAAAACTACAGCACATACATCTTACCATTTCCATTTCCTTCCAAAGTGGGATTAATTAAAAAGTCAGCTTTTAACTTTTGATTTATTTTTCTAAAGTCAGAAGTTCCTGCCCAGCTTATTGCATTACAATAAGTGTGAAACTGTCACACCCCCTCCACATTCTGTGTGGGCTTAGGGTCTGGATTTTACCCAGACAGTCCAGTTTTTGGCTTCTGTGTCTAGGTGCCATTTAGGGTTCCAGGTGTCCAGTTTTCAATGGGAAAGTCTGGGCAAAAATGGCACACAAACCAAAATGGCACACAAACCAAAAGTCTGGTTACGGTGGGGCCAGGGAAGGTGTCAGGTCATTAACCTACACCAGCCTCTGCTTAGCCAGGGCCACCTCGTACCTGCAGGCAAGCTCCTTGAGACACCAGCGAGTAATGGGGGGTGGGAGGGAGAGCAGCAAGTGATGAGGGGAGAGCCTTGGGGGGAGAGACAGAGCAGGGGCAGGGCCTTGGGGGAAGAGGCAGAAAAAGGGGCAAGGCCTGTGGGAAGAGCCGGAGAAGGGGTGGGGCCTCGAGGGAAGAGGTGGAGCAGGGATGGGGAAGAGGCAAGGCAGGGGGCAGGGCCTCGGGGGTCTAGTTACCAGCAATTAGAAAGGTGGCAACCCTATGTGGGCTACCTATATCCAGCTATCCACAACACCCCCTCCTGTGCTGGTGCATGGGGAACGGGCAGACAGGGGTAGGAACTCTGCCCTCCCAATGTTCTAGCCAGCACAGTGAGCTGGCATGAAGGGGAAAGTAATCTGTGCCAGATACAGGGCTGATGCAAATGATTCCCCACCCTGGGAAGAGGGGAAACCATGAACCAGCTTGTTCCTCTCTGAGTCACAATATGGTCCCTGGTCTGTTCCTGGGTAATACAACTATTCAGAGAACATAGGAACTTCCAAACTGGATCAGACCTAAGATCCATCTAGTCCAGCAACCTGTCTCAGAAAGTGGTTACTACTAGATGCCTCAGAGGAAGGTATGGGAACTCCACAAAAGACAGATGTGGAATAACCTGCTCCCCACATAGGTCTTATGCTGGTATCTAATAGTTATTGACTGGTTTAAGCCCTAAAGCACTAGGCTTAATATCCCTTTCAAAAACTGTGTTGACATTAAGTGTGATAATATTTTTATACTATATAAATGTCCAAACCCTTTTGGAATCTTGTGTGGAAAAGGATTCCTTGTATTGGTTTACAATTTCCCACCTTTTAATTTCACTGAGTGTCTCCTGAGGGCTTGTGGCCCTCAGTGCTTTGGGCTTGTTCAAACAACGGTAGTAGTTAACATTAGGAAAGAAGACAGAATTGAAGGCTGCCTAACCAGAGTAGCATTGAGAAAGATACAATGCTATACGAAGCTGTGGTTAATTCAGAAGTCATTTTAGCAATGGAGTAAACATAACAAGGAAAAATACAAAATACATTTTATGTGGGTGTACTTAGAAAAATACTCCAGGCTAGGTGTAAAATACTTAAGAATATGAGGAAATTCAGAAGCCTCCTCACCTACATACAAACATGAACATCATGATTGCCAAGGTTATCACTTTTAGAAATACCATTCCAAAATCACCTCCTGGTAACAACAGAGTGGTTAACTGAAACACTGATAGGCTGACTTCAGTGGCATCAATTTAGGAAGCAGTACTTCCTAGACTAAATCAAAAGTACAGAATCTTCTCTTGACTCGGGGTCCTGTGAAGAAATCCATTTATTATTCATTATTATTAATAATATTTGGCTACCAGTATTTTTTCATTCCGTCCCACTTTCATTCAATATTGTCTTAGTCACTTTTATTCAATAAGCACCAAGATCCTGCATTTGATGCATTGCACATAATTTGGTTGGTGTCAATCAACAAAACAGATTTGTAGTATTGAGCCTTGTTGTTCCTCCATCAATGTGCTCTGTTCTGTTCTAATTCAATCCATGTCATTTGGAAGAAGAACAGGACTCAAAAAGAACCAAAGGAAAATCCTCATCTGATGTAAACTGTCAACGCTTCAATGATTTCACTGGAGCTATAATAATATACACTCACAGAGGATCTTTTCCCAAATCTTTTGACATTCATTTGCTCACTCATTCATGCATTTTATTAAGGATATATTAAGCACTATAACTTTCAGTCAGTCTGTTCCCAGATTCCAAAATATCAAGAGTTCTATATACAATACCTGTTCCTGCTTCCACTGACTTTAGTAGGAGCAGAATTATTAATTAATCATATTGTCATTTGAACGCTGAAGCCTGGTCTACAACATTTGAGGATAATTGCATAGGAGTCACATGACAATTGCAACAGCCTTTAGAAGCTGTTAATTGCTCAAAACTCTATATTTACTAAAAAGATATCTGAGATCCAGTTTAGTATTGCAAAAATCACCAGGTGGTGCTGTTACACAACCTCACAAATTATTTTATATAACATTGGAGCATGTTATATAATTCTGTTATATAATTATACATTGGAGGGGGAGGGATAGCTCAGTGGTTTGAGCATTGGCTTGCTAAACCCAGCATTGTGAGTTCAATCCTTGAGGGGGCCATCTGGGGCAAAAATCAATACTTGGTTCTGTTAGTGAAAGCAGGAGGCTGGACTCAGTGACCTTTCAAGGTCCCTTCCAGGTCAATGAGACAGATATATTAGCATGGTTCAGTCTTTGAAGAAATGTTTTTATTGTGTTACTTTAGAGATGTAGTTTCTTTATGCGGGATCTGTGGTGAATGGCAAGGAAATTTTCTTTCTCCCTTAATCTCTCTAATCAGGGTCAATTCTTGAGGCACAGTTGCTCCCTGGAAACAAGGAATTGGTTTTTGTCCTAAGATTCCTAAAAGAGGAGATTATCTGCATGCTGTTTGTCCACCTCCATTCCAAGACAGGTGTAGCTAGTGTTAAATAAATAAGCTGTACTAAGAATATATGTCACTGATTTGTTTTCCAACCGGAAGTTGACCTACAAGGCTCTAGAATATGTTACCACTAGGCAGAGAGGCTACAGAGGGGCCTGACCCTGCAAGGTGCTGAGCAGTTTCAAATCCATTGACTTCAATATGAGTTGAGGATACATACCACCTCTCTGGATCACGCCCGCATTCATGTTTCTACAAGAACAGGGCAAATTTTACTTTATACTATGGGACACAGATATTATAAGTAGGATTAATAAACGCAGCATCCTAGAAGCATTCCATAACTGTAAACCAGGGATCGGCAACCTTTGGCACGCGGCCCATCGGGGAAATCTGCTGGCGGGCCAGGCCGGTTTGTTTACCTGCAGCATCCGCAGCTCCCACTTGCCTCAGTTCACCACTCCAGGCCAATGGGAGCTGCGGGAAGCGGCACGGGCCAAGGGATGTGCTGGCCGCTGCTTCCCGCAGCCCCCATTGGCCTGGAATAGTGAACCACGGCCAGTGGGAGCTGCAATCGGCCAAATCTGCGGACGCTGCAGGTAAACAAACCGTCCCAGCCTGCCAGCAGATTTCCCTGACGGGCCGCATGCCAAAGGTTGCCGATCCCTGCTCTAAACACTAAACACATTCTTATAATACTAATATCTACTTTAACTAACCCACAGGTGAGCCAGACTGGTTTCCAGCTATTCATTTGTCAGTGGTCAGCGAGGCCCTGGGCCTTGGCATGAGCTAGCACAGGGATTGGCAACCTCTGGCACGTGGCTCGCCAGGGTAAGCCCCCTGGCGGGCCGGGCCACTTTGTTTACCTGCCACTTCCACAGGTTCGGCCGATCGCGGCTCCCACTGGCCGCGGTTCGCCGCTCCAGGCCAATGGGGGCTGCGGGAAGGGCAGCCAGCACATCCCTCGGCCCGTGCCACTTCCAGCAGCCCCCATTGGCCTGGGATGGCGAACCGCGGCCAGTGGGAGCCGCGATCGGCCGAACCTGCGGACGCGGCAGGTAAACAAACTGGCCCGGCCCACCAGGGTGTTTACCCTGGTAAGCCGCATGCCAGAGGTTGCCGACCCCTGAGCTAGCACCTTGTCTGCCACTGTCACACCTCCCTCTAAAAATGTTAACTATTAACCCAATTGAAAGGACCTGAATAAAGGGAAGGGGAGAGGTGGAGTGGAGAAGGAGGAGGAGGTGGAGAAGATAATAAATGGATCACGAATGGGCATACTAAAACATCTTTGGAGGAAAAAGCTTTAAGCCTATTTAAGATACAGCATCCATTCTTGGTCATGTATGCTCAGGTGGTTGGATCTTGCATCTTGCTATTGCAACTATAAACAAAACTCATTACGCACTTTAGAAAAAAGCTAAAAACTATTCTTTGGTCCAAAGGGCAGAGTGAATATGATTTAATGTGGTGGGAATGAACAAGCTAAGAGTTTTATCATGTGTTAGATTAACTTGCTCTTAAAAAAAAATTTACCAAAACATACATTTTTTAACCAGGTCTAATCTCTACCATCTCAAGATTCTTCTTTTGTGGGAAAAGGTACCTGAAGCTTTTCCATTTGTCCCAGCCCAGAAGAAACCACTGAATCTATCTCACTATAATGGGAAAACTGCCAAACAGCACCATAGAGATGCTTAAGAACCAAATGCTGCAGACCACTTTGCCTGCCCTCTACTTGTTCATCTTCACCATCAGCATTCCCCTCAACTCTATCTCTTTGTGGTTCCTTTGCCGCCACTCAAGGCCTTGGACTCCCACCATTGTGTTTTCAATTAACCTGACAATCACGGACTTGCTCTACAGCATGCTCCTCCCTTTTCAAGTTGTCTACCACTTACGGGGAAATGACTGGCCCTTTGGACAGGTTCTGTGCCGCATCATAACTGTGCTATTCTATGCAAACATGCACTGTTCTGTTTTAACCATGACGAGCATCTGCATAGAGCGCTACCTGGGAATTGTTCACCCGCTGACGCACAGGACCATGAGACCCATTAGAACAGCTCTCCTCACATGCATCATCATTTGGATATTTGTTTTACTGCTGCACTTCCCACTCATGAAGACAGAGCTAACCTTCCAGGTAGAGGAGCTGCAGATAACCACTTGTTTTGATATATTGCCCAAAGCTATGTTTCCTTCAAGAAATCATTTCATCGCCTATTTTGGCTCTCAAGTTCTTCTGTGCTTTCTCCTACCTTTGCTAATAATGGCATTCTGCTACACCTTAGTCATTCGGACTCTTCTCAATTCCCCTCCCACACAACTAAGGGAAATTAAGAAGCAGACAATGTATTTGATAATAGTGTTGCTTATAGTCTTTGTAGTATGTTACGTGCCCAATATTGTGATATCAATCATCCATTTCGTCTATACTACCCAAAATAAGACTGCTTATGTGGAATATAAGCTGTCTCTGGCTTTGAATAGCCTTAATTGCTGCTTCGATCCACTTGTTTATTTTTTTGGTTCCAAAGAGTTTCGACAAAAGATACAGAAGAAGCTCTGCAAATGCATGCCTGATATATTCAGTGAAATGGTCAACACCTTTTCAGAACAAGATGTGCCAATAACATCCAGAGAACACGCGCCAAATAATTAAAAATGTATTTGATCTGGAACAGATTATATTAGTCATTGCACCGAATCATCATCCAGAGATTTTAGAAGTTGTTCTATTTTAAAACATAGACTGTCAAGAGATACAGAAAAGTACACCAGGCAATATATTGCCACAACTTATTCTGGAAACAAACCAGGCACTCAGGAAGGCTCAACGTGCATGGAAAAAGGCACATCTCTTAACTTGCCAAGAACAATGCATTATGGGACATAAATTACTATAAATTAGGAACACAAGAAATGTGTCAGTGCCAGGCAGGGGCGGCTCCAGGCACCAGTGCAGCAAGCGCGTGCCTGGGGCAGCAAGCCG
This sequence comes from Terrapene triunguis, assembly GCF_002925995.2. Lineage (NCBI taxonomy): Eukaryota > Metazoa > Chordata > Testudines > Emydidae > Terrapene > Terrapene triunguis. The sequence goes on along the minus strand of NW_020664374.1, from coordinate 4,714,477 downwards.
CAGGGGGTGGCCTGCCGGTCACTGTGAGGGCGGCAGGCAGGTGGCTTTCAGCGGCGCACCTGCCAGAGGTCCGCCGGTCCCACGGCTTCGGCGGCAATTCGGTGGCGGGGACGCCAATGGTGCGGCACTGGCGGACCTCCCGCAGGCGCGCCGCCGAATCCACATGACCAGCGGACCGCCTGCAGGCGCGCCGCCGAAAGCTACCTGCCTGCCGTGCTTGGGGCGGCAAAAAACATAGAGCTGCCCCTGGTGCCAGGTACCTGCATTCCCTTGGAATGTGTTTCTGGAACATTTTCTAAAACCTGTTTCCCAGTTCAGCATTTCTAAAATAAATAATTGACAGCAATAAAATAAACACCACGTTTGTGAGGGGCAGAGGAATAGCTGAGCCTAAAATGATTCACATCCCTTGACTTAGGAGTAAGCAAAGACTGGTGATTAGCATCTGTAATGGGGAAAAGCCAAAAGACATGCAGACAAGGTTTAATCTGGTCATGCAAATTTTATTTCCTCCTTATCAGTATTTACTTGACTGGCATATTCAGTCTGAAAGCATAAAGTTTATGCTCCTTTTTCACTGACACTGCTTTGACAGGCCATTTATAGACAAGGCCCATTTTACTATGCAATGTATTATACCTCATTTATGTGGCAAGACCCAGCAAAGAAGAGAACCCACCAGCAGCAGCCTACTGCTCCAAACCTTTCTGGTTTCAGAGACTGGTCTAGTACAGCCTAACCCAAACCCAAACCCAAACCCATGCTGCTCATGGATTGGCTCTAAGGGTATGTCTACACTGCAGTTAGACCCCTGGGACTGGCCTATGCCAACTGATTCAGGTTCACTGTGCTCAGGCTAAGGGGCTATTTAATTGTGGTATAGACATTCCGGCTCAGGTTGCAGCCCAGACTCCAGGACCCTGTGAGGTTGGATGGTCCCAGAGCGTGGGCTGCAGCCTGAGCCTGAACATCACCACCACATTTAAACTGCCCTTTAGCCTGAGCCCCGTAGCCTGAGTAACAGGCCAGCTGTGGATTTTTAATTGCAGTGTAGTCATATCCTAAATTCCCCCTCCCTTGGTGTTATGCTGCAGAAACAACAGCAGCTCAGGGTCGGTGTGGGGAAGGTCTCTTGTCAGGCAGAGCTTGGTCTCAGGGGAGTTCTGAGCAGTGGTCTGCAGCTGAAGTGCTGTTAAAATTCAAAGGAAGCAGATTTGCAAGTGAGACTTCTCTCCTTAGAAGCTCTGCAGCTGAGGAAGGCACCTGTCATGCAGGGTTCCTGAACTCTTCCTATGCAGCATGTCTGC
>NW_020664374.1:4638739-4713160 GCF_002925995.2 Terrapene triunguis | reverse complement strand
TTGGAAGCTGCATATGAACTAGGTTCTCACTGATTAGACATCTAACTATCTGATTGGTAAGTGCACATTTAGAATTTTGCATGTACACTTGCGCACACAAGCTTATGGATCCATACACATTTGGAGACCGAGAGCCAAGTGTTGCTCTCATGTACATTGCAGTAAATATGGAATAATTCCACAAACTTCAAAGGTATTATTTTAGTTTTACACCAGCATAACCAAGAGCAGAATTCAGCCACAGGTTGAGACCCCTTTGACATCAAATCCAGTTGTTACTTTATGATCTCAGGGAATAGTTATAAGAAAAGGAACTGTAGCCTAGTGTTTAGAGTATGCAACTGGGAACAAGGGTTCTAATCCAAGTGCATTGATATTATCAGGCAAATCACCTAACCTCTCTCTCTCAATTTCTCCATCAGTAAAATGAGGATAATAAATTGTCGGTACCCATGAAGGGTGTTGAAAAGGTTAATCAATAAATGTGTTTTTCAGCACTTTGAAAAAAATCAAAAGCTTTATTGTATGTATGTGCTAAAATGTGTATTAAGATTCTGTACATTTTTTTTTTAACAAAACCACTTGCAATTTAACTGTGATAATGACACCTTTAAGAGATGGAGCACGATAGCCTGAGACTGGGTGGGGTACTTCCTTCCTGACACACTTTCTCAATAAATGAGTAGTAAGAAACAAGTAGGTCGTTTATTGAAAAGGGGGAGGGGAAAACCTTTTCAAAAGAAATGTATAAAATCTGACACCCAAGCTATGTCCTCAAGTCACAACGTTTGATCAGTCTGTGGATGATCAGAAGTACTCAGATACTACAACAAGGAGCATCACAGATTTAAAAATAGCTAGGGCTGCGTACAATTGAATGGTTGTGGTTAGATATACAAGGAGCGGGGATGACATGAAAGTGTGAAAGCTGTGGATCCAAACACCACGGCCTTTGCCGAGCTCAGGTGCTTGTCAGAGACAAGGCAGCCAGTTTGAGTCACAAGACATTGAGCCTGGGGAGCCTGCCTGGTTTTCATTGAAAGTTCTGACAGAATTGACACATTCCCATGAAATATTTCAATTCCCTCAAATCGTCATTTTCCAATAGAAAACTTTCATTGGAAAAATGTTAACCAGCTGTACTTCATATTAGATAGCACTTCACATTGATTTCATTTACTGCTGTGAGCGTTCAGACGTTCAGCAAATCGGATCCCAGGTGTCTCAAGAAAATGAGGAATATGATTAGTGGCCATCTGTGAAAAGTCCGGTCCTTGGATTACTGCTGCAGAGACACCTTATCACAAGCGCATGTGAGAGCACGTGCTCCCTCGGACTCTTCCCCACCACTCCGTTTGCATTGGGCTGGTGAGCCTCCTCCTCCTTGCCCACTCCCCCCTCCGTATGCATGGTCGCCCTTCCCCTTGCAGTTCGCTGCTCCCTGCCCATCTGGCGTGGTCCTCCTCTCCTAGCATTTTGCTGCCCCACCCCCCAGTTTTGTTACCTGCCTTTTCTGCCCTGCCCAGAGCTCCCCCTCACTTTGCTGTTTGATAAATTCACCGCCCTGCCCCCCCCCCACACACACACTGTTTGGTACTCTCCTTCCCTGCCCAGCCCAGGTCTCCCCCTTCCCTGTTTGTTTCCTGTCTAGGCCCCTGCCTATTACTGTTTGTTCCCTGCATCCATTGCCCCACTCACTCCAGGCACCTGCACATTCCCAGCACTTGTGATTCCCCCCCTCCACTGCACCCTCTCACACCTACATCTGCCCCTCACTCCCAGAGCAGCTGGTATTCCCAAAACTGCCTTCTATGACCCCTACCTTCTTTGTTTAATTTACCCCCTCCCACCCCTCATTTTCTGATTACACCCTCTCCCCCACACATGTAGGCTAATGGGTAGGAGGAGTCACCCTCCATTTTCCCTACCCCTACCTTTCCCTTTATCATTTCTAGCCTCCCCTCAGGTATCTGTCCCGTCACCTGCCCTCAATGGCAGAGCCCAACTTGGCCACACACAAGGCTTCTGCTCTTGCGGCTTCATCTGTGGATGGAAGGTGGCAGACCAAGGGAGAGGAACCTTAGTTGCCCCACCTCAGTTTTCCCCCCCAACCCCACTTCTGGGACCAACAGCACCCCCTCTGGTGTGGCAGCAGGCACAGGCAGGGACTTCACTGCCAAGCTCCTACCACCACCACCACAGAAACCCCTTTAGTTGGCAAAAAGAGCCCAGGGTAGGAAAAAGGGCAAGACCACCATGTAGAAGGCTCTTTCCATGGGGGCAGCTATCACTGGCATGGCCCAGCCATCGGCCATGGCTCCCCCTGCCCTCCCTTCCACCAGCTCCAAGGACGCTCGCTCCTCAGCCCCCAAAGCGTAAGCCCAGGTGGCTGCGACCCCACCTGCCGCCCCATCATCATCTGTCACATCCCTCTGCCCACTTCCCCACTGTGGAATTGGCTCAATCTAGTGGCCAGGGTGTCTGACCAGTTGTGGAGGTGGACGTGGCTGCTCTAGCCCCTTTCCCCATGGGTAGGGTAACCAGATGTCCCGATAAAATAGGGACTGTCCCGATATTTAGGTGTTTGTCCCACGTCCCGACCTATGTTTGGCTGGGATGCAATTTGTCCTGATATTTTGCACTCCTGGTTTTTTGGGTGTTTTTTTTCGCCCCACCGGCAGGACTCTGCTTTTTTTTTCCCCCTCCCCCCTCCCCGCCATGTGTCTCGATGTTTTCTTCATCCCATCTGGTCACCCTACCCATGGGGGAGGGTGTTGATTATCAACCAGCTAATCTTGTCTGTGTTCTTGCACCAGTTCAACCTCCTGAGCTCTCCCCCAGGGACCCTGGCCAGCCTCCTGTGTCTTCCCCTGGGGGAGAGTGAACAGGTCTAGTATGCATCCAGAGCCAGGCCCCTGCCTTCCACCTTCAGGCCCTGCAGAAACTCCTTTACAGTGTAGGTAGTCTGCTATGGAGCATGCTGGCACATGCCTTCCTCTGCCGGGACTCATACAAGTGGCAGCTCTTTTATCTGCATCGAAGAGGTCTCTCATGTGCTGCTGGTCTTTTACCAGGACCTATTCAGAACCCAGAATCTAGTTTCAGTAAACAGGTCTGTAGTGGCCCCCCATGGGGAGGCCCTCCTCACAGAACCCTCATACTTAATTCACATCTTTATGTGCAGGTGGTAGAGTTCCTCTTGGTGCACCGGAGGAGGGTCCTGGCTGGTGCCACAAGAACTGGAGACCTCCTGGACTGCGATCAGAGTGATTGGGTGGACTCTGCAATGCTCAGCTAGCTCATGGGGCTGCCCACCCTGTGTGTTCCCTGTCACGCGCTCCAGGAGATGAAGGCCTTGCCTCCTGCTTCTTTCACTTGCCTCCTGCTTCTCCCACTTTTCTTGAGCAGGTCCCTCACCCTGGCCCATAGGCACCGACTCCATGGGTGCTCTGGGGCTGGAGCACCCACAGGGAAAAATTGGTGGGTGCTCAACACCCAATGGCAGCTCCCCGTCCCCCTGCCCAGCTCACCTCTGCCACCACTCCACCTCCTCCCCTGAGCCCGCCATGTGCCCGCTTTCCCCCCCTAGTTCCCAGCGCTTGCACCACGAAACAGCTATTTCGTGTGGCTGGGAGGGAGGGGGGAGGAAGGGGAAGAGGCGGGGCCAGGGCAGGGATTTGGGGAAAGGGTCCAATAGGGGCAGGGAGGGGGCGGAGACTTTGGGGAAGGGGTTGGAATGGGGGCAGAGCGGGGGCGGGGAAAGGGTGGAGTCGGGGCGGGGGGGGATGAGCACCCACCGGTGCCGGGGAAAGTTGGCACCCATGCCTGGCCCCCGTCATCAGGCTCCTACCCCACAAGCCTCCCTGGCCACCCCAACATGCCACCTGGGCCAACTGCACGATATCCAGCCCAGTCCGCCTCTGAACCAGGATCAAAGAACATCACATCCGCTTCCATGCCCTCATGTCCCACCCTGACACCATGTGGCAGGACCTGTTGCCACCTGCAGAGCCTGAGGAACCCCAGTGAGACAGTCTGTACTCTTGTTCCAGGGATATTAGTTGGCAGTTCCTCCAGGGAGCCATGAGCACAGGTGTGTATCTGGTTTGGTTCACAAACTCCACCAACAGTTCTGCGGCAAGAGGAAAACCCTGCTTCACCCTACATAGATGTGCACCAGGTTGCAATGGCTCTTCCAGTTCCTCCCGAACCTCTTATTGAGGTTCTGGCTGCATTTCTCCCCCTGCTTCCTGATCGATGCACATCCCATCACTGGCCCCACAAAGTGATGGGACCTCCTCCTGGCATCAGCCAAGATGGCTATCCATCACTCCAGGAGGAGGAAGCTGGAGGAGGGGGATACTCACCTATTTCTCATCCCTTATCCAATCATGCTTCCAGGCAGAGTTCCTCTGAGCAGTGTTCACTGCCTTTTAGGAGCAGGGGCGCTGTCCAGGTTTTCTGCTCAGTGTCCCTTTCTGGCTCCCTCATTTTTAACCTTTGACCTCTCTCCCATTCCTGTTTTCTTCTTCTTCATTGTCCCACATACTCAACTGTGGCCTGGGCTTAGTGTTTTCTCCCCCTTAGCTGAGGGCAGGGTTGTGGGGACACTTTAGTCTAGTGCAGGCCTAGACACGCCTGTCCCAGTCCTACAAATAGCACAGAGCTTCCAACTTCTGCAACAAATGAGGCAGGGGGCCTACAGACAACAGTCTCCATTACTACACAACCCTGATTCATGCCCAAAGCAAGTTCATTCTGTGTCCTGAATGAGATAAATAGGATCTGATCAGGTCATTAAAGACTTATCATAATACAGATACACAAATGGACCGAATTAAGATTGCAGAGGCAGAAGGCAGCTCAGTCTGGAAAAACGGGTGTTGTTCTGCTTGGGCAGAAAGTCCCAGGCTCCTCTGTAACCAATGGGAAATTTTAAAGCCAGCATCCCCTGGCATAAATCCCTGAGGATATGATGGCAATGCTGCCTGTCCTCCTCTGGGAGTGCATCCCCCTTAGAGTGCAACAATCCCCAGAGCTCAGGGAAGTGCAATTTTGAACTCCCTACAATGGGCAGGCTCATTATGTCCATCACTTGGGACTTGTTGCTATTTCTGCAGAGTGCAGTGTATCTAGGGTAGAGCTTAAATAGCCCCTTTCCCCTCCTCTCCCCCGAGAACTGTACATTATTATGGACAAAGCCTCTACAAAGTTAAACATAAAGGGAGACATTTTGAGCCCCATTTTATTACATTTATGTCCACTGAATGGCTCCCTTACACTGCCAGAGTAGTGTAAAGAGGTCTCAGTGTAAATGAGAATCAGCCCCATAAAATGTACACTTCCAAATATGGGCAAAGGAAGATGCTGTTAAAGCTTCCAATTGCATGTCAGAATTATCAAACTGAAATCTACTTAGCACTAGTTACCCAAGCTAGCAATTACTCAGCAAAAAGACATCAGCTCTTAAAAACAACTTCAAAAGCAGTTATGAGTATACTGATGTTTAGGCAATGCAAACTAGGAGTCTAATCGGTTAGTGTTGTGCAGCGTAAGTGCTAAGTGTTATCTCATTATTAATACATCTTCACTATGTATTCCAGTTTAGAGCTTTTCCAAAGCCTATTCAAGTCAGTGGACAGATTCCCACTGATTTCAGTGGGCTTTGGATCAGGCCTTTCTCTACTAAATGTAAGAAGCTAATCAGAAAGGCATTAAGGATGGGAAAACTGATTTGGCTAAAATGAGAATCCTTCTAGCCTTTCATCTGAAGCAAATCTAAATAGAAACATCCTTTGAGGTTCTGAAATGTATGAATCTATGAATGTATGAATCTTTGAACTTCTAGTTTCTGGCTGGTTGAAAATGGCATGTGCTAAATTAGTTAAGTTACATTCTTCTTCCCCTCCCAGTAACAGTTTTGGGGGTGGGGTCAAACCATATCCTGCCCCTCCTCTACGACTCAGCTAGCCTGATCCCAGACACCACCTGCCCACAGACCCTGGACTCCTCCTTCCCTGCATACAGAATGCCCTGCCCCCCCTCCCCCACACACACCAAAAATCCAGGCTCCTCCATCTACCTTGAGTTTTTTCTGAGATGGGGAAGTCAAGTGCTCTTTGCCCTTTCCTTTCTTTGTGATGTGGGGACATGTCTACATGGGAACACTCAGGAAAGTTATGCTGAATCAGCTGAAGATGTGAATTTAAAGTGCACTAGTTAAAGTGCATGAATCCCCTGTGAGGAGGCTCTAATTCAGAAGTAAAGTAGCCCTAGATCCCTTTACTTTAAAATGTGACTGGAGCATCCACATGGAGGTTTAGCGTGTTTTAAATTCACGTTTTCTGTTAATTCAGCTTAATTGTCCCCATACCTGCTCTGGAACTGGCAGTGCATTGGCCCTCTCCCTTTCACTCCTGTGGCTCTCTGGGGAATCCAGAACCATTTGAAGACACCCATCTCAGGTTCTCTATAGCATCCCTCATTGTAGTATTTAAGTGGTGCCAATGTAAATTGGCTCTGAATGCAAAGTGAACTTTGTCAAGAGTTCTGTTCTTCATTCTTCCATGATTCTAGGAACTACTATAAGATTTTTGGGTTGTTTGAGGATTTGGGTAGGTGTCCTTTTCCAATTTGTTTTTTTGATGGTGGATTTTTTGTTTTGCTTTTTACACTAAGGGTATTGTGGGAAGGCTTTATCAACTAAACTGGTCTTGCACTCACTCTAAAATTGGTGAGACTTTTAATCAGTCTAATTTCCTCTGGTACCTCATTCTACAAATCAACCTCTCCCACTGAGAATACCTTATCTCCAGCTCTCATGTGCTTTATTCTCAGCTTTGTTAGCAGCTTTGTCCCAACGGTGCACAGCCATCTTGGCAGGTGGCAACACAGGGTGACACCACTGAAATTGACGGGAGTTTTTCCATTGACTTCAGTGAAGCCAAGATTTAGCCGCTGGCATCTGATGTAGCTGGATCCTCATCTACTGATGACTTTGAAAATCAGCACCAAGGCTTTGAATTGGCATCTGAAGCAAACTGAGAGGCAGTGGATAGAGAGGAACGCAGGTGTGATGTCCTAGAAGCTTGACTCACTTGAGGAGATGGGCCACTGCTTTCTGCACAAGCTAGAGTCTTAGTGCTGCTTCTACCTTGCACCCTGAGTTCACCATTCCAGCCAATAAGACTACCAGGGTATCAAGGGACTTAATCTAGTCTAGGAAATAGCTTGCTAACATCGTATTTATAGTTCTTCACACAACTGAAAGACTCTGTGCTTGGACTTGGTGAGTGGTGCATTTGGTCCATCTGTGGGTTGTGTTTGTTTGTTTGTTCTCTGTATGGGCTGAATACCTGGGTCTTGGGTCCCTGAGTAAGGACCTGAGACAAGTCTGTTTGTGGATGTCTTGGTAAGGACTATGTGGTACTGACCATTGGAACTTTGATCAGCCCACCATTTGAGGTCTGAGGTTTGAGGTGAGAGGTGGAGCTGAGCTGAGCTAAGTAGGAAGACTTGCTATTAAAAAAAATCACGTGCTAGACAAACCTAAGTGCTATTAAAAAAATCACTTGCTAGACAAACCCAAATAGAGGCAGCTAACAGGAAAGTTTCAGAGGGAGTTTAGAGAAGGTGTGTGAAATGCTTTTCTTCCAGATTATGCTCTAAATGCAATTCTACATTGGCCAGTGATGAAATAGTGGTGGTGATCTGCAATGGATGTGCTATGTTTTCTTTCCTGCCTGAAGCCAGAAAAGACATCCTGTGCATGAAATGGAAGTTGATGGCTGTGCTGGAGGAAAAGATTCTTGGACTGGATGGGCAAGTATAGATGCTACTAGAATCAAAGAAGCTGAGGAGTTCCTAGGCAGCCAGATTTGGTAAGCATTAGTATCCCAGATTCAAGGAAGAAAGGAGCTGGTCACCAAGGAATCAGAGAGCGAGGAAGTTAGAGAGGAGCTTGGCAGCTTGTAACCACTGGAGGCAAGAGGCCCTGGTGGCATTCTCTGTGATTGGAGACAGATAAGGATAGGCAGACCAGGGGGAAGAGGACCAGGTAGAGGGCCACATATCTAGAATTTTCCAATTGATATCAGGTCCTCAGAGTGAAAACTGTGGAAGATATCTCTCAAGATCCAGCTGGACCAAGGAACAGAAAGATGTATGGAACATACACATGGATGGCAGAGCAGCCCAACCTGTAAGAAAATCAAGCTTGCCCAGAAAGTGTCTGCAACCATCCAAAGAATACAGGGAATCCTTGTTGGGCAGTGAATACTCAGAAGCATCAAAAGAAAATTCTGCAAGGGACAGATGGACAACGGGTTGGTATGCTGTCTTCCCAGAGTCAAGATACAAGAGGCTACCCTAAAATTGGATAGCTACTGAACTCAACGAGTGAAGATCCACTGGTGTTGGTTCATATCACCGCTAATGGCATGGTGTTCCAGGATATTTCAAAGATAGATTACCTCAGGGAACTTGGAAGCGCTCTGAAGAAGAATATACCAGTGATCTTCTCTGAGATCCTTTCTGCCATGCGAGTGAAGGAGGTCAGAAGGCAGAAGATTTTGGAAATGAACCACTGGTTAGGTAAGTGATATAGGGTGGAGGGGATCAGTTTCATGGAACAGTTGTCCACCTTCTATAGAGAGAGAGCTGTAGAGTTTGGATGATCTCTACCTCAGCAGAAGGGGAACCAATCTCCACAGGGATAGTTTAATGCCCTCCTGACTACTCTAGTTAGCCTAATAACAAAAGGGGAGGGTAAAAAGAGGGAAGACATGAGAGCTTATTTAGCACAAAATCAAGATGTTGAGAACAATATTAGTCAAGGAAGCAAAGGACCTGAAGAGGAGAAATTCTTTAATTGCCTCTACACCAATGGTAGAAGCTTGGGCAACAAACACGAGGAATTGGAATTGTTCATTTATTAACATAAATTTGATCTAGTTGGTATTACTGAAACCTGGTGAGATTATTCACATGATTGGAATGTTAAAATCATTGGTTATCATTTAGGAAGGATTGAGTGTGCAAGAGGGGTGGGAACTCTATGTCAAAAATGGCATTACCTGTTTCAAAGTCACTGATAACTTGGAAGAAAATAGTCTTGAACGCTTATGGATCGATGCCCTAACAGAGAAAGCACAAGATGGGGTATTAGTTGATATCTGCTACAGACAACCAAATCACACTAGGGAACAGGATGACCAGTTCCTTAAGCATCTACTTGTAATGTGTAGGAAAAAAGCTATATTATCATGGGGACTTCAGTTTGAGTGACATACGCTGGAAGTCTCTTGCTGCCAGAACTAAAACATCCGTGAAATTTCTAAACATTATAGATGGCAATTTACTAATTTAAAAAGTGTTGCATCCAACACTATATTACACCTTCTCTTGACACATAAAGAGGAACTCGGCACAGAACTAAAAATTAATGGTATACACACACACACACACACAGAGTTTTAAAGGGGACAATTTCACAAAGCTGAAAATAGTTATGTGCCAAATTTTCTGGGAGGAAGAATTTAATCAGAAAAGTGTGAATGATAGTTGGGAATTGTTTCAGAACACTTCACTAGATGCTTGAAAAGTCACAATCACACAATTGATAAAGAAGGGTGTATTGGTTTAAAAAAAACCCTGGCTTAGAGGAGAAGGGAAAGCAGCTATAAAAATTAAAATATAATAAATGGAACAAAAGGGGAGTCAACAATAATAAATATAAATCAGAAACTAGGAATTGTAGAAAATTGATAAGGGAAGCAAAGGGACATAAGAAGAGCTTTATGGCCAGCAAAGTTGAGGACAATAAAAAGGAATTTTAGAGTATATTAGGGAGAAAAAGAACTGTAACAATGGTACTTGTCCATTACTAGATGAAAATGGTAGAATTATCAATAAAAATACAGAGAAGGCAGAAGTGTTCAATAAATATTTCTGTTCTGTATTTGGGGGAAACAGCTGGTGTAGTTATATCATATGATGATTACTCTTTCTATTCCACCTGTCCTCAGGAGGTTGTTAAAGAAAAACAACTAAAGTTACACATTTTTAAATCAGCAGGTCCAGAAAACTTGCATGCAAGACTTTTAAAAGAGGTGGCTGAGGAGCTCACTACACCATTAGTTGTTGTTTTTCAATAAGTCTTGGAACACTGGTGAAGTTCCAGAAGAAAGTTAATGTTGTGCCAATATTTTTAAAGGGTAAACAGAATGACCCAGTGTAAGGGAAATACTCACCTCTTGATCACCAATTTGTGACTGGGTGTAGCATTGCAATCCTTTTCCTGCTCCTGGCATTCCCTGTAGGTTGTCGACACGTTGTTGGTAGTTCTTCAGTGGCTTGAGCCTCTGGCCAATTCACAAAGACTGAATGAGCCCCTTCCAGGGTATTAAAGAGTCCCACCAATAAGCAGTCTATTTCCCCTCACTAGGGTCTTCAGTCCTGGCTCTGGGCCCTTTAAATTCAGCCCTTTGTTCTTACTACCAAATAAACCCTATCCTCTTCTCAGGGTTTATGCCACTTTACCTGTGGAGGTGGGGGAACCCAGGTCTTCCTGCTACTCCAGGTTCCAACCCAAGGATGCTACCATACCCTATTTACCTCAGTCCTTCATTACTATTTCCTACCAGGCCCTTTTAAGTCCACCCTTATCTCAGGGCCAACATTCTCAAATTCTTCTCTCTGCTATCCCAGCTGTGTAAGTTCACCAAGCCATGATCTCTCCTGATTGTCAGGCTCCTTTGGCCAGAGAGGAGCACCCTTCTCTGGCTAGGCCCCTGCAGCTCCTTTTATAGGGCCATCAAGGCCTAGATTGGCTGTGGCTGGCCCCTCTAGCCCTTGGAGGACCAGGTCTTGGTAGTTTTCTCTAGGCAAGCTCGGAGGACCCACCTTTGCTGCTCTTTTCCTGTCAGCTTGCTGCTTCTTGGGTTGAGGTGTAGTAGGACGGGGGGCCCCTAGCAGGTAGCTGCAAAGGCCAAATACATCCCATCACACCGGGTAATTAAAGGCCTGTCAGTCTGACATAAATCCTGGGCAAAATAATGGAGCAGCTGATATGGGACTCAACTGATAAAGAATTAAAGGAGAATAATATAATTAATGCCAATCAACATGGGTTTATGGAAAATAGATCCTGTCAAACTAATTTGATACTTTTTTTTGCTGATATTACAAGTTTGTCTGACAAAGGTAATAGTGCTGATATAATATATACTTAGACTTCTGTAAGGTGCCTGACTTGGTACCACAGAACATTTTGATTAAAAAACTAGGATGATATAAAATGTGCATAGCACATATTAAATAGATTAAAAGCTGGCTAACTGATAATTCTCAAAAAGTATTAAGCAGGTGTGTTTGTAGTAAGGTCCTGCCCTATGCTGTTTGACATTTTTATCAATGACCTGGAAGAAAACAAAATCATCATTGATAAAGTTTACAGATGACACAAAAATTGGGGGAATGGAAAATAAATAAGATGACAAGTTACTGATCTGGATCATGTGGTAAACTGGGTGCAAGCAAAAATATGCATTTTAATTCAGCTAAATGTATACATCTGCAAAAGAATGTAGGGAACTCTATCCTGGGAAGCAGTGACTCTGAAAAGATTTTGAGGTTGTGGTGGATAATCAGCATATAACACTGCGGCCAAACGGGCTAATGCAATCCTTGGATGCACAAATAGGGGAATCTCAAGTTGTAGTAGAGAGGTTATAATATATCACCACTGGCGTGACTACTGCTGGAATACTGTGTCCAGTGTTAAGCAACAGAGGGTCCTGTGGCACCTTTAAGACTAACAGAAGTATTGGGAGCATAAGCTTTCGTGGGTAGGAACCTCACTTCTTCAGATGCAAGTAATGGAAATTTCCAGAGGCAGGTATAAATGAGTAATACTGTGTCCAGTGTTGGTGCCTACAATTCAAGAAGGATGTTGATAAACTGGAGAGAATTCAGAGAAAACCCAGGAGAATGATTAAAGTATTAAAAAACATGCCTTATAGTGACAGACTCAAGGAGCTTAATCTTAAGAAAGAGAAAGTTAAGGGGTGACTTGATTACAGTCTATATGTATCTATATGGGGAACTAATATTTAATAATGGGCTCTTCAAGCTAGTGGAGAAATGTATAACATGATCCAATGCCTGGAAGTTGAAGCTAAACAAATTCAGACTGGGAATAAGATATAAATTTTTAACAGTGAGGGTAATTAACCACTGGTACAATTTACCAGTGCAACCACAATTATATTAAGGATGAGGCCTAGGTCAAATGTTCCTACCTTCTCCCCAGTCAGAGCTGAGGTGCCGAGGCAGCTGGTCCAGTCTCTTGGAGTCCTACTTTCACCTCTCTCCCCTCCCCTCCCCATGTGCAGTTTACAGGGAACGACAAGCAGGGCCATGGTGGCGGAAACATGACAATATTACCATTGTCAGATCATTAGCACTTGCCATCCCCAATTCTGCCACCACTGGAAACAGTGGCCTCTTGGCATGTCTGAGCCCCGCAGTGAGCAGGAAGTGGGCACCTAAGGGGTCTCCCCAAGAGCCATGAGCCCAGCTGCAGCTGCTGCATGACCTGCTAGCTCTAGCCCCACCAGGGCCCAAGCTGGCCAGCTCGAGGAAGCATGGCCCTGGGGCTTCCCCTCCCCAGGAGCTCCTGAGCAGCACAGGGCAGGGGGAGCCAGCCTGGGCCCCGCTTAGCCTTCCCCAGCTCCAGGAATGACAGCTGTGGGGCAATCTCTCCCTTGGGGGAGGCTGAGCAGGGACAAGGCCAGCTCTCCTTGCCCCTCAAAGCTAAGGGAGCTCCTGGGGAGACGAAGCACTGGGGCCATGATTCCAGGAGCTGGGTGACTCAGACCCTCGCTGTCTCAGTGGGGTGGAGATTGGCAGGCTCTGCAGTGTCTGCAGTTGAACTTGGGCTCCTGGAGGTCTACTCCACATCCCAGTAGCCAGGCCCACTCCTTGCAGGCTGCCAGGCTCAGACATGCTGAGGGATCACCACTTGCAGCTGCTGGCCCTGACATCTGGGGGGGAGGGATAGCTCAGTGGTTTGAGTGTTGGTCTGCTAAACCCAGGGTTGTGAGTTCAATCCTTGAGGGAGCCATTTGGGGATTTAGTTGGGGATTGATCCTGCTTTGAGCAGGGGGTTGGACTAGATGATCTCCTCAGGTCCCTTCCAACCCTAATATTCTATGGGGTAGAGGAGGCTGGACCTTGGCCTACTGTATCTCCCTCTTCCCCCACTTTTGCATCCCTGCAAATTGCCCAGGGTTGTGGTGGATTCTCCATCACTGCAAATTTTTCAATCAAGATGGGATGTTTTTGTAAAAGATCTGCGCTAGGAATTATTTCAAGGAAATTCTATTGCCTGTGTTATACAGGAGGTTAGGCTAGATGACCACAATGGTCCCATCTGGCCTTAGAGTCTATGGAGCTATGAATCAAGGCAATTATCAGACCTGGAATCATTTGGGGAGAGTTCAGCTGTTCTTCAGGACTATCCCACTTATTCTGGTATAGCAGCATTTAAAGTAAAGGGAGCTAATCAACTGACTTGGTCAGTCTAAATCAATGAGAACTGTGAGTTTACCAAAATGTGTAACAGTAAGGAAAGTGTCACATTATAACCGTATCTTAAATGTGCACAGTAAAATCTATGGAGGATTAATAGTAATCTAGGGCCAACTCCCTAGCCCAGCTCCCAGTTTAGCTGGAATGCATGCATGGGTAGCTGCACAGGGGAAATAAAGGGAAGAAATTTCTCCACTCAGGCCTGCAAAGTGGCTGTAGAGCTGATCCTAGGAGGATAGTTCAGCACAATGGTTGAAGTAGGTCAGGGTTTCCCTTCACAGTCTACACACAGTGAGAGAAAGAAGAGCAAAAGGCTCCGTGGCTCCCTTCATAAATAAGCAGGTCTTAAAACTGACCTCTCCACACTACACCAGTATCTATTTGACCAGTTACCCTAGTCCAAGTTATGATTAAGGAATGTAGATTCAATAACCTCATGAACAGCTTCCAGACAGGTCATCTTGCCAGGAGGGTCACCCTCAGAACTAGGGCTATCACTAAACAAGCATTGTATCTTTAGTGTAGTCCTTTAAGGCAAAGGCCCGATTTTCAGTTTCTCCATTCTTGGGTAATGCAATGGGCTGGGGCAAAGGGGTGGTCCCTACATTTTTGGGGCCATGCAGGGGTCTGCTGGTCCCAGTCTAAGTTAGAGCAGCCTCCATACTCTGTTTCCCTTGGACAGTGAGAAGTAAAGAATAGTGATAATAAAGTGCACTCTGGTCACACATCTATTCCACCTGCTATCCAGGGAGCCAGCAGGAACTGGGCTGGTGCAGACACCATTGCAGTAGCTCTATGCTATCCAGGGAAGCCCTGTGCACAATGGGTAGAATCAGGGGGACCTGCATCTGTAACTTTCACTCCATGCATCTGAAGAAGTGGATTTTTTACCCACGAAAGCTTATGCCCAAATAAATCTGTTAGTCTTTCAGGTGCCACTGGACTCCTTGTTGTTTTTGCGGATACAGACTAACATGGCTATCCCCTGATACTTGACATTAGTGTAATACACTATCCAGCCCAGGTTTCCTAGGAAGGTGTGACATTTTTAAATGCAAATTAATTTTTAAAAGCACTCACTGGCTGCTTGTTTCAATCTGACTTCACGGCAAGACTCACTAGAGTCAGTGGGAGTTTAGCTATTGACTACCGTAGAGCCAGGGTTTCGCCCATGCTGAAGGGCTTTAGAGAAAATCAAAGCTTTATCGTGAAAATCAATAGCACTCTTAAATAATATTTCTACACAAGAGCAGCACTGATGTATTCACCCAAGGATTTGCATTCAGTAGAATGAATGCCACCAACTGATTCCCTTGGAGCTGTTAACAGTGTTCCCAACTCCCGCAATTTTACCATGAGTCTTGTAATATTTGGTGTTTTCTTAAAGACCCAGCTTCAGAAGACAGATAAAAACATGATTATCTAGCCCTCACAGTTGCAGAAAAAAACTTGAAAACCTGCAGTGAGTGCATCCTAAAGGCTCAGAAACCAGACGGCAAAGAAAAAGAACCCCAATGTAGTATATTTTTCATAATAATCTCATGATTTTAAGCCAATCTTATGATTTTTGAATGCTTGCAGCTGGCAACATTGAGTCAGTCACTTCTGTTTACCTTTAGACTTAGCATGAAAAGCCAGTCTGGCATCTGACAGTTGATTCAGTTTTTGTATGCAAAAGTGAGAGCAGCCAAGGAGAGAGAAACACTTGAGACCATATACAGCCATCCTGTTGTATGCAAAGCTCCCTTAAGATTTCTGCATGTGAAACAATGTAGCACATGGCCCCTCAAGACCAGAGGATAAAAATAACTGACTTAGGGTTTGATCCTGCAAGATGCTGAGCACGCTGACCTCCATCTAGCTAAGCATGAGCTTAACTTTATGCGTATGGGTATTCCTAGTGATTTTCCTGAAGACAATGGGATTAGGAATGTGTTACAGTTAAGCACATGCCTAAGTGTTTTTGTGGATAGAAGCCAGAGTGCCTTGCTGGATTTAGCCCTTGGTGCATTTGTTTTTTTGTTGGTTTGTTGGTTTGTTTATTCTTGGAAACGTATCCCTGGGGTGAAACCTTGGCCCCACTGAAGTCAATAGCAAAACTCCTATTCACTTCAGTTGGGTCAGGATTTTACCGCTGGCCTTTAATTATGCTTTTTTATATTAAAATCCAACCAAACATGTAACAAAGGGAACTTGCTCACTAAGTGGCAAGTGGAAATTTTAACAATTCTTCTAGAAACTAAATTTGCTCTGCATAGTTGTTGTCTTATTTATAAAGACACAGGGCCTGATCCTGGGAGATGCCAATGACCTACAGCACAGTGGGCACTGAGGGCACTTAACACCATGCTGGAAATACTTGGCTTCTCCCGGGATGAGGCCTAAAGCTTGCAACAGCAAGAGCTTGCTCCAAAGCTCATTGAAGTCAGGGGAGTCTTTCTCCTGATTTCAGTGTTCTTTGGGGAAAGCCCCAAATGAGGGAGTTGAGTCTAGAGCTGGGTGAAATTTTTCATCTAAAACTTTTTTTCACTAAAAATGCAGATTTGGGTCGACCAAGACGCTTCAAAAATTTGTGTTGATTTTCATGAATTGTTTTGGTAAAAATATATATATATTTGAAAATGCCAGGTTAGGTTCACAAGAAGGAGGTGGTAAGGACACTGATCTCAGCTTTGGGAGACCCACATTTGAATCCCCACCTCTGGAGCAGGGACTTGCACTGAGATCTTCCATATACCAGGCAAGTGCTCTAACCAGCAGGCTATTGGGTAATTGTAGCATAGGACAAGCTCTTGACCTCTTCTGTTGAAGCGGTTCTACTTGGTATAAATAACTAAATATTCATTGGAGCAGGGACTGGAATCTGGGTATCCCACCTCCCAGGAGGATGCCCTGACCCCCATAGCCTATAGAGTCACTTTCTTTCTCTCTGGCCCAATAAACATTGAAGGATTTCAGACAAAGTGGAGCAGTTTCAATAGAAGAGATTAAGCAGACCCACCACCACCACAGAATAGTCAATAGCTTGCAAGGGAGGGGGGATTAGGATTTGGGAGGCCTGGCTTCAATTTGTTGCTCCAGAGTAAGGATTTGAACCTGAATCTTCTACAGCCTAGCTGAGTGTGCTAACCACTGGGCTATTGGGCATAAAAGGAAAGGCACCTCCTGCTTACCAATTTTGTAAAGTTAGGTTTTTCTTTTAAAAACAGTTAAAAATGCCCCAAATCAAAACAAAACATTTTGTTGGACGCAAAATGATTCTTTTTCTGATTTTTCAATTCACTGAAAATTTCTAAAAAAAATTTGGTTTGGGGTTGACCTGAAACTAATGTTATTTTTGATTTTTCAGAACTGCCTATGAACCAAAAATCAGTTATTCACACAGCACTAGCCGAGTCACCAACTAGTGGCATTGGTCAACCTGTAAGGTTATTAAAAATTGTCATCTGAAGCTTCCAGATAATAACAATTTACTCCAAAGAAACTAGGAATGTAACGGGTTCTAAACATACCCTTGCCACAATAAAACTTAAATGTACAATTAATGCAACTTCAAATACTTATAACAATGAAATCTGTCTTCAGCAAGCACCAAAGGAACAAGCAAGTGTTGATTCTATAGAGGAGGTGGACTAACTAGAAATTGAACAAAACAGTACTGGAAATGTATAGTGACCACTTGAAAATATCCCTATGACAGCGGTTTGCTTCTAGACCAAGGCCCAGATTTTTAAAGATATTTGGGCATTTCTGTGCTCAGCATTGCAACATAACTGATTTAGGAGCCTAAATCACATTTTCAAAAGGAATTTAGGCACTTAGGATGGAATTTTGGCTCCTAAGTACCCAAGTCTCTTTTGAAAATGAGATTTAGGGGCCTAAGTCACTTAGGTGCTTCTGAAAATTTTATTCTACTGTTTTCCCTCTACAGTTTGTGCACTTGCTACTCTAGGGCAGAAACATCTTAGAAGCTCCATTTCCTTTTACTACATGAAAATATTGTCAGGCTCACCATTTCCCTTGCAAGCTTCACGTTCTCATTGTGAAACAAGTCAGCTGGAGAGCACAGACATCAGACAGATTTACTGGGAGATGAAGAAAGATTTTCTGAACTTAAAAAAAACAAACCTGAGGGGTGTATCAAAACAGTTAACTTACAGAGTGAGGAAATTAACCGTTGCAGAAATATATGGTCATTTCCTGAGCCCGATGATCTGAGGAGTAACCAACATAAGACGTTTTCTAACAGCCAATCTGTCACTTATGGGCTTTTCATGCTACGCCATACACACTGGAGCAGGTAAGGACAACTTTTCACTTCTTTTTCATGCTCTTTTTTTAGAGTAGTTTTTCAGTAGGTGAAATAAAGATTGGCTCATTTCCCTCCTCCCCCCATATTCTTTTCTCATGGAAAGAGCCCAAAATGGTCACTGAAAAGCAACAAGCTATATATGTCTGCATCACTGATGACTGAGCAATTTAGAAATAAAATGATTATTTTATGGGTTAAAGTGACTGCATATTATAAAAAGGTAACTTTGCAATCAGTCAGAATTACAGCAGGTACTGTAGTAGGACAAACAGTTAAAATGTTCAAATAATCTATTAGAATAAAGGGGCAACAGGTGTAAATTTTGCTTTTGGTAAGAAGAACAGTAGAAGATGTAATGCACTCCAAGTGACATCATAAAAGCGGAGAATCAGCTTCTAGTCTTTGATAGAAACCCAAATAAATAAACTTTGTACCCAATTTCTTTGTAAATCTGGACTAGATATGTATCTTTAACCTTTGCAGTGTTGCGATTTATAGTCATTCTGAGATTGCGCCAGCAAAACATGTGCAGGGAAGTTTGCAGCATGCGCACATGCACACAATAAGAATCATAAATATGCAGTCACACCATAAAAATATATAATTTCACATGGGCTTTGGGTGACTGCCTCACAGCATAAAAGCAGAACTCTACAGACTAGCACCAGACGGAAGTCTTCTTGTAGCACAGTGCACTTTTGCATGTTGTATTTGTTGTCTTTTGCAATATACTATTTCTATATGAAAGATTTTCCATATTTTAAAAAAGTCATTTGTAGGGCAGTTATAATAATAGCATGATGCCACCAGCCCATCACTATTCAATGATCCCTGGAAATGTTCAGCTATTGTAGGCCAATGTTTTAAAAGGACCTTCTCTGCCCACAATCAGTTGTAACATTAGACATTGGCTACCTGACTGTGCCTACCTTTTCGAATGAGCACCTTCTGGATTTTATAAATGGAAAAAATACCTACATAGATTCTAGATAAGAGTCTAGAAAAGCCCCCATGTGAATTAGGAACATAAGTCCCATCAACTTCCAATGGGGTTTCTAAGACACTTCTGTCTTAGGTACTTATACAACCCCCACTATTGTAGAATCTGAGCACCTCACAATCTTTAATGTATTAACCTCACAGCATCCCAGTGAGGAAGCGAAGTGCTATTATCCTCATCATTCAGACAGGAAACAGAGCTCAGAGGGTATGTCTACACCAGTGGTCCCCAAATTTTTTACCTCACCCCCCTCTTTACCCCTGAAGCCAGGGCTGGGAGCAGGGCTGCGGCTCCGGGAGGCAGACATGAGTAAGGGGGGGCAAGACTGGGGCCACAGATGGGGGCAGGACCGGGACCGGGAGTGGAGCCTCAACTGGGGGCCAAGGCCATCAGCCCGGACCCCAGGCATGGGGGCAGCAATCGAGGCCGGGGGCAGAGCCTTGGGCGCGGGACTAGTAGTGGGGCCTAGACGCGGGGCCGGCAGCCAGGGTCCCAGGTGCGGGGTCAGAAGCGGGGCCATGGGCATGGGGCCGGCAGCCAGGGCCAGCAGCTAAGGCCTGGGCCAGGAACGGAGCTGGGTGGCGCTTCCTCCCCACCACCCCAGCCCCCCCCAAGTTTCTCTGCGCATCCCTAGGGGGGCACGCCCCACAGTTTGGGGACCTCTGGTCTACACTGCAGCTAGGAGCAAACCTCCCAGCCTGGGTACATAGACTTGTGTTAGCCTGGCTCACATTAATGCTCTAAAAATAGCTGTGTAGACATTGCAGTATCAGCGGAGGCTCAGGTTAGCCATCCAAGCTCAAGCTCAACCTGACCCCTGGGTCTGAGCTTAGGTAGCTAGCTTAAGCCTCTGCCATTGCCACAACATCCGCACTGCTATTTTTGGCATGCAAGCATGAGGCCTCGCCCACCACAAATCTGTCTACCTGGTCTAGGAGGCTCACTTCCAGCTACTGTGTCAACACACCGAGAAAGGCTCAGTGACTTGCGTAAGGTCACACAGCAAGTTGGTGGGGAGCCTGGAACTGAACCCACGTCTCCAGCTAGCACCCTGCACCTTTCTGCAGCCTTTTCAGGATACATCCAAGTATTTGTGACAATTTTACCTGATATCATCTACATTTGCAATTAACTGTGCAGGCAATTTTGCTCTCAGCAAAGCTTCTAAGTGCAAAAATGAGAGGCCAAGTTGAGGGTCTTTAAAAATTGTGCCCGGTATATTCTTGGTCAGAATAAGTATTCTTGTTTGGTGCAGGGATATAGGTTGGAAACAGGGGCGTGCACACGAAATTTAAATTCCACTCCTTTGGGGGGCATGTTCTGTGCCCCCACTGCAGCCCTGGGCCACAGGAGCTCATTCTCCCTGCTGCGGCCCCAGGACTGGAGGGCTCACTCTCAACACTGGGGCCTCAGAGCCAGAGGAACTTGCTCTCCCCGCCGGGGCCCCAGGGCTGCTGTCGATTATTGGGGCAGAGGGCATGCCTCTTCTTGCCCCCGCCCCCATGCATGCATGCCCCTGATTGGAAAGAGTACCAAAAGGAGAAAGGGGTAGGTTAGCCGTAGTGACAAAAATGGAAAGAGAAATTTAAAAGAGAAATTGCCAGTGTGGTCTGCCACCACTAATAAACCATGTGTGGGCAGGAGGGTGGGGAATCATAGAACCATAGGGTTAGAAGGGACCACAAGGGTCATTTAGTCTAACCTCCTGCCAAGATGCAGGATTTGTTGTGTCTAAGCCATCCAAGACAGATGGCTACACAGCCTCCTTTTGAAAACCTCCAGTGAAGGAGCTTCCATGACTTCTCTAGGCAGTTTTTTCCATTGTCCTGCTGTTCTTACAGATAGAACGTTTTCCCTTAGATTTAATCTAAATCTGCTACGCTGTAGTTTGAACCCATTGCCTCTTGTCCTGCCCTCTGAGGCAAGAGAGAACAATTTTTATCCATCTTTTTTATGGCAGCCTTTCCGGTATTTGTAGATGGCTATCATGTCTCCCCCCTAATCTTCTTTTTCCAAACTAAACATACCCAGCCACCAGGCCCCAACAACATCTCTTTAAGAAGCTCTGTTGTTAGGCTCATGAAGCAGGCCTCCTGTGGTCTCTCTCTGGAGAACTTCCACTGGAACATGGGGAGCAGGGCTCCTATGGCCTCTCAGTGAGGATCTGCACCCTATGGTAGGCAAGAAGGGCTGTTAAAATAGCATAGTGGAGTTCCATGGCTATTATCTCTCAGTCATTCCGTATTGTTTGCTTTGCTTACAAATAAAAGGATGGTTTTAAACTAAAACTGAGGCGGCCAGGTTCCGTTTCCTAGTACTACAGTTCTGATTCAATTTCCGAGCCTTCAGATTTGTTGCCATATTTTTTGTCTCCTGTTCTTTTGTCTTTGTCAAAAATGTTTCATTCTGTTTAAGTACAGTTTTAAAATGCAGTTCTACTCCGAGAAGTGACTCTGTAAAAATGGCATCATGGGGTTCCAGGTTTATTGTGCCACAACGAGCTCCAGATCAAACATGCTGGATTTACACGTAAAAAGAAGCTTGTTTGTTTGTTCTGACCGCCAGCCCTGAAAACTGCTTGGATTCTGACAGTCAAGCTGGCTTTCTTTCTGGGTCATGTATTACACGAAGGAAGCCTGGTAGTAGCTTCATAGTTAGGACTGTGTTCTAAAAATGGACGTAAAATGAACAATACACTCCAGTTTTTTGCTCAAAGAAATTTCTCACAGGGTTAGATTTGATGCCCTTTGAATTGTCTGTGTAGTTTTTGTTGGGTTTCTTATACATTTTTAATGGGAAGCCTTTGAGGGCTCTGGCTGAAAAACCTACTTTCATTGTTGATGAATATTTCTTTAAAAAAAAGCCATCATCTACTTCCACAAAACGTGGTAATGAGGTGGATCCTGAGCAGGTCTGGTACAATAGCTCATTTAAAAAAAAATGTTGGGTGAGCCATTATTTATGTTATAACTGAAAGTTTATGCCCTATGCACATTGCTGATGGATGGGAGTAGAGTGCCTGGAAGCTTAATGTATGGGGGCTAGGCACATAAACCCTTTTTGCATAAAAGGCTACGTTTTTCTATCGTATTTTATCCTGTAACTGCTATGGGTACATGTTCAGCTGCTAATGGACTCTTGATACTTCTACTGCCACAGGTCCCCTTACAGAACCCCCAATTACATATTGAAATAATTAGAAAATTAATACACAAAAAATCTTCACTGTGAAGCATTTAGAATTGCTACATGCACAAAGCCACAAAAAAGCAGGCGAGTGAAATGTGAAACCATCTAATAGTACATAACATGTAGGCCACTGTCACAGATCTGATACGGCACTCCCTCCAGGCCACCCAGCAGATTGCTGTGAAGGACTCAGCCCCTAGGTCCCCAGGGTGTATTAAGCCTCTGGAGCCTGAATGAAGCCCAGACACTACCCCAATCTTGGGGTCCCTAGGCACACCCTCAGAGTACAACCCAGCGTCCAACACTCCCTTCTGAGAGCTGGAACCCGCTGTCCAGCTGTCTAGCTCCTGGGCTCATTGCTGACCCTTCAGACTCCCCCCTACTTAAAAATATCCTCTCCCAGAACTCCTCTCCAAGATGTGAGTCTTCTCATTTACAGTTCCCTCTTTCCGGAGGCATGTGGCAGTTGTGAGGAATATAACACACAGACAGGTTTCAGAGTAGCAGCCGTGTTAGTCTGTATCCGCAAAAAGAACAGGAGTACTTGTGGCACCTTAGAGACTAACAAATTTATTTGAGCATAAGCTTTCGTGGGCTACAGCCCACTTCTTCAGATGCATAGAATGGAACACACAGAAAGAAGATATTTATACATACTGTGACAGACCCAGACCAGTGGGGTACAGGAGTCTGGTAGAGGGCAAATATACCGGTCACTGGATGAGTAGTTTTCTGTTCCCTGAGTGACCAGAGCAGGGGCTGCACTAGAGTAATCAGGAACCTGCTAGAACCAGTTAAGGCAGGCAGGCTAATTAGGACACCTGGAGCCAATTAAGAAGAAGCTGCTAGAATCAATTAAGGCAGGCTAATCAGGGCACCTGGGTTTTAAAAGGAGCTCACTTTAGTTTGTGGTGTGAGTGTGAGGCGCTGGGAGCAAGAGGTGCAAGGAGCTGAGAGGGTGTGCTGCTGTAGGACTGAGGAGCACAAGTGTTATCAGACACCAGGAGGAAGGTCCTGTGGTGAGAATAAGGAAGGTGTTTGGAGGAGGTCATGGGGAAGTAGCCCAGGGAGTTGTAGCTGTCATGCAGCTGTTACAGGAGGCACTATAGACAGCTGCAGTCCACAGGGCCCTGGGCTGGAACCCGGAGTAGAGGGCGGGCCCGGGTTCCCCCCAAACCTCCCAATTGACCTGGACTGTGGGTTCTTCCAGAGGGGAAGGTCTCTGGGCTGTTCCCCAACCCACATGGTGAATCTCTGAGGCAAGAAAATCTGCCAATAAGCGCAGGACCCACCAAGATAGAGGAGGAACTTTGTCACAATACAGAGAACGTGAAAAGGTGGAAGTAGCCATACCAACTGTAAGAGGCCAATCAACTGAGACGAGCTATCATCAGCAGGAGAAAAAAACACACAGACACTTTGCTCAGCATTTAACACGTTCTTGCTTTTTTACTTAACAAAGCACAATGGAGTATAGATCATTTAAAAAACAACAAACACCCAAACTGCAATGCCCCTATTAGTTCACCATTCCCTTGGGTGTCCTTGGGGGACCCTCTGGGCTCAGGAAGTCAAGCAAGCAGCATTTTCCCTACCTCATAAGACTATATCAGCTCCCATCACCTTGAGCCGCTGAAAGTGCCCAAAGATCCCAAATACATCCACTGACCTCTCCTTAGACAAACCAGTTTTCCTGGGGAGGCACTACCCTATTCTCTAGAGTTATAACATTTCAGAGAGAAGCAAGTTAATTCAACTAACTGCTATTGTTACTCTTTTGCCATCAGCCTTTGGAATTTCTGTCCAATATGGAGTCAAAGAGACAACAGAGAAGCCAAAAGATTGCACTGTAGCCTATAGAGCTAGCTTATTTGCTTGCATATATATCTTTTCTTATGAGTTGATCATTTGTCATATTATAGGTTTGCTATTTGTTTTATAATAGGTTTATCAATTTGTATTAGAGTATTTTAACGGTAATGCAAGTACACTCTACATTAGCTTCTGTAGTCTTTCTACAGCTTTTAGCTCTAGCTTCTTCTAAGTTCTTCACCTCTCATTCAAGACTTGAGGAACCTGGACCATTGAACTCTCTTGGCATGCCAGGGGCAAGGCTGGTCCTTTGTCTCTTATCACCAGGTTTTCAAGGAAGGGTGTGAGTATATGAATCGAGAAATCTTTATAGTATATAATACCACCTGTACTGCTAGAACAATATTACTGATTTTGTAATTGGTTGATTATTTGATTGCTATTCCATTACTGTTCCATTTATCTCAGGAAAAGGCTTAAAGCTGCCTTTTGTTCTCAGTGTGAGTTTCCTAGTCAGACATTCCGATGGTCCCTGCAAATTCTGGGTAGCCTGACTCTGGGACAAGAACCTTATTATCTTCTGATCAGATTAATTGATGAGCCTATAACCCATATTATCTAAACAATATTATTAATCTCCCATCAAATCAGGCAACAGTTGTAGTTTGCAGTTTGGTAACGATACACAGAAAGTTCATAATCTCACACAGAATTTATATATTGTACAGACAGATTCCCAAAATGTCACATCCTCTATACAGAAACACACACTTTACCCTTGCCACAAGTACTGTGCACCGCAGACCACATACCACAACCTTCCATCTGCCCACCTTGGGATGCCAACCTTCCATCACTCTCTTCAACTCCCCTCCTGCACACACACAACCCTTGACTAAACACTTTGAACACAAACAACTACTGCAATGAAAACCCACAACTAGTAGCATTGGGGGGAAGTAATCTGGAAAAAGGGTAGGTGCAAAAGAACAAGAGAGGGGAGTGCTTCTAAAAATTGGGCTCAGTTGTGGGTGCTGAATAAGCACTTTTGGAAATCTGGCCCATAAATGCTTTTGAGCTAGCTAGCCCATTTGAAAACTATGATCGTGTTATCTGTGCTTGTGTGAACCTGATAAATATCTTGAGATCTGATCATTTTGAAATATGATATTCTTAAAGTTGTTGTTCTTTGGCTCTTTTTTGCAGCTCATACGTGTACGGAAAGTAAAATCTGTTACAGTGTGGAAGCACCAGCACTGATCAGATGAAAATTCCCTAGGGAACTGCCTGTAAGTCTGACCAACATTTTGCACTCATACGGTTGTGTTTTAAGATGAAAAGTGTTGTGTTTTGTAGCAGTCTGTTATTACCTAGATTGGGCAGATCCAGTGACAGATGGAGAGAAAATGTTCAAGAGAACCTGATAGGTATATTGGGATGAAATTAAGAAAGGGCTCATTTAGGTTGAATGTTAGAAATAATTTCTAAATAATTAGTTCAATAAGACTGAAGAATAATTGCCCAGGCACAAAGGAGGAAGCTCCATTGTTTGAAAGTAAACATTTAACACTCAACTGGACACAATCCTGTTGTCCCTGAGTCTACAATGGTGAAAAATGTACTCAAATGAACCAGCACCAATCCTTGCCAAGAGATGTGGAAAAAACCTGCCAATTCTCATAAGTATAGGCTGCAATAGTAGTGGAACCTATAGTTAATGTTGCCCATCACGTCCCATTATAAGATGCAGTATTCAGTTGCTTATAACTTTGCCAAATGCCAACCATTCAGGCTGAAATCTTCCATGCCAGGTGTCTGCCTCTTGGGGAATATATTTTAGAAAATTTCAGTAGAAATGTTTCAGCCATATCTCAGAATGAGGTTAGGGGAAAATACGTAGGTTAACATGTTAGAAAATGTTTACAGTTATTTTGCCGAGATATTCTAGCACCTTTAAGCTTTGGAGCGGGGTCTTGAAATTTGCCAAGAGGTTCACCGTCGTGTCAGGGGCGTGCCTTTTTGCCAGTCCCATGAAAATCTGCCTTAATCTAGCCAAGTTATGTGCTTCCAAAAAGCACATTTCACACAAGCCCAGTAGAAGTTTGGCAGCTAAATTCTCCAGAGTCTGTCTACACTGAGCACGCTCCATTCCAGGCTTCAGGGGACTCTGTGGCATTAGGCACAGACACATTTTGGGAGGGCACTAGAAATCTGAGATATGGCTGGTTGGACTCAGATCTCTGCAGTGTAGATGCTGAAGCCCTAGGTTGCGGCCCAGCTTCAAAAATTCTCAGCCTACGGTAACCAATCAGTGTAGATGCTCAAGCCCTCTGTTCTCTAACCCAGGGTCCACCAACTTGAGTTCCACTAATCCTGTGCTTACACTGCAGAGTAGACATACCCGGACAGCTGGAAGATTCTCTCTCCTGTGCTCTCAGGGTATGTCTACATTGCAATAAAACACCCGCAGCTGGCCTGTGTCAGCTGACTCGGGTTCGCGGAGCTCAGACTGCGGGGCTATAAAACTGCGGTGTAGATATTTAGGCTCATGCCCAGGGAGCTAGGCAGCCATTCTGTGACAAATTCCAAGATTTGTTTTTCCCACTCCACTATGGAACGATATTTTTTTTCCAAATCTTGGATTTTTTTTTATGGCATGGAAAAATCTTGTTCCGTCTCAGCACTAATTAAAAGAAATACTGAATACGGATAGAATTCAAGTTTCAAGGGACCCACATAAAATGTCCCGATGCACAGCACAGCCCTAATTTATTACCTGACACCATCCAGAAATATGCACTGAATGAGACAGCAGTCATGTGGAAAAAATAGTATGTGATCATAATTTGGCTCCCTTGTGTATGTGCATTAGAGGTTTCATGGGCAACCCTAAACCTGGCATTTCCTAACTTCTGAGCACTTGACTCTGCAAACTTAATTTTCATTAAATATAGTTTTTTATATGTAATAGTTATAGAAGACAAGTGGACAGGCAACACAGACCCCAACCCTCACATGCCAATC
The DNA here is from genome assembly GCF_002925995.2 of Terrapene triunguis. Taxonomy (NCBI): domain Eukaryota; kingdom Metazoa; phylum Chordata; order Testudines; family Emydidae; genus Terrapene; species Terrapene triunguis. Next base: position 4,686,233 of record NW_020664374.1, on the reverse strand, counting down.
TAGTGGAAAGCCAAGAGCCCTGGCCCATGTTCACAATTCCCCACCACAATGATACATTACAGAGGCACAGGGATCTGCTTCCAAAAGTGCACCAAGGGCAACAAAGGGGAGTGACAGCAGACAACTGCAAAGAATACTGCAGTTTTCCAGGCTGATTGTAAAGTACTCAGAGAGCCATAGCACAGCTCGCATTGCAAGACACAGATAATACTATGGACAGGGAATGGTAAGTGAATGGTTAGTAGTGGATGAATGAAACTGTGCGAGGTTCCAAAAGTCATTGAGAACATTTCAGACAGTCTGTATGGTCAGTAATGTTACAATACTTAAATCTGTCACTCTAGGTTCGCTAGAGCCCACCAGTGGTATCTCAGTGTGGCATTTTGCCAACACAGAAGGAAAGGAAATAAAGCATCTACATTTTTAGAAGCAACCTCCTTATAGGTCACTTCAATGTTGATGACCACAAATGAGTAGTTGGTAACAATTTTACAGTCCATAGAAATACACAGCTCCTCAAAATCCTTTTTGCAGATCAATCACCGTTCGAGTGAGCAAAAGCTGATGGGTGCTATAACAAAGCAAAATTCCCATTGACTTCAATGGGCGTAAGATCCAGGCCAGAAAAAGTGAACTAAACTGCTTTATATATACATTAGACAAAAAACCCTTGATGAGCCAAAATCATTAATTGAATACATGTCTAGGCTTAAGCAATGACAACTAAATACATTTTCAAACAAAATAGCTGAAAGCCAGTTCCTCCTTTAATTCCATGTAAAGACCTGACTTCTGGGTCATGTGTTTTAACTCCAGGAGCTAATGGCATCACCTAACACCTCTAGCAGGACAAACTAGCAACTCCCTGCTCCGCAGTGGGCATTAGTGATCTCATCAGCTTCTGCACTAGAAGCCTGGAACCCTGAACTCAGGTTTGCTAAGTAAAAAAGCCGGACAAATTCCCACTTGAAATGAGTCACGGTGCAGGGTGCGTCCTCTGAGAGATTCAGGGTCAAACTGTGAATTTTTTAAAAAGCATTTTCACTTCATTAAATTAAATCAAATGTATCCTGTGGACACTAAAATATTTTCTAGTGAACAATGAGTACCCAGTGCAATTTCACATGCTGTTTTGGCCCAATACCTGCTTGTTTTACTCACATGATTATTCCTTTCGATGTCAGTGGGATTACTTGTTTGAGTAAAGGTGGGAGCCATAAAGGTAGTTAGGAGCCTAAGCCCTGTTTTTAGACACCACTGTGATCTATAACCTCCCATTTGGTGCCTAAAGTCACTGAGCACTTAAGTTTTTGCAGTAAAAATTCCCTAGGTACCTACGTTTCTGCCTCTGGGCATGTGCCCTGCTGATTCATTCTAAGTGTCCAGGCATCTATTCCCACCTAAGCCCTGGAACAAGCTACAAACCTGGGGGAAGCTAGGTGCTCCTCTGCCTAAGTTGCCTGTGGAGCCCGATCTTGTAGGTTTGCTCAGAAGCCACTTAACTCCACCTTAAAATCTTTAGCCCAATGCTTAGGATGCTCACCGGGATCTGAGAGATTCCCAGTTAAGTGCCCCCTGCAGCTGATGAAGAGAGAGGATTTGAACAGGGAGCTGCTACCTCTCAGTGAGTACCCTAACTACTGGGATATAGAGTTGTTCTAACTTTCACTGGCCCAAAGAATATTTAACTATTTAATTAAAGAGGAACAACTTCAATAGGCAAGGCTGAGGGAGACCCACATCAGATGATTCCATAGTCTACACTCAGAAGTGCTCTCAATGTGGTACCCGCCTGCCATTGCCAACCACTATATATATGGATTGGACTAGCAGCAAGGCTAGTCACCATGCAGGGCTGGCGCAACCCATTAGGCGACCTAGGTGGTCGCCTAGGACATTTGAATTTGGGGGGGCGGCGACCGCAGCGGCTGGATCTTTGGCCGCCCCAGTCGTCGTCAGTATTTTGGGGGCGGGACCTTCCGCCGCCTCTGTGAGGGGCGGCATTTCGGGGCGGGACCGTCCGCCGCCTAGGGCGGCAGAAAAGCTGGCGGCGCTCCTGCCACCATGTAGAGCCTTCCTCCCCCTACAACCAAATCAGTTACTACCAATATTTTGTCAGCTTCAACTTTGCCTTGTAAATCTGAAAGAAGTAGTAAATAAATGTCACATTTTGTCATGTAGAACAGACCAGAAACATACAAGCTGGATAAGTGCTAGAAATAGAAGTCACGGGTCTACAGAAAGTGTATTTTTGCAGCCAGTTCTGAGCCTGATTGTACAATGTGGTGCACCCTCACTTCCTGTTAACTTCAATGGGAGCTAGGCATGTTCACCAGTGGGTATTCACAAAATGGAGCTGCTGTGTGCAAGGAATGCAGTGTGTCAAGCTGCATTTGACTCTTCATTTGCAGATGGATTTTATAGTGGCATCTAATACTCTCTCATTAATTCTGACCATATTTTACAGCCCTTTGTCCCCAGGCTGCAAAGACTTCCAGCCCCACATTTCTACGATTCTGTGACCTGATGAACTTGTTGCCTGCAACAAACTGGCTTTCTGTAAAATGCCTAGAGGAAAAATAAAAGCAGCTTTGCGGGGTGGTTGGCTAATTGCCCTTTGTTGATATCATTTTTATTTAAAAAATGACAGTGAAAATATCCAAATTATCCTGATGATAAACTGACAGCTTTAGCTCTTTGTGACATCAGCTAGGGCCCAATACTGCAAACCTGTAGCTCTGGGGAAGGACAAGTGTTATCCTGTGGAGAGTCCCCTATGGTGGACCTTCCCCTTGCGAAATAGGTCATAGGGCCCACCCCCAAAATTCCAAATAATACCTCAAAATAATTCTAAATGGCCAAGGTTGTTATAATGAGCAATGAGCCTCTCCCCTCTAAGTCCAGTCCAGGTTGTCAGAGAACAAATGTTATCACCTGACAGTGTTTGATGGCTTATGTGAAGCATCAGAAAAACTAGCATCTCAATTAGCATTTTTAGTTTCAGCCCTAGTAGTGAGGGTAAGTGTACTATGACTGTCCTTTCCTGCTGGTCCTTGCCTTTTAGGTGCCCCGTGGACCCCTTAGGGTATGTCTACACAACAATTAGACACCCGTGGCTGGTCTGTGCCAGCTGACTCAGGCTCCCAGGGCTCAGGCTGTGGGGCTGTTTCATTGCAGTGTAGGGCTGCAACCCGAGCTCTGACCCTCCCACCTCACAGGGTCCTAGAGCCTCAGCTCCAGCCCGAGCCTAGAACCCTACACTGCAATGAAACAGCCCCTTAGCCTGAGCCCCATGAGTCTGAGTCAGCTGGCACAGACCAGCCACGGGTGTCTAATTGCTGTGTAGACATACCCTTAGACATTGCTGTGTAGACATGCACCTAGCATGAAGGAGGCCCCATCTGGTTGGCCTCTAGGACCATTGCAATATAAATGTTAAATAATAATCATAAAGCATAACCGTCAGATTGATAAAATATAACAACTGATTTCAGGTACAATAGAGAGAACCTGCAGGGAAATAAAAATCATATAACTACCCAACTAGCTTGGCTAATTAGTTGTGTAATAACAGAAATCTTGATTATAGAAAAGAAATATAAGGTAAGAAATTAGAATCTTGCATTTAAGGGCACAACCCTGTTCCATCAAAGTCAGCGACAAAGCTCTCCCTGAGTCCACTGGGGAAATAATTCAGCCCTTACCTCTCTCTCTTTCTCTCTGTACCATCACCCTGTCAGCGAGGGTCTGTGTACTATGCAATCAGAGATGTGATTGCAGCTTGGGTAGCTCTATATCTGCTAGCTTTAATGTTGCTAGCATGGCTAAAAATAGCAGTGCAGATGCAGCAGAGCAGACTTCAGAGCCAGCTGTGGAAGCCCACCTGAAACACTGGGTACAGACGTGCATTACCAGCCCGCACTGGAGTCCACCCCGCAGTGTCTTCACTGAAGTTTTTAGTGAGCTAGCTACATTAAAGCTAGCGCGGGAATTCCTACTCAAGCGGCAGTCACCCCTCAGTGCGAAGTGTAAATGTACCCTTGGTGTTGTGCTGCTGTTTGACATCCTCCTCAGTGTGCATTTCCTTTCATTATAGCTAAACCACTTACCATTAACTCTCCTTTTGAAGTGGTAGGAATGCAAAGCTAGAATGTAGCACAGGAGTCATAGTGACTTCTGATTAAAAGACATGTTCCCTTGATAATGCAAGTTAAAATATTCATTGCAATAGCCCCCAGAGGCCTTAACTGGGTCCAGGCTCCGTTGTGCTAGGTGCTACACAAACACATGACAGTCCCTGTCTCAAAGAGTTTACAGTCTAAGTATTTTTCTTTTGCCTTGTCTCTATCAAACACAAACAGTGAGGATTGACGTCAATCACTGTCTGTGCCCTTTTATACCATGATCTTGCAAAAAACTTATGCATGTGCTTACAGTTATGAACCTAAATAACTCTATGGGATTGAACATGTGCATAAGTTAAGTAGGTGCCTAAGGGTTTGCATGATCGGGGCCTTCCTTCTGTTACCCATCAGCCCTGTTTTCTCTGTTGTCCTTAGAGCCTTGTCTAACTGAGGCAAATTTCCTACAGCTTTCCCATTGTTGCTAACACTGGTACCGCTGCATTGCAATTAGCAATTTTGGAAGCTCTGCGTACAGACAAGGTAAAAATGAACAAGGTGTGGATTAGATTTGCTCTGAAAAAGTCTAATACGCTTAACATAGTGTTAAAAGCAGGCTATCTAGATTAGGGCTCCCGACATTACTAACACTGCGGCTGCCGAGCCACTCTCTCCACCGGTGAGCATTTACTAGACAATCTCTCTGGCAGAGACAAGGCCACGTATCGCATAGTTTTGCTAAAGAGAAAATATGACCTCTTTGTAATAGCAACATGCAAAGACACCTTTAAAAGTGCTTCACATTTTGTCTCTTTGACAATGCTCATCTGTCTTAGATGGCTAGTACTTAGGTCAGTTATACAGCATCTTAACAATCCTAACTGGTTCATTATTATATCTAATAGCAAAATGCATAAATGCAAATACAAATAAGAATAATTTCCATACCAGTACTGAAAGACCATACAAACTGAACCATCCCTTTGCTGCTAGAAATGGTCCCCTCAGTTAAGGGCTGAGGGATGGGTGGGAAGCTGGCACCTGTTTGAATAAACAAGAGGGCTTCAGGTTCCAAAGTGGCCGTCACAACTTTCACTAATATGACAAAATCAACTTACTTTTTTTGTGTACTTTCCCCGGTTGTTTGTGCACTTTGTTTTAAATGGGACTGACCCCCTCCTCTACCTTACAGATTGTTTCAACCACTACTTCCTTCTTTCTCCTCCCTTCCGTTTAACTTTTTGGTTTGTTGTTTCTCAGGCTCCATAATTGAGCCGTTGAGTCTCACTTTTCTTCCGCGACTTTGGTCTATGAATAGATCATTTGTATTTCTCCACCATTAATGGGTGTGTGGGGACTGTGCTACTTTTTTCAGCTGGTTTCATAGTTGACAGGAAGAAGGTGTGTGAAGACTTAATAAAAATGGTTTGGTGGGGAAGGTGGTTTTCTCTAGCTCTTATCCAGAAGTCACCTTGCATTCTCTTTCAGGGGGTGATCTTTTCCTGATCATTCATTTTCTAATGCTATCATAGGAAGCATTACAGATATATCACCAAATGCCTTTAACAGTGACTTGATTCTCCAATACCTTCCTTACACCTTGTGTAGCCACATACCGGTTTGCTCCTCCTGTGCATTTGTAGTGTGGGTAATGACAGGAAGTTGCAAGAGACAGCTGAGGTCTTGTGTTGGGGTTGGTGTGTGCGCACAGCTACTGCTCTGTGTGCCTTTCATACATCTAATTCTCTTTAGCAGATGACGCTTGAGGCTCACAGTTGTCTCATTGATCCATCCTACAATATGATTCTATGGGTCTGATTTTCATTTGTACTAAGGCCCCTTTAGCACTGGAATGGGTTACCTAGGGAGGTGGTGGAATCTCCATCCTTAGAGATTTTTAAGGTCAGGCTTGACAAAGCCCTGGCTGGGATGATTCAGTTGGGATTAGGTCCTGCTTTGAGCAGGGGGTTGGACTAGATGACCTCCTGAGGTCCCTTCCAACCCTGATATTCTATGATTCTATGTTCATCTGGCAGCATAAATAGGCCCTGAAAGGGTAGAAATAGCCCCCCTGGAATACGCCCTATACAGATAATCTCCTTAGCTGGTGTAAGCCCTTTATACTGGCCCTGCTCCCAGTATGTCAGGGTAGGGAGGGGGCAACCAGTGCTTAATTTGTAAAGAAACAGGTGCTGGGGCTCAAGCAATTTTTTTTACATTCATAACTGATGTGGCAAGCGCAAAGGTGCTGGGGCTATGAACTGCCAAGCCTAGAGGTGCCGGGGCACAGCCCTGACAAGCCCTGGTACAAATTAAGTACTGGGCAAGCCAGGGATGGAGCAGGGACATAACTGCAACACACTGTACTACAGTTATTCTCTGCTCCCCATCAGGCTGCTTTAAATTACATGGGAGGCTGAGCAAGCCCCTGCAGGCCTAAAAATATGAGGGGTGCAAATCAGCTTCTCCACCTGCCTCCTTTCAAAATGTAGGGGCAGGAGAACCGAGACCTCTGATTCTAAGTAGAGAGCATCATCCAGCTGTTCTGTGACTTCTCCTGCCATTACGGGCAAAACTCTGCCCAGTCTTGCCAAAGTGCAATTGAGAGAGAGCGGAATCGGGCAGTGTTCCTCCCCAGCCCACCCCCTCCGTGTACCCGTTGGGCCTGCTATACACCTGTGAGCGCTTGGCAGCAGATGCAGCCAAAATGTTTGAGGCACCATTGCCTGGGAGGATTGGTCAGCTGGCTTGGGGTGATCTTCACCTGTCAGAGAACTTTAACTTAAAAGGAGAAGAGACTGAGACAAAGCAGTTACAGAAAAAAACAGTCAATTTAACAGATTATTGATAAACAACACATGAAGGGGACAGTGTGGGAGACAGGAGACAGCTCACCAAGTATCACTCTGGCTGCGCATGCTGCAAAGAAAGTACAAAATGTTCTTTCAGCACAAAGGGTGGGAGTCTTAAAGGTGCAGTACCCTTGCAAAGACAGGCTCTTTGGCCCATGTTGTGTCTCCAAGATCCATGTGCTGAGAGGGGCCTTTATGTGTAGATCTGCCTTGACACATGTGGAAGGGTGAGGCACAGCTGCCTCCATGGCCCTGGCCTCCCCTTCCTGGGACCCCTGAGTAGAGTGACCAGATGTCCCGATTTTATAGGGACAGTCCCGATTTTATAGGGACAGTCCCGATTTTGGGGTCTTTTTCTTATATAAGCTCCTATTACCCCCCACCCCCTGTTCCAATTTTTCACACTTGCTGTCTGGTCACCCTACCCCTGAGGTTCTCACAGGAGTTGTGGGTGGGGCAAGTCATGGAGGAGGGCACACTATAGAGTTGCTCAGGGAAAGATAATACAGCACTGCTCGACTCCACTGCTTTAAGGGGATGCGGTAGCATCTCCTTCTGGGGAAGCCCTGATAGCACAGCTGCAATGGAGCCATGCTGCCAGGAAACAGAAGGAGATTCCTAGGCTCCAGAGCCAGTGCAGAGGCACTAGGCCTCCATCCAATGGCCTTGGCCTCTTGTGGACCCCCCAGGGTCCTTAGTTCTTTGAGGGAAAACTGACAGCTGCTTCCTTGGATGTTCCCTGATAGAAATGTTTGGAGAGGAACTCTATGAACTCCTAATGGAGTTTTCCCTCTCCTCAACCCTGTACATAAGGTTTTACCATGACTCAATGACTTAAGGAACCATCATGACCATCTAGTCTGACCACCTGCACATCACAGACCACAGAACCTCACCCACCCACTCCATAATCCCTGGCTGAGTTACTGAGGTCTGGAAATCTTGAGAGACGGTAATGAGGCCCGTAACTATTATTTATTATTGCATGTCTGAGTAGGTGTAATAGCTGCTATCTTGGCTGACACCAAGGACTGAACTGGAGACCTCCAGAACTAAAAGCGTACGTCTTGGTAGCTTGAGCTAAAGATTCAACAACTGTAGGTGGGAGCTGTAACAGACTCTTATACAGTGGGGAGAAAAATAACACATATTGACCAGTGGGTTACATAAGTATGCCAAGATTTGGCTGTAAGTGGCATAGCAGGCGTGGGTTTAGCATGTGCTTTCTATAGGAAGGTGCATTCTAACCAAATTAACAGTCTCTAAAAATGTTGGTGGCTTTCTGTGCTGCTTGTCTGATTGAGCTGCCCCTGCCCACAATCACTTTATACACCCAAGTTTCCAAAGAACCAAAAGCTCTTGTCAGTTGAACTTGTGTGGTGTGAGGTTACGTGGCTTTTTGAAATTGCTGAAAGAGTTGTGAATAATCTATTAAATCAAAAATCCCCACCCAGCATACAACGAGAACAGAAACTGGGCTGCAGTACGTTGTGTAGTAGTAGGCACTTGATGCCTACAGAAATGCAGCCAGAAAATCTCACTGTACCATGAAGTTTCTTGACAACAAACAAACCTGAGAAAAAAATATTTTGGGAAATGTTTGTAGACATTCCCCCTTTCCTTTCTCTCGGGAAGTGATTTATTACACTCCAGGCAGTTGAGAACCCCTCTCCAAATGCCACATTTGATGTCCCTAGCCTCTGTTTGCCAGAAGCTGGGAATGAGTGACAGAGGATGGATCGCTTGATGATTACCTGTTCTGTTCATTCCCTCTGGGGCACCTGGAATTGGCCACTGTCCAAAGACAGGATACTGGGCTAGCTGGACCTTTGGTCTGACCCAGTGTGGCTGTTTTTACGTTCACATGGAGAGTGATTTTCTAAAGTGACTAGTGATTTTGGGTACCTCTGTTTTTGGGTGCCCTACTTGAACTGCCTTAAAGAGGCCTAATTTTCAGAAAATACTGAGCACCCACCCCTGAAAAGCAGTCCCCTTACTGTGTCTCAAGTAGGGCATCCAGAAAATCACTAGTCATGTTGGAAAACCTTGGCCTTAACTTTTGAATTATTTCCTTGGCCTTGTTTCATTATGGTTGCCACATGGAGTTACTCAATATACTTCCGTGGATCTGCAAAGGTTATGTTGCAGGGGAGCGGCCCTAGGCTCTGTCCTGCAAAACCATGACACATGCTTAGCTTTACAATGTTAGCAGTCCCACTGAAGACAACAGGACTACCCAAATGCTTAAAGTTATGCATATATGTTAGGGTTTGAAGCATGAGTGTTTAGTTTCTACAAGGGGCTTCACAGGAGCACATTCGCCTCATGTATTGGCCACCACACTTTCCCAGCCCACTGCTGCTTACTTTGGGGGTTGTTCCTAGCACCCCTGGCAGAAGCTGGCATAAACAAGAGTGAATCCAGTCAATGATATTTACAATTTTATGAGGTAGTTTTAAAACTCAGATACAACATTATCTATCAGAGAAAAAATTAAATGACTAGAGGGTTGCCCAGAACTCATAAAAGAACAGAAGCAGCTTCTGAAGCAAAGGAGCTAATGCATTACAGCAAAAGACTTCATCTTATAACAAGCAATAAGTGCTCCTAGGCCAAATCAGATTAGTAATATAGGCTACTTATCTAGGCGGGTATTGGCAATTTCCAAAGGCTTACTGTTCTCTTTATAATAATAATAATACTTAGCACTCCTACAGTGATGGACATGTCCAAAGCGATAGAGAAAAATGGACTAATTAATCCTCACATACCCCTGAAAAGTAAATTAAAAAGTATTATCATCCCCCTGGTTTAGATGGGGAAACTGAATCAGAGAGGAGAAGTGACTTGCCCAAAATCACATAGCAAGACAGTGATGGAGCCAGCACTAAAAGTCAGGATTATCTGAGTGCCAAAGTCATTCACTCTCCTCCAGTGTCAGGGCACCAGCTGCACCAGGGTCAGTCTCCTAGCAACACACTAGACACAGCTAATCCTGGAAGAGGCTGCCTAATTGATTGCATTTCCTGATTGATGGAGGGATAGATTCAGCAGCGCCCAGAGCTTGCTGGCTACTCAATGTGTTCACCATCCTTGATTCCCCTGATCTCACTTCCTGACTGCATTTCTGGCTCACCCATGGGCTCTGGCATTTGGCTTCTGATCCCTGACTCTGACACTTGGCTTTGCTCTTAACTGTGCCCCTGAATGTCCCATGGTCCTGACTCTTGAATCTAACTTGGCTCTGCTCTAACCTCCAGACATGGCCCACTCCTGTGGCTCTCACCTTCAGGCATCAGGGCGGCCCACAACATTTTGGCACCTGAGGCGGGGAGCTCAAATGACGCCCTCACCCCCCCTCGCTTGGGCCAAAATTTTGAAAGCTCTCAATTCTGCCTTCTGCCTGTTTTACTCCTCTGATGGTACTGCTCTGCTACCTACCCCAATAAAAGAGAACTAACAACTTAAAATGCCTTGTTCCCAAATTTTAAGTAACACTTAACTTTCAAACGCCTGAACAGCAAATGTAACTTTTCTTGTCTGCAAAGTAAACACTGGCATTTTTATCTGTTTGAATAATCAAAGTGGTGCTTTCTGTGCCTTCTTGGTTGCAAAGATTTGAACTGCTTCCTGAAGGTCCACCGTCTGGGCCAGCTCATGCTCTATTGAGATGGTTGCAAGGCCGACCAGCCTCTCCTGTGTCATTGAGGAGCGTAGATGTGTTTTTATTAACTTCAGGTTGGAGAAGCTGCATTCTCCACTGGCAACTATTACAGGAAGTGTTAGAAGTATGCGCAGAGCAACAAAAGCATTTGGAAAGAGGGTTGTCATTGTATTTGTGCACATATATTCCAGAACAGCCTTTGGAGTTGATCCTGCCGAAATGTATCTTGAAAGGGCTTTCAGTTCATCACCTAAATCACTCGCATGAATATCGCGCATGTCATCATGTGTCAACATTGTCTCTAGTGCCCTACATTGCTGGTGTAGGTCTTCTTCAGGTATAGTGAGGAGTTTTGGAATATCATACAACATCCCAAATATACTGCTGTGTTCCTTGAGCTGCATGAAACCTTCTTCAACTGACTGTATTGTACAATCTAGCACCTGGTTAAATAATTCAACTTTGAATTGTTGTTTGGGGACTCTTATGGGATTATCCCGTGCCTCGTAATCAAAATGTCTTTTTCTTCAGTGACTCTTGTATTCTTGAATGGGTGGAAAATAGCTTCAGTGTGAAGTTCCTCTGCCAACTTCTGTGCACTTTTCAGAACATTTTGAAATCCCTCATCTGACCGGTAAGACTGTAGGTATGACTTTGCTTTGTCCAGTTGTTTCATTGCTCCAGATATATCAAGGTCAACATCTTGGAGTCTCTTGCTTACAACATTTATTTCAAACAGTATGTCATGCCACAACATTAAGCCACACAGAAATTTGAAGTTATGTATGTTTCTGGTGATTCCATTTCCCTCTGCCACTGTTCTCCCATGAACAGTTCCTGTCATAGCATTATCCTCCATAATGGCAACTATGGCATCATCTATCTTCCCAATTTGGTGTTTGATAGGTTTTATCGCCTCCACTCGACTTTCCCATCGTGTGGCACTCAGTGGTTTCAGTGTCAGAGAGGATGTTCCCAGATGTTGCTTTAAAATTTGCTGTTGATGCAGAGAAAAATACATAGATGCTTTGAATTACATTAAAAAATTCAGCAGCCTCACTAGAAGCTGATGCTGCATCACTGACCACCAAGTTCAATGAATGAGTACTGCCTGGGACAAAAAAAGCTTGAGGGTTTAACTCTCAGATCCATGTCTGCACTCCTCTGCTCTTTCCTCTCATGTTGGCACCATTATCGTAGCCCTGACCTCTCATGTCAGCTATTGCAATTCCCGTATCTTCCAGCTTTTTAAGAAGCTCCTGTAGTATCATCAATGTCAATAAATTCTAGAAAATGCTCTCTGACAGTCACCATTGCAGGGACATTTTCACTAGGTTATTTTGTTGTTACAAAACGCACCATTAAAGTCATTTGTTCCTTATGGCTGATATCAGGTGTGCAGTCCAGAATAACAGAGTAATATCTTGCTGACTTCAGATCTGCCACAATCTTCTGTTTGACTTTTGTTGCCATTAACTGTATGGTCTCATTTTGAACTGTTTTTCCAAGGTGGTGGTGTGTGTACATTTCTTGGGTGGTGACTCTTCTTAGGTGCTCCTGGAGTACAGCATCAAACTCAGCCATCAGCTCCACAATTTTAAGGAAGTTTCCATTTTTTGGCATATACAGCTGATCTGAAGTGCTACGCAGTGCTAGGTTTTGGGTAGCAAGCATTCTCACAATGGCAATGCCAGTAAAGAGTCTCTGATGCAATCTTCTCTTGATGCTGATCATCTATGGTGGCCTTTAACCTTAGTCTCATCTCAAGCTCTTTCCACCTATGGAATGCTCTCTGGTGATTTGCTGCCTTCTCATGGCATGCCAGATTTCTAGCCAGATTTTTCCAGTCCTTTGTTCCTGTAGAACCCAATGTGGCTGGAACATTAGACTGGAAGAGTTTGCAACAAAAACAGTATGCAGCATTCTGGGTTTTTGAGTACATAAGCCATGGCCTCTCCACTTTGTCACCATTGGGAATTTCACACCAGTAATGTGTTGGATGGAAACTTCTATTTTCATTGTCTTTGGGGAACATGAAGTTTTTCACTTGCTGTGGCCCATGCAGTACAAGGAAGTCCCTCAGGCTACTGCTCAAGTGGGTTCACAGTCCTGGATTATCTAGACTTAAGGAACTAAACTCAGCAGCAGCTGTTTCTTGCGCCTCCACCACACTCTTCTCTGATCTACACTTTTCTTCAGGAATGTGCATGGTTACATCCATTTGAGATGGAGATATGGATGCTGCAGTAGCTGCCAGGTCACCTGCACTCTGACTAACTGGAAGATCAGGCATCTCCTCACCACTCACATCCTCACTGGGGCCGGAAGGCTCACCATGAACATTTGTGTCTATGTATCTCAGGAGAGCTCCTTCCTTCTTAGATAGAAAAGCCTCCTTTGCTTTCTTTCTTTTTCTGAATGCTGCCCCAGAGGGGCGTTTTCTTCTTTCACTCATGACTGCTGTTCTGTGCCAGCTATAGTGGCTCTCAACACTCAGTTGAAGGGGACAAATAAGCAGGCTGGTAGCAGGGCCTGAGTGAGGGAAGATATCAGCGTCTTAAGGGCCTAACTGGCTCCTACTACTTCAGTTGACTGCCTGTTCTCCTCAAGTGGGTTCAGGGAAGCAACAGAAAACAGGAAGCTCCCTGAGAAGCTGGTGTTAATCAGTCCAGGCTCCTGGGGGTGCTAGAGAGGTACATAAGAGGCTCCTCCTTCTCTCTCTCCCTGCAGCTCCTGCTGCTTTCTGTTATTCCCTCTCACCTTTTCTCCTGCCTGTCATGTCTCTTGTGCCCTCCTTCCTCAAGCACAGCACTCCACCATTCTGTGCATCTAGAGCAGAGAGAATACATATGCACCAGCAGCAGACACAATTTTCCACACTCTGGGTCCTAGTGGCACCCCCCCACAGTCTGGCACCTGAGGCGGCCGCCTCAGTTTGCCTCATGGTAAGGCCAGCCCTGTTCAGGCATGACCACCCTCATCCCAGTTGTGTCCTTGTCATCCACACCATACTAGCTCTCAACTGATTCCTGGCTCTTCCAATTGAATGATACTGACTTGGGTGAGAGGTATTTCCACAGAAAGCTTTGGGAAGGCCTGTAATAATTTCACCTAATTCCCAACCATGCCTTTAGAACAAGCGATAATGAAGAGATACATCCAAGGTTTTAGTCTGGGCCCAGTGCATGGTGGGACAGCACTTGGGAAGTTTTGGTTAGTGCTTCATAGATGCCCATGAACTGTAGGCATGTTCAACAAGATGACTAATTGCTTTAATGCTTAGTCATCATGCATGAATTATTCAGCCTCTACAGCAACTTCATACTCGTGCAAAGTTGTCTGCTAACATCACTGCTACTTTCATGGTTATACATGGAAAAAGGAGGGAAACATGGTGGGGGGCGAGGGGATTGGTTAGGTTTGTGTATGTTTTTGTTTGTTTTGCCTTTGCCAGGGGATGGAAGCCAGGCTGGAACTCTGCTGCTAAATGACTCTCCTCCAAAACACTGTACTGAATTACATTTTATTGCTGAGGGTGCTAATTCAAAGAAATCTCTGGTCATAAGTCTCTAACCAGTTTTTATCCTCCACTTCCCACAAATGATGAAATTTAGTATGGCAAATCAGGATTTATACAGACATGAGATAAAATCCTGTTCCCAATGGTGCTAGCGCTAGATTATTGTTTTGCTCGTAATAAAATACTAACAGTGTCGGCAGCAAGTTTGCGCATGATGTGACCTAAAAATAGAAGACTAGAACGAACACAGTTCAGAAAGTGGTTGGTTTGTCTTGTGATTCACATGGCCATTTAAAAATATTTCCTGTTGTGAAGGTATAAACTCTTTTTAAAAAAATACATTTTGGTGGATGAGTTTCTAAGTGTCTTCTTTTCCCAGTTGTCCTTGGTAGAGGAGAATAATTTGCTACTGCAATATAGTGCAACTGGTAAATAAAATAAAGCATATTTTTGTGTGGTGTCATCATCCATATATTGGTATGATAGAATGCTTCAAAATCTATTGTAGTCTGTACAGTGTAAAAGTAAACAATGCACGTATCATAGGTGACGGTGTAGCATAGAGGTAACATCTGTAGAGATGGTATGGGAGTGGTGGAAGAGTTGACGTGAGTAAACCACATTCACATTTGTTTTTGATATTTTTCTAAAGAGTTTCGCAGAAGTGAAAGAGGAAGAAAGAGGGACTGGTCTGAGCAGAAAGTACTAACATAAAAAAATCCCTCCCTCATCGTGCGAGGAGCAGCTTTTTATCATTGCACCTTATCTTTAGTTTCTAAGACGTCTGAATGTTCTGTTTTTGCTCACCTGAACTGCTGGCAAGGTAGTTCTAGAAAAGAGTTCAACAAACAACATGCCCTTCCTAGATTTGTTCACAAAAACAGAATTAATAACCTTACCTTTTTAAAAAAAAAAAAAAAAGATTTTTTAAGCTTGAAATTCTGCTTTTCTACTGGGGTAGGGGAGTCAGAGAGAGAGTGAAGAATATTCTAAATTTACTTTCCTGAAATTCACATTGACTGTTTATTTTCTTTGAGATTGATTTTCTTTTGAGATTTGGTTGAGATTATCAAAAGCAGTGAAGGGGATTTAGGCATACATTTTCCATTAAACATAATCCCCTTTACCATTATATCTGAATACTATTTTCTTTACTTTGGGGATGTAGGTACTATATAATTTCTAGCACTGGACAGCCCGATCAGCCCATATCTTCATTATTTCAGCAGTCCCAAATAATGACACTGGGATAGCTATGGAAATTTCCAAATGCTGCTTCATTCCTTCTTCTCCATTAGCAAAATCCATATATGCGTGATCTCTCACATCTATTTGTCTCTGGCAGCATAGCTACCGCCTCCTCTTTTGGTATCCCTATTCCCTTTGAGCTATGAGGTATGAGCTATTCCCTTTTTCAGTAGATTGCCACCAAAGAAGTGTTCTGCCAATTCTTTACTACACAAGATAGTAAATCTTAGATCTTCTTACTCCCTTTAGTGCAGCATTCCTCCTGGTTGTCAGATTAAATAACAACAATCTCTCATGATTCACACACGCACACACTTTAGATAGCAGATAAACTGTATGCTTCATTCTAGTAGTGAGTTATTTTACTAAAAAAAGGCTAGTATTAAGCGTTTAAAATTTTAAAAATATGTTATCAGAAAGAATACTCATTTCCTTATGCTTCACCTACTGCATGATAGAACTATCAGCTAGCTCTGCTCCCATCAAAATTCCCATTGGCTACTAAGGAAGTAAGAGTGGGCCCTAAAACAGGAAAGATAAAATCCCCAAAGAAAGAAGATAGAGACTCACTAAACAGTGGTGATCTTTCTGAATACATTCATAGCAGGTAGACACAAGAGTAGGATTTTCAGAAGTGCTCAGCACTGGCCTAGCTCTGTTTCCATTGAAGTCAAGGACAGAATCTGGCTTTTGGAGGCTGGTTAGATGGATGCATCAGAGTTCTGGTTACAGGGCAAACATTGCCTTTGAAACAGGCCCCTGACAACGAAGAGACTTCCACAGCAAAGTCTCCTCTATGATCCAGTAACTATACGGGACAATGGGCGGGGAGAAAAGGGGGTGGGGGGAGAACCCAAACCATTTATGTAGAGAAGGCCTCAGGAAGAACTAGAATTCAACCTTTTGATATTCTCAGAGGTCTTTGATGTCTCATTTTACATAGACTTCCACTTACTTTGCACAAGTTTCAGGGCAGCAGTGAATCATCCTATTAGAGTATTACTTAAAGGCTCCCTCTAACCTGGATCACAACAATCATTGTAACTCCTCTTTGGAGGACAGGGGAGAGGACATTTTAAAAAGAAAAAAAATTCTACAAATGATATCACAACCTGCATTGTCATCATAATGACCCTTGCGATACTTTCTCAGGACCTGACTCAATATAAGATACATCTAACGCACTTTCCACCCCACAGAAGTCATTCTGAGATTTCTCTGGCCTTGTGTTGGCATCTGTAATTGGAAACTTGGACACATTTTTCTAGACTCATTTTGTATTTCTTTACGGTAATTGTCACTTTAAAATAAAAGTAGCCAACTGATACATCAGAATTCAGCCTGAGAAAGGAGGGTCAGGACCACAGATTGTATCTGTGAGCAGCTGGAAACACTGCAGCAAGCTAAAAATGTGGGTTTGCTCTTCATGACCTGACTGAGGCATAAGAATTCTTTTGTTTGATACCCCATTAGCTGCAAAATAAAAAGGTCAGAAAACACAAACTGCCTACTATTTTTTAAATAAAGAGATAAATTAATTACACTCTTCAAATCATAACATCTAACATTTAAAATCCCTCTTTTTAACTTTCCCAGGATTGCAAACAAACAAACAAACAAAAAGAAGAAGAAAGAAAGAAGCATTACTAATCACTTAGATGCTCAAGTCCTGTTTTTAGGCACAATGTGACCCACAAAACTCCCACTCAGCTGCTGCCTAACCCTGTTGGCACCTAAACTCACTTGGCACCTAAGTTTTTGCCTATGAGAATGTAAACTGCTGCCTAGCTCTAGGCATCTGGGTGCCTATCTCCTGCTTCAGCCTCAGAGCAATCTATATACTAGGGGAAAGATAGGTGTTCCTCCACCTAAGTCATATGGTGCCTGATCCAGTAGGCATGGTCAAAGGCCACCTAACTCCACACAAAACAGCCAGGAAAGAGGATGGGGGGCTCTATTATAACTTTTAGCCCAGTGGCCAAGACACTCACCCAGGATGTGGGAGACCCCCAGTTCAAGTCTCCCCTCTGCCTGATGAGGAGAAGAGATTTGAACAGTGATCTACCAACTCTTAGGTAAGCGCCCTAACTGCTGGGGTATGGAATATTCTGATGCGGGGGTTCCCTCAATCACTCCTTGTCAAGTTGTTCCACCTTAATTACACAATTGAATAATTAAATATTAATCGGGACAGATAAAAAATTAGAATGACTCTATAACCTACTGAGAGGTAACAGATTCCTGTTCACATCCCTTCTGTTCATCGGGCGGGGGAGTTAAACTGTTCCTCTCCTATATCTGAGGGGAGTACCCTGACCACTGGGCTAAAGGTTATAAGGGAGCTCCTCTGCCCCCCAGGCTGTTTTGTGTGGAGTTAGGCAGCCCCTGAGCACACCTACTGAACTGGGCCCCAACCGTGACTTAAGTGGTCAAACGCCTATCCTTCTCCAGTTTGTGAATCACAAGCAGAGATAGGTGCCTCCCTGCAGCCTGAACTTGGCTCTGAGAGGGAACAGGGCTTTGCACACATCCCTCTGGTCAGTGTCTCCCATTGGCTAGCTTTAGGTGGCTTCCTGCCTGGCATGCAGGTTTTGTGGATCCCATTCTAAGGTTCCAGTGTCTCCCCATTCATTGTTTAGGGAGCCTAGTGTGGCTAACTCAGGCATTGTGGATTGCAGTGTGTTCGTCTAGGCACCTAAAAGTTAGGTGCTGTGACACTCATCACAACACCTAAGTCACTTTTGTGGATCCAGGCTTTATAAAGCACCTGTCATTCAAGAAACTCAGGGCACATTACAGACATCAATATTAACTCTAGTAAAATTAATGACATAACATTGGGGTAATAGTGAAGTCAGTGAGAGCACAATCATCCCCATTAATTCAACTAACCACAAAGCACTATTGTGCTCTGCCTATGACTACTGAATTTATATTATAGTTAAGATAAATATGTAATTTTTCACTAAGAGAAGAAATGGGGAAATTTTAGAAGGGTGATAGAATCACTTGTTGATCTGTAGGGGATTTATATGCATAATTTATCTGAAGGGGAATACTGAGGAACAGTTTGCACTTTAATATTAGGAAACTTTATGTCCTTTAGTTAGCTTTCAATAGAAGGGAACTTTGGCCTGCATAACTCTGCATACCATCTAAAACACATTTGCAAGGGAATGGAACAGCTATTACTGAGTGGGTTGTTGTGTTCTTTTTATGAATCCTTGTGGTCTACTTCTTGGTGCGCTAGCACCAGTAGGCATAAAAGGTCAAAAAGCAAGAAGAGCTTTTGTTAAAACCCCTTCTCTCTCCTCCCTTTCCACATTCTCTGCCTCTCATGTGCTATTGCTTGCACTTCTAGGAGTATGGCTACAGAGTGCACAAAAGTGAGCCTCTCAGCCTGGGTTGACAGAGCTCATGCTCTAAAAAATAGCTGTGCAGACAACACTTTGAAGTTGTGCCTTGGGCTAGAGCTTGGGCTCTGAAGCCTTGGGAGGGGAGGACGTATGCTCAGAGCGTTCTGCTGGCTGGGTAGACATACCCTAGAAGGTAATGCATTAACAAACTTGAGGGAATTCAGAGAAGAGCAACAAAAATAACAAAGGGGCTGGAAGAACTCACTTGGTTTTCTCAGTTGGTGTAGATGGGCTAGCTATTGCAATTAACCGTTTCTAAGGTGCCTCTCACCTTTGTACCTTATATATGAGTAGTCGTGCGCACAAAAATGCCATTGGATTCAGTGGGAGTTACATAACTGTAAGAGTTGCAGCCCCGAAGATTATTGAGCCCTAGTCATCCCCATGATTACTTTAGAGTGTTCAGTGGCAATGCACGTGCCCTGAATTGCTCAGATGTAGAAAGATGGAAGCAGCACATGACTGTCCTGGAGATCTGTGTACCAAACACCACGGGGGAACGGGGGGCATGGCCAGAGGGCAGTCAGCCATTGGGTCCCATGACCGCAGTCTGTATCCTGTTGACTGCCCTATTAAAAAACTGCAACATTAATGGTACAACATAGCAACTTCCCCTAGTAACAGGACTTTTACCAGATATAAAACCCATATGTAATTGACCAACATTCAAAGAAAATACAGTGCCAGGAACATGGCCCTAACTTAGGCTTCACACTGGGCGGGGTGACAAACAAAAGGAGAAGCTATGGCATGATGAGGGCTACAACAGTGAAAGATCCTTTGGGAAAAACAGCAATTATATAGCCTGGGAGGATCACATAAGATGAGCAGGGTGAGCACACACCACTGGTCTGTAGGAATAAGGTGGGGGAGCATTGTCCAAAATGATAGTTAGGGACATTAGCATCACAGAGCACGCACTCTTCCAAGTGCCTGAAGTGGCATCACCTCAAAATCCCTGTGTGGGTCTAGCTGTTACAGCAACACTTCTCCAATGTACACGTTTACCTGTTCCCAATAGGGCAGTGACTTCAATGGGGTTGTACACATGTCACTGAGAGATTATCACACATTCTGTGGAAATAACAAATGGGCACCAGAGTTAGGATGACCACTGTTTGGTCTGTAAAAAGCAGCAAAGAGTCCTGTGGCACCTTATAGACTTACGTCTGTTAGTCTATAAGGTGCCACAGGACTCTTTGTCGCTTTTTACAGATCCAGACTAACAGGGCTACCCCTCTGATACTTGACACTGTTTGGTCTATTTTTCTTTACTTCTGCTGTCTGTGTTTCTCCCTAACCTGTCCCGACTGCTTAGATCTCGGCTCCTTTCTTTTCTGTACATTTATCTTTCTTCTTTTTTTTCTTTTTAGGTATCCACTCATTCTTTTCAGTCCTCTTAATTCTGCCATTTTCCCTCTTTTTTATGTGCTCTTTTTTCTTTTTCTTCTGCTGTTGCATTTTTCATCACTTTCTCCTCCATTTTTGTGCCTCCCCCTCACCCCCCACTTTCTCCAGGATTGGTCAGAATATTGCCTCAGAAGTGCTCCCTGTGTAAGAGACTGCAGAAGGCGAATATTCTAATAAATTTCTCTCAGAGGTCTTTTTGCCTCATCCATAGGGAGTCTGACTAGGAATAGACAGATTCCTTCTGCATGCGGCAAAGCTCTTATGGAAGGAGCCTGATCAGAAGAAAATTAACTAGTCCAGGTCACTTTATATCTCACCAAGCTCACAGGACCCTGCACAGGAGCTGTAGTAATTGTACTTTGTAGCCTGTTCGAGGGCAGAGGGGCTGGCATAGCCTGATGATTGACCAAACCGCAGAATAATTTTTAATTCATGTGTGAGCCAGATGCATACATTGATTGAACACATTTGGCCCATATGCCAGGAGTTTGCCTTGAGGAAAATAAAGAGAAAGCATTTTTGGATTATGTAAAGCAGTCAGTCTCACAGGTAAACTGTGAGTGAATGATAAGAAATATGTGCTGGACAATTACTAACAGCGGACAAAAAGCATGTCTTTTACATGCTTTGTTACATTTTCTTTTGAGTTTTATGTACAGCATTTTCATTACAGAACCAAGAGATGTACTTTACAAAAATGGGTAAAACTGGTTAAAAAATATGGAGAGAGAGAGAGAGTAAAAGTGATCAGCCCTTTTTGGGACTCCAATTTTGTGTCTACTTGTTTTCACATGCAACCATTCTACTATGCCTTGGATCTGCAAGAAACAAATCATGTTTTATTTGACTGATTTATATTCAAATAGAGTGCTCAGTGCTTCCCCCATTTCAGGAGATGGCAAAACAGTTATGGGCTTCGAGCAAACCTGGATCAAGCCTATACTCAGAACTCAGATAGATGCTTCTCTTTGATTGTATACACTGATTGTGGTATATAACGGCAAACTATTCTTTTCCTGATGCTTAATATTCTCTTGTTTTCATGTCAGAATAAATTCTGGGCTAAAGGCAACTGTTCTATTCTCATGACCCAGCTACAGTTCTTGCAGCAACCTGTGAAATATTCTAGAGAATACACAGAAGAAGGGAAAGCCTGTGAAAGATCTAAACCCAGACTAACATAATGAAGGGCCCAGTCCTGACAAAAGTTACGTGCATGCTTATTTTTTGCACATGAGTAATCCATTGGGGCAGATCCTCAGCTGGTGTAAACTGTCCTAGACACATAGCTTCGATGGAGCTATCACTATTTACACCACCTGAGAATCTGCCCCATTAACGTCACTGGGATTACTCACATGCTTAAAGTTTAGCCCATGTGAACATCTTTGCAAGATCAGGGCCAAATTGCTAAAGTGACACATAAAACCTTAGGGAGAGAAGCTGGGTGAGGTAATATCTTTTACTGGACCAAATTCTGTTGGTGAGAGAGAGAAGCTTTCCAGCTTACGCAGAGCTCTTCTTCAAGTGTGGGAAACTAATTCAGAGTGTTCCCTGTGTAACCTCAAAAGTTTGTCTCTCACTCACCTTGTCTCTGTAATATCCTGGCACCAACATGTCTACAACAACATTGCATACATAAAAACCTTGTTTCTCAGTCAAATTACAACAGCTGTGTTTTAAAAACAAAGAGCTAAACCATGTGTTGTAGTACAGAAAATTGTCACACACAAAGCAAAACATAAACATGTTTTTTGTTGACACATGCCAGCCTTTAGAAGGATTTATACATAGTTGTAAATCAAGTATAGTTCTATACAAATTGATACAGTGTACCAACAATTATAGCAACTCTATCACTGAATATGTAAATATAAACCTGCGCTGGGATCCAGGGTTAAATACAGGTGGTAAGTATGAAACAGGTCTGCTGATGCTTATTTTTAGTTAGAAACAAGGCCTTAAAGCTTTTAATATTATTAATAAACTGAAACCTGTCTTAAAAGCTCCCTCAAGGAACTGAAAACAATTGGCTATTTAACTGAAATAATCCTCTAATCACTACAGAGTAGAATTTTACTCGTGTTTGTGGATACATTGGAGAGAACTCTTAAGATGGTAGGTTGCCTAATAACCTTGTTATTGTTATCCTTGTACCACTTAAAGGCCCCAACCCCACTGTGTTGAGCTCTGTATAAACACGATGAAAAAGTGGTCCTGGCCCTGAGGAATCTAATGTATAGATTTCACTGTAATAAAAATAATAGTAAAGCAATGTGTGTCCACTCAATGGGGATCATACACAGGCCCTTCCGCTCACAGGTCTCTACCACTAGATCTAAAAAAACTCTCTTTTATAGGTGAGATAGTAGGAAGTTGTAAAGTCACTGGGACCAGCAACTCGGGGGAAGACCTAATTATATACACACTAGGTCACTGTATTACATATTCTCCCATATTCTCCTAAGGTTCACAGGAGTTCAAGTCCTACCCATCAGGGCATTTTGTAATGAACTATCATTGCATACACAGCCAGCAAAGTCATCAGTGGAGACTGAACCTGGAGCCTTCAGCACTAAACATGCTGACAGACTCCATCATGTCTTAAACTGAACAGCAACAGCGACATACTGCCATATCCTTAATGCACAGAAAAGAGAAAAAGAAAGCAAATGTCTTTTACATGTGAGTTTTCTATTTGTGAAGATAAACTTTTAAAGTGCGTGTACAGGTCTGACTGGATTCTTCAGTGGGCTGAATAGGTGAGGAAATGCTTGGCCAGAGTTTCACAGAACAGTGAGAGAGAAAAAATAAGCTATGCATTTAAACTGGGAAAAGTACACATTACAATACTACTTATAATCTACAGAGTAAATATACAATTGTGGGCAGGATTTTTCCTGATTTTGAGGAGTTTGTAAAAATATCTCCTTATATTAGCAACAGGCAGCCCCGGTGTACAAACTGTCACTTATTTCCTGGCCAAGGCAGGTCAGGTCATAAGGGAAATGAGCAACTGTACATCTTCCGCTTAGTTTCACCACAAGCATATGATGCAATCACTAGTACTAGAGAACAATCACAGACCGGAAGCCATAGTCTGTTGATCTCTGGTATAGACAATACTCAAAAGATTTAATACAAATGGAAACCAGTTAGTATATTAATTAAACTTAGCACTGATACCGTGCATTGTCAAAGCACTGTCTAATCATTAACAGATTAATTCTTATAACAACTTTTGGGGATGGTTAATTCAGTATCATTCTAAATCTCTACTGGGGTTCCTTCTGGAACAGCATAGTTTTGCATTTCCCCTACCCCCTGTACAGGGCACAAATGAGCCTCTGGGGACTGGTTCCCCACTGCCATGCACTCTGTATGATCATTTGGGAGCACTAGACAGGGACTTAGGAATGCTGGCCTGTGGGCTGACCTTGGGCAAGTTACTTTCACTCTAGGTGCCTCATTTCCACTACTGTAAAATAGGGATAATGACAATTCCTTTGTAAACCAGTTTGAGATCTACAGATGAAAAACACAATATTAAAGTTAGATTTTAGTATTTAGACCAGATGTAAAGTAGGTGTAAAGTGCGCCTTAACATAGAGCTGTTTGAAACACTAGGGAACTTTTAGTGCACACCAGCAGAGTCTACAGGGACCAGTTAGTGTGCAACACATTAGTGTGCTTTAGAAATCACACCCCCTTAGTGCACATTGCTGGAGTGTGTAGACAAGCCTTACGTGACAACGGTGCAGCTTCTGTGTATGTGGACAAGGCCAAAAAAGTGCAATTATAAACTGATTCACTGGAGCTGTGCAAAACCTTGTGTGGACACTTGATTTGACTGAAACCAATATCAATTTAGCTTAACTTGACAAATCAGTAAGTCAAGTTAAATCCATCTGAGTCAGGGTGCAATCAAATTAAGAGTGTGCCCACAGAGTTTTGCATTAATTTAACTGAGTGTTTATACCAAAAATCAAACTGGTGATCTCTTAAATACTGTCAAGGTCTAAGGCCATTTTCTAAAAATGTCCCCCTCCCGCAGCAACATTTGGAGTCTTAGAGCCAGATCCTCAGCAACCTTGCTCCACTGACATCAACATTTAAATCAGAGCTTTGCCTAATTACACCAGCTGAGGTTCTGGGCCTTAGTGTAGAAAAGGCTCATTTTTAAGAACAACTTGATTTGACTTGTTCTGAGCAGATTTAATTGACATGATGTATAAGATGGTGATGGCCATGGGAACTCTTTCTAGATTGGGGCTTTCAATATTGCTAACACCAGTAGAGCTACCAGCATTGCTGACTCAGTGTTAGCAAAGGTAGAAATTTAAAAAAAATGTTCCCTTAGTATTGACAAGAACTCTGTGCAATAGTGTTCTGTGAAAACAGACTCATGAAGCATGTTAAGAAATCCAGGAAAGAGACAGGAAACTAAAAGCTATCTGTTTACAGTTAATAACACTCCTTAGCTAGTCTAACAGATTAACACAGCATTGCTTGTTTTTTTTCCCCTTCTACATGGGTAGATTTCACACCTAAGACTTTTTTGGTTGGCATATGCAAATCTGGTCGTTTAGAGTTTCTCACATTGGAGTAAATAAGATAAATCAGCACCCCGTGATAACTGAAATGCTCTTTATTTGATGGAAATAAAGTTCTCTTGCAAATGTGGGTGGTTGTGCTTGAACTGGCATATTCTCTGAGCTCAATCTTTTACAGGTCTCAGGCACTGAGGTCTGGAATATGAGGGAGCTGGTGACACTTATACATATGTTTTCACTGAAAAAAACAGTTGTGTTTTCACCTAAAGATAATTTGAGATAACAAACTCAATGTAGAATCCTAGTGGAGACAAGGCACAGGTAGTTTTATCTTGACTTAGCTAGTAGAAGTCAACCCTATAGCCTCATCTGTAGCTTACCCTAACTAGCTACCTCGAGGTAAAAACTATAGTGCCTTATCCATCTCCACTACGATTTTACACTGAGAATGTAATGAAAAATAAGAACTATGGTTTTGTTTTCATCCTTCAAAGGCCAAAACATAGTAGGTAAGAAATGATATAACTATTTAGTGTTAAATTTTCAGATGTGCAAATCTGAATCCACAGGCATGTGCACAGAAGGCAGAATTGGCAGGTGCCCATAATTTTGGGGTTTTTTTTTAAAGGAAGGGAGCTAAAAATTGGTGAAAATTAAGAGTTATGCCCATATGATAATACAACCACCTTGATTGTTGCAGAGACATTTTCAAAAATACTCCAGGCATTAGGAAACAGTGTAAGGCAGATGGCAGCAGAGGTCCCAGTATAAAGCAGCATGATTAGTTCAGAAAAGGCTTGGGCCTAGATCCACAGACTGAGGCATTGTGATGCTGAGAATAACAGTGCATAACTTTTAGGTGCCTAGAAAATCACAGGAACACATTATATACCCTCCATGGGGGAGAGATAGGAGCTTTAGAATGTGATCCACAAAATCCAGCATGCTAGGCAGGGAGACAGCTAAGCTAGCCAATGGGAGATGACAACGACAGGGGTATGCACTAAACCCTGTGGCTCTCTCCAAGATCAATGCCTAACTCCAGAGAGGCATCCCTCTCTGGTTAGTGATCCATGAACGGGAACCCACTGCCGGAGTCAGACACCTAAGTAGTTTCTTGCAGAAGTGAGTTAGGTGCCTGTCTCGCTCCACATAAAACACCTGGAGGAGGAGGAGGTGGTGCCCACCTAATAACTTTTAGCCCAGTGGTCAGAGCACTCATCTGAGATATGGGACACCCAAATTCAATTACTTTTATGGCTAATGGGAAGAAAGGAGCTGAACAGGGTCTCAGGAGAGGGCTCTAACCACTGAGCAGAAAGTCAGATGTGGGGCTTCCTCAATCCCTCCTGTTGAAGCTGTTCCAGTGTGGATAAATAATGAAAGGGTCATTGGAGGAGGGGCATTGGACCCTGGGTCTCCCATGTGGGTGCCTGAGCCACCAGGCTACAGCATCATTCTCACTCTCTTCCTCTCTTTCTGGCCTCATAACTATTTAAATATGTATCCACTTCCACAGTGGAACAGTCTCCCACAGCCCAGGCACCACCTTCTGCTGATATCAGATTTTGCATGGGACCCAATCCAGTAGGTGGCCTCTGAGCACAACTACTGGATCAGGCCCTGCATGCAAGTTAGGTAGGTGAACGCCTGTCTACCCCCAACACCTATGACTTGTGTGGCTCGGTGCCTCAGTGTCTATCCTGTGAAGACGGGGCCCTCAAATATCATTGCCAGATGCAGGGCAAAGAGGGAAAGAAAAGACACACAGCTCGAGAAGGGCAAAGAAATAAAAGGTGGTTCTAGAAAAGGAGGAATCCTCTGAAAGAATCACTTTTCAGGATTCAGCTTTCCAGCCGAGTTGTCAGTTAAGCCCCAACATAAATAAGTCCCATCACATGCTTCTGAGAGCTGCCTTAACTGTCAGAACATGTGGGGAAATACAGAGGACACATAAATTGGAAATGAAAACTTTAAGAGATGAAAACAATAATAAATTTGTAGAACAAGAAACAATTTACAATCCTGTTTTCTTCTTGCATGTTTAAATTTAAACAGGAAAAACTCAATGTCAAATTAAAAGGATGAGAATAGAACAATAATCGTATGTTCAGTCCTCTCTCTCATATCAAGTCCATCTTTTGAGAGCTGCCGCAGAAGACCTGGCAGACAAAAACAGAAGACGAGACTTTAGAAAAAAGCACATTGCAATAATGCAAAACCACTAACTAAGTAAAGCCATCACCTCAGTTTGTAGCTATCCCAGATTATGGGAGAAAAAGCTTAGATTCAAGGTCTCTATGGTAGTTTTCTCTGGCTATGTCTTTGCTGCAAATATAGTGTGTTGTCATATTGAGATAGCTATCTTAATGTAAAATGCTAGTGTAAACAAGGGCACAGGTCATTTTTATTTCTATAGCTAGACTAGGGCAATGCTAGGCCTCTCACTTAGGGGATATAGCTCTGTATAGTGATGAAAATAATCAAGGTAAAAGATACAGTGCCTTGTCTCCACTAGGATTTTACATCAAGCTAGCTATTTTTTTTTTTTTGTCTCCAATGGAGACAGAGCCTTAGTAACTTTGCAATAACCAAACCCTGGGCTGATAAACATCTCTGCCTCTGAGAGTTTATTTACAATGAATATCTCAGTCTGCACCCCAAAGTTTATATTTAGCAGAATGAGGTTATTACAACCAGGGAACACTCTCCAATTAACAACTTAGGCCCTGTTGCAGTAAAGCACACACTTAATTTTAAGCATACTCTTATGTCCATCCTTATTGAACAAAGCACATTCTTTTGTTCAATGGGACGAAAGCATGTATTTAAGTGCTTTACTGAATCAGGACCTAAAAGCAGGCCATACTATATTTCAGGAACAGAAACCGAGATGTGATAATGAGGTTTTTCTTCTCTTTTTCTCCTTTGAAAACCCATTGCTCTACCTAGCTATCTATTGAGTATTTCTAACTCTTCTTGCAGAATGGTACCTCTCCCTGCAACTTCTCCATCTTCCTCACACACAATCAGAAAAGGAAATTCATTCACTTGGAATACTGTGCCTCATTCACCAAATGCCTTGTCACCAACCTAGTGATCCAGAGGCTCCATGTAGAATTAAATCCTCAGCTGAATATTTACCAACTGTGTGGTTTTCATTATGTTTTGTCCTTGTTTGCTTATATTTAGGCAACCGGCCTGTCTTCCAGGGATGGAACAATGTCCTCAATACATATGCAACCAATAAAAAGTCTTCTGTGTTGCTTAACGTTTAAGCTTTTCTATTTAGTTCGATGTATTTATTTTATCAGGCTGTAATAAATGTCTTATAGAATAAGAGTAAATTGAAAGGTATTTTACTATCTGATCTCAAGCTTTCACTTTCCTTTGATGACACTGGTCTACAATTTTTGAGAAGTCGTCTGCTTGAGAGATAAAATGTGCTATTTATTATGTATTTTGATGTGCTGAATTCAAAAATGACAATTAAAACAACTGATTGGCTACTGTTTAAGATATTTAAGTTTTTACATTTTATGTCTATGTATATTGTGTAGATAGTAGAGTTTTAATCAGAAATTGTAAACCTAGGTCTTTTCATGTGTTTATGGTTGCTT
Source organism: Terrapene triunguis (assembly GCF_002925995.2). NCBI lineage: Eukaryota > Metazoa > Chordata > Testudines > Emydidae > Terrapene > Terrapene triunguis. The sequence goes on along the minus strand of NW_020664374.1, from coordinate 4,657,829 downwards.
TACATGATAATATTTCACCTGTACTGTTTATGTAACACTTTAAAAATCAGCAAAAGGGTTATAAATAAAATTTATTATGAAACAAAAGGCAAAAAACTATTCTGTACATAGTTTAGTCCTATTCAGTGTCTACTCGGCGCTTCTTGGCTTGTCTCTTGTATTCATTAAATGGAGCATCTCTTGTCACTGTCCAGCAATAGTCTGCAAGCATTGATGGGCTCCATTTGCCCTGATAGCGTTTCTCCATTGTTGCAATGTCCTGGTGAAATCACTCGCCATGCTCGTCGCTCACTGCTCCGCAGTTCGGTGGAAAAAAATCTAGATGAGAGTGCAAAAAATGTATCTTTAGTGACATGTTGCAACCAAGGCTTTTGTATGCCTTGAGGAGGTTTTCCACCAACAACCTGTAGTTGTCTGCCTTGTTGTTTCTGAGAAAATTTATTGCCACTAACTGGAAGGCTTTCCATGCCGTCTTTTCCTTGCCACGGAGTGCATGGTCAAATGCATCATCTCGAAGAAGTTCACAAATCTGAGGACCAACAAAGACACCTTCCTTTATCTTAGCTTCACTTAACCTTGGAAATTTTCCACGGAGGTACTTGAAAGCTGCTTGTGTTTTGTCAATGGCCTTGACAAAGTTCTTCATCAGACCCAGCTTGATGTGTAAGGGTGGTAACAAAATCTTCCTTGATTCAACAAGTGGTGGATGCTGAACACTTTTCCTCCCAGGCTCCAATGACTGTCGGAGTGGCCAATCTTTCTTGATGTAGTGGGAATCTCTTGCACGACTATCCCATTCGCAGAGAAAACAGAAGTGCTTTGTGTATCCAGTCTGCAGACCAAGCAAGAGAGCAACAACCTTCAAATCGCCACAAAGCTGCCACTGATGTTGGTCATAGTTTATGCACCTCAAAAGTTGTTTCATGTTGTCATAGGTTTCCTTCATATGGACTGCATGACCAACTGGAATTGATGGCAAAACATTGCCATTATGCAGTAAAACAGCTTTAAGACTCGTCTTCGATGAATCAATGAACAGTCTCCACTCATCTGGATCGTGAACGATGTTGAGGGCTGCCATCACATCATCGATGTTGTTGCAGGCTACAAGATCACCTTCCATGAAGAAGAATGGGACAAGATCCTTTTGACGGTCACGGAACATGGAAACTCTAACATCACCTGCCAGGAGATTCCACTGCTGTAGTCTGGAGCCCAACAGCTCTGCCTTACTCTTGGGTAGTTCCAAATCCCTGACAAGGTCATTCGGTTCACCTTGTGTTATGAGGTGTGGTTCAGAGGAGGAGGATGGGAGAAAATGTGGGTCCTGTGACATTGATGGTTCAGGACCAGAAGTTTCATCCTCTTCCTCTTCCTCGTCTGGCTCAAGTGAGAATGATTCTGGTGCATCAGGAACCGGCAGTCCTTCTCCGTGGGGTACTGGGCGTATAGCTGATGGAATGTTTGGATAATGCACAGTCCACTTTTTCTTCTTTGACACACCTTTCCCAACTGGAGGCACCATGCAGAAGTAACAATTGCTGGTATGATCTGTTGGCTCTCTCCAAATCATTGGCACTGCAAAAGGCATAGATTTCCTTTTCCTGTTCAACCACTGGTGAAGATTTGTTGCACAAGTGTTGCAGCATATGTGTGGGGCCCACCTCTTGTCCTGATCTCCAATTTTGCAGCCAAAATAAAGGTGATAGGCTTTCTTAACCATAGTGGTTATACTGCGCTTTTGTGATGCAAAAGTCACTTCACCACAAACATAGCAGAAGTTATCTGCACTGTTCACACAAGTACGAGGCATCTCGGCTCACTTTGGCTAAACAGAAATGTGTCCCTTTGCAAAATCAAACACTGACAAATAAGAGAGCACGACACTGTATGATTTCTAGAGCGGATATAGGGCAATTTGTTCAGCAGAGTGATGTAAGCTTCGTTATGATTGCATCATCCATGACTTCTAGGAATAACATGATGCAATTCATATCATGTATGATGCAATACCAGCTTCAGATTGCATCATTCATTGTTTTGCCTAAAAAGCAAGTACTGTCCAAACCCAGTCATAGATTTATTCATAGATCCAGTCAAAGATGTATTTTAGTCATTTCTGGTTTAAATTGAGATCCCTTCCCTTTATAACTCACTTATCCTCCGCCATTCCCAAGTCAAGGGTCGTATATACTGACCCAATAGCATATCTTGAAAACTAGAGCCAATCAACAATTTTAAGCATCATTTTTGTTCTCAGTGACCCAGAATTAGTAAAGTTTGACTACATTTATTTCAGAAGCATTTTGGCTGTAGAGCAGTGTGATCAGTCAGAGATATTACAGGAAAAGTAAAGAATATCTTGTGCTATCTTGTTATAAGAAAAACAGGGTTTCTCTAATATTGCTGTGCTCTTGGATTATCTCCACCTCAGAGGCATATTTGGTGAGACAGACCTGTAAGGATACCTAGCAACAAGTTGCCTGGTCTCACTACAGAGGAAATGTAGATTCCTTGGGAGTGAGGGAGAGATCGTGCCAGAACTTGTCAGTGTGAAATCTTATTAGTTTTAGATAGGCTTAGTCTGAGGCATCTAGTCCAAACCTGAACTCAAAAATTTTGTAGATTCACCCAAGACTGAGTATTTATTGTGCCAGTCATAAATTTCACACATGCACTCGGTGATGTATGAAGTAAAAAAGAACAAACGTGTGCGAGGAAAACCATCTGTTTTATTTAGCACTTTCATATGAGGAAAGTAGACATTTCTTTTGGTGTTACCCTACTGTGACAAAAAGCCCACAGTCCCATCTCCTTTCTATTTTTCCCATTTGGATAAGGGTATTGCTGTTATTGTGTGATTTACATTTGACTGCCAATTGGATGGGGGGAAATTACAGCTCCTGTCACCAGAACTAACATGCAGGTGTTCGTCTTTACTCGCACATCAGAAGAAAAATCTGATTTTACTTAAGCTACAAAGAGCTATGGTATTGGGATGTGGCTGACCAGAGACAAGTATGATCAGAAGAAATCCCTTCTATGCTATAACTTCAGGGTGCTTATGAGGACTCAGGTCATCTTACCATCACAAGTTAACTGAAATAAATCAACCCATATAACCCTCCATAAAAGTCCATATTAAGACAAGAGGAAGCTTAACTGCTTAAAACCCCAGTCTTTTGCTATCTGAGAACCCAGAAATTGAGAGGAGTGGCAATGAGACTTTTGCTCCCTTTTCTCTTCCACATTTGAAAACCCCTTAGTCAGTTGATCTGTCTAATTAGTGATCCTTCTAATGCACCTGTCAGCAAGGTACAAGCACAACCATGACATTTTAACATGAATATTTTTGTGGCTAAACTATGTGTAAAGTTTAAAATTTCAAATAGTTCTGGGACAAATTCTCCCCATTCAACCCATGGAATTCCACTAATTTCAATTGTGTTGGAAGGATATAGAAAAATATGCCATGAATAAACCCAACTCTAACCCAAATATGGTTTTAAACACAAAAATTACTACAATTATTTTTTAACGTCACGTATTGAATTTTCAAGTTAGACAACAGGTGACAGAAAACACTGTGGTTGATTAGAGGTCATAAAAATTGTACAGAAAAGCATGAAAATATACAGACTAAACAAAAACAGACACAATATAGGGTTAATTAAACTAGATCAACCCACTTCAGGCAACTCCCTTGTTTGGTAGTTAGACCATTTAAATTTAACTATGTTAAGAAAAGTAATCAAAGAGGAAGGATCTGCTGGTTAGGGTAATTGCCAAAGACTCGAGAGACCTGGGTTTGGTTCCCAGATTTATCAAAGATTTCTGGTGTGGCCTTGCGCAAGTCATTTAGTTTCTCTGTGCCTCAATTCCCTTTCTGAAAGATGGGGATAGTAATGCTGCATGTGTTATGCAGAGGTCAGAGTAGATGATCATAATGCTACCTTCTAGATTTAAAGTCTATGAGAAAGCTGGTCAGACTTCTGCAATTTTTTTCTGATTCCAATCATTCTTGTCATCTGTTCTTCCAGTGCCTACTTATGTCATGCCACTGTGGCCCTGATCCATCAGGACACTTAAGCACAGTGCCATTAGCTTATGCTCACATGCTTTAAGTTACACATCCATATAAAGATTTGCTGGATCAGAGCCTACAATGGATGTTTTTCTGTAAAAGCCACGGACAGACTGAGTGGGGAGAGAGACTTCTGCACGTGCTGCACTTCAACAGTTTTGTGTCAGGAAGTGACTTGGCAATTCCCTCTTAAAAACAGAGGGCCAGTTTCACTCCTGGTGTAACTCCACTGACACGAATGAAATTCAGCTGTGATGAATTTGCTCCTAAGGGTTTTGTGCAATTGTGATCATGGGATACAGTTATTTCTTGGCATGTGTTAATTTCTTTTCATGTGAATTGCATATTAGAACTCATCTCTGGTTTCTTGTAGATTCTGCCTCTTAACTGCCTTGTTCTGTGTCTCAAATTGCTTAGCATGACTCAAAAACACTGTGGCTAGAAACCCCGAAAGGACAAATAACAATAACTGATGTTATCTGTTTGATACAGTCCCTTATTAGTATCAAATCTTTTTAGTGCATTTGAATTATTGTATGTTAAGAGTATTCCAAGGCTGCTAACTCTAAAAAAAAAAAGGGGGGGGGAATTTAAGGCTATACAGAGCTCATACTCTCAGCCCCCTCCCTCCTGTCTTTGTAGCCCCTCATAATTCCTTGTCTGATTTTAGCTTGTAAAGTCTCTGGGGCAACAGTCTATTTTGGCAGAAGTCTAGAAAGTTTTGGGGCACTATGAGAAATAACTAATAATTAAAACATTCATCAATAGTTGCCACCAGCTGCATATAGCGGGTCCTACAGGCCTCTCTACACTACTATCACTCCCCACCGCTGTCAGTTGCATTAGCCTTGGCCTCATTCTGGGCCCCTGTTATGTCCACCATAGAGGCTCTTCCATTGTTGTATGCAGTGTTGTTGTAGCCGTGTGAGTCCCAGGATATAAGAGAGACAAGGTTAGTGAGGTAATATCTTTTATTAGACCAACTTCTGTTGGTGAGAGAGAGAAGCTTTCAAACTTACACAGAGCTTTTCTTCAGGTCTGAGAAATATACGGAGTGTTTTCCAGACCTGAAGAAGAGCTCTGTGTGGCTCGAAAACTTGCTCTCACCAACAGAAGTTGGTCCAATAAAAGTTGGTCCTCACCCACCTTGTCTCATCACAGAGTTAACTTTTGATCTGTCATTTCCCTTTCTCTTCTTTGGCTGCAGTGCATTCACACCTTTGACCCCACACTGTTGTTGGACAAACACAGGAATATAAAGTGGAAATGGTAAAGGGCAGCCAGAATTTGGGAGTGAAATCCTGGCCCCACTGAAGTTAATGGCAGTTTTGCCATGACTTCAATAGGGCTAGGATTTCACACTTAATATTTTCCAGAGGGATGTAATGACAGTTCAATTCAAAACTAATTTGAAATGTGAGCGTAAATAATGCTATTGTTTTACATTTAATTAACAGAGAAAATGTATTTTAACTATTGTTTTGACATATCTCTTCTTTATATTTGCCCTTTAGATTTTAACTGAACTCTTACGATACAATCCAGAAGGCTTTTAAGAATCAACAACTTCCTTTTCCATAATGGATCAAAATACATCCCAACTAGATAATGAAACAATGGCCATGCTTCAGAACAGAGCTATTACAAGCACCCTCCCAGTTGTGTACTCCTTGGTGGCCCTCATCAGCATCCCTGGGAATGTGTTCTCCCTTTGGGTGCTCTGCTGCCACATCAAACCCAAGACACCCTCAGTTATCTTCATGATTAACCTTAGCATCACAGACCTCACACTGGCTTGCTGCTTTCCCTTCCAGATTATCTATCACATCAAGAACAACAACTGGATCTTTGGTAAGAGCCTTTGCAGCTTAGTCACAGTGATGTTCTACTCAAACATGTATTCTTCCATTCTCACCATGACCTGCATCAGCATAGAGCGGTTCTTGGGAGTGGTGTATCCCATGAAGTTAATCAAGTGGAGAAGAAAGAGATATGCACTTGCTGCCTGCTTGGGGATGTGGGCCGTTTTGCTATTGGCCCTATACCCACTGGCGAGCACAGATCTGACCTATGAAGTAAAACCACTAGGGATCATAACTTGTTTCGATGTGCTCAAATGGGACATGCTGCCCAATTTTATAGCATGGGTAACCTTTCTTCTGACACTGTTTGTTCTTCTCTTCCTGATCCCATTCATAGTGACGGTAGCCTGCTACATTGGCACTATTCGGAAGCTCATTCAGACCTCTGGCAAATACGGTAGCAGGCAGAAGACTAGGTCTATATACTTGGCTGGAATTGTCCTCTTGGTATTCATCACTTGCTTCGCCCCTAATAACTTTATTCTACTTGTGCACATGATCAGCCGTCTCTTTTTCCAAAAGAGCTTCTACCCTGCTTACAAGCTCACCCTATGCCTCAGTTGCCTGAACATCTGTATAGATCCATTCATTTACTATTTTGCATCCAAAGAATTTTATCAGAAATTCATGCAAGTAATAGGTCATAAGGTACTGCTCACTGACAGTCTGGAGACCAGAAGGGAAAGCTTATTCTCTGGCAGGACAATGTCGGCCAGGTCAATGTCAAGTGGGCCTATGGAAGGGTTAGATGGAGTTAAGGTATGTTTGCAAAGGCAGGAAAGTGTTTTTTAACTACAGATTTAAAATCCGATGTGGGAAGGCAGTAGAAAGTTCTCAGTGGAGAAAGAAAGGGATTTTTTTTAAACGATATTCTGATAAACATCAATGCCCATAGCAACAACAGTCCGACCACACTGAACAGCAAGTATCTCACACATGTCAAAAATCAATAACCACTTGCTGGGAAGAAATAGAGAAGGAGTAAGATGAACCAAAATTATCAAAGGAAGAAAGTGATCCAGTCCAAGTCCAGTGATCCAAGACAAAACTGACAAACAAGGATACAGACAGCATTAATTCCACTGAACACTTCTGAATATGATTGGAAAGCAAGGACAAACCAAAAGTACTTTCAGAATCTGAGATCTCAGTGCTTAACCAAATAGTCATGGATCTCACTTTTTATACTAAAGGAAAATAATGTTAAAGTGGGTTTGGGGGCAGGGAGTTGCCTTTGTAAATAATATGTTAATTGCTTATCGAAGTATGAATTTCTCTTTTGTGTTGTTGCAGAAAAAGAATGAATATATCTTGCCATTTTATCATGAATACATTATGTGTAGCCACTATGAACTCATCACAACACTTATGTATCACTCGCTTGATTTAAACACAGCCTAACCTAACCACATTAACCTTCAAAGAGGTTAGCTTGGTTAATAGTTATTTATTTCAATTTCGTCTATCGAAATCTCGTAAAATGAAGTAAAAAAGAAAGACCAACGTCAGTACCCTAAACCACATCAATGCCCCAGCTGCTGAGTGGGTTACATCACTGTTAGAACTAGACACTTCTAAGGAGGGAGGTGAAGTGCAGATGGCTTACATGGCAATTTTCTCACAATGACCCACTACACTAATATTGCTGAGCTGGCATTCACTTATTTTAGTTTATTTGTTTGTTTTACAATGGGCCAAACTCTATGGTCTTGTACTGAATACAGTTCCCGTTGCAGTCAGTTCGAGTATTGCTTTATGTAGTTGATGGACAGTATTTTTGCTTTCCTCTAGGAGCTAGTTCAGATAATGGTCCAGATTCTCATCTGGTGTAAAGGGGAGTAATCCCATTTATCTCAATTGCATTACGCCAATATAAACAAGCTGAAGATTTGTCTCCTGAATCTTGGCATTACCTCATTTGCTTTTGATACTTTACATGTCTGGACTACAGGTTTTACAGACAGAAAGAAAAGCACTGGGCAGTTGAAATTTACCAACCTTCCTGCAGCTAGCTCATGTATTATTAGTGCAGTGGCATGTTCAGACCCTCAGTATCCTGTCCCAAGGTATTGCATCATACCGTGCTTCTCCTCATATCTCAGAAATTGAATGGTTGCTTAGAAATACAATAAAACAGCATCTATGTTTTACTTTTTAATCTCAAAAGACTTTTTTTCTATTTTTTTATTTGAAATTGTGCATAATTTCAACAGTTATTAAAATGAGGAGCTAATGACACTTGTTAGAGCCAAGCAAGCTTCCCCTCACCACTGGGCCAAAACAACTTAACAATACTTCTAATATCCTAGCGCTTGATCTAACTCTCAGGTGAGCTCAGCAGGAAACTTACCATTGACACAGATATGAGCATCGGATCAGGCCTCAAGTAATTACTAGCCTGGAGCAGTGATCGCCAGCTATGTGAACTGTGTGATAGTTCCATAACGTGGACAAAAATATTTAAAAGGTACTAGATTAGACCACTAAAAATTTATCTGCCTTTTCATCTAAGGTATGATTCAAACTCAGCAATCCAAATGTTAATAGTTCCATACATTAGCCTTGTGCACCATCTACCTTCTAGCCTGTGCTTTGTTATAGTCACTGGATAACCAAAAAACTTGTTTTAGAATTTATAAAGGATTTTTCCTACCTATTATCCTCCCTGTCAAATAGTCAAGTACTGATGGAGATTACAACCAAGATGAAAAGCAACGCATATTAGTGATTTACAGTATAACCTCAGAGTTAGGAAAACCTCAGGAATGGAAGTTGTTTGTAACTCTGAAATGTTTGTAACTGTAAACAAAACATTATGGTAGTTCTTTAAAAAGTTTACAACTAAACATTGACTTAATACAGCTTTGAAACTTTACTATACAGAAGAAATATGCTGCTTTTAACCGTCTTAATTTAAATGAAACATACACAGAAACAGTTTCCTTACCTTGTCAAATCTTTTTTTTTTTAAACTTTCCCTTTATTTGTTAGTAGTTTATGTTTAGCACAGTACTGTACTCTATTTGTTTGATTTTTGTTTTTGTTTTTTGTTTGTTATTGTTTTTTTGTGTCTTTGCTGGTGCCTGATTGAGTACTTCCAGTTCCAAAGGAGGTGTGTGGTTGACCGATCAGTTCGTAACTCTGGTGTTCGTAACTCTGAAGTTCTACTATAGTTCTAAAGTTACCTGAAGTGTTTTATGTTACTTCTCAGTAATATTTTTAAGCAGTCCATGAAAACTCTGCTTATCTTTAAAAAATACACTGCACATTAACTTTCTTTAAGCACATGGGAAGTTATCTGGTATGGCACCCACAGAAAGAAAGAAAGAAAGAAAGAAAGAAAGGCAGATAAAGTACTAATTTATACTAATAAGTACACAATGAAAGCACAATATTTTTAAAAAATTAAAACTCAAAAACGGGAGGATGCACATTATGTGAATTTGAGGCATTTGGATATGTACTCTATTTACTTACAGTGTCTGAGGAGATACTCAGAGCAGATTCTCTTGAACCCATCCCACATTCATCATCTAGAAATTCTGTGAGTTTATTTATGTCTTGCAAATGTGCTTATAGGTTTAGTAGCACATGGTTTCACTTTGGTATTTGAGCTATTCAGCCATCAGCTTTCAAGAATTCTTGCTACCAAATCGGTGTTCTACACTTATGATGGCAGCAATTTTGCTCTGGATTACATATTTAAATATCCAGGGCTTTTTTAAATGCAAATATTGTCCAATTAAAAATTGGTAATTTCCCCAAGCTCTAGTGCAGATTTTTTGATGTGCTTTAGTTAGGGCCCAATCCTGTAAGAGACTGAATGCTCTCAACTGTCACTCACTTCAAAAGGAGTTTGATGGTGCAGAAACTTTGCAGGATCAGACCCTCAGATTTATGGTTTCAGAAATGCTGAAATGGTCTTTCTGCAATAAAAACGGTCAGTCCCAAGTGGCTGAAAATGCACTGTCCCTCATCCCCACACAGCCCTTCAGACCATTCCATCTTTCTTCTGGTGCTACCTGACAATAATGTCTCAGTCAGGTGCCAGGACAGTTGATTGTTCACCACACTATCTATTAAATAACCACTATGGGCTAGGTCTTGGAGTGCCTACTCAGGCGAAACTCCCATCAAAGTCAGTGGGGTTGTTGTCTGACTGAAGAACGTAGCATCTGGCTCTATGTACATAGTCTTTAGGACTTGGTAGTACATGTTGTGAAGGTAATTTGATATGAAACGCATTTCTGTTTTCATAAAGAGCAGTCTGGGGAGATGTTCTTTGAACCATTGAAAATATTCTCTTGCCACAAAGTTTTACCTTGTCACCCTTCATGTTCAACATGCATACAGGGCCATTTAGAAGGTTTGTGAGGAGCCATGGGATACATCTACGTTTTGAGCTGTAAGAGGTGTAATTTCCAGCTCAGGTAAACATACACATGCTAGCTTTGATTGAGCTAGCACACTAAAAACAGAAGCACAGCTGTGGTGGCAAGAGCAGCAGGATAAGCTAGGTATGCCAAGTACCATACGACCTGAGACCCTAAGTATGTGCTTGGGGTGACTAGCCCCTCCCACCTTAGCTACACGGATATTTTCAGCTTGCTAGCTCAATCACAGCTAGTGTGCATACATCCACATAAGCTCAACATGACACCTGTAGCTTGAAGTGTGGATACAGTGCTTTCACTCTGGGGAAATGTAGACTTCTAAGGAAGTTGGACCTTTTGTTTATTAATTGTTTGGATAGTTGATTACAATTTGGGATGATTTTATAGGCTTCTGATTTTTTTTGTATTTGCTGTATGATATTGCTGTGAAGATGCCTAGTGTAGTTAATAAAATAAATATAAAGGCACATTAAGAATGATTCCTTTGTGTGTGTTTACAATGTATGAGTTGCTCCCAAACTTGTAACAAGCCAGGGCAGCTAAATACAAAGTAACAGAAGTTTGTTTTCCATTTCTATTATGTCTTTAGGTTATTTTTTCCTTTAAAGACTCCTCTGTTTTCCCCCAAGCACCTTGAAGGCTGAATATTTTGCATTTCTGTTCACTTCTTTTTTCCTTATAGAAACCAGGGCCAGCATTAACATTCACACTTTCCTCAATCAAACTTGTAAAGCAGATTTTAAAAATACCACAAAACAAAACTTGAGCCTTGCAAAGGCCTAGGCAGTCCCTGCACACCCTCAGTGTGGCACTCCAGGTGTGCCCTACCTTAATTTCCCCTAATTGGCAACACTGCATTCACTATAACAAACTGGGGCAAGGAAGAGCCAATGCACATGAACAAATAGCACGGCCCCCTTTTTAATAAGGCTTCAGAACAGGAGCTATTAAAACAATTCATAAGGTCCTCACCTCAGGACCTTGGTTCAGAGCTCCCAAGCTTAACATCCATAAAACAAAGTCTCTGAACCTGCTCTGCTAGATCATGAGAGAAGCCACTCTCCCCAGCCTGCATAACTTCTACTCTCTTCTCCCTAACTTGGCTTCCTTGGCCTATTTATATAGCCCAGGCCTTCTTGATTATACCCCAGGCTGCCCCAGCTATAGGCTCCTGTCTGTTCCTTAAAGGGGCAGTATTCTCTTTCACAAACCTACATTCAGATTTTCCTCACTTGCATGGAAGCAACACTCTGGTATATTTTTGCTTCATTTCATTTCATTGCAGTTTGCAAATAAATATTAATGCTCAGGATCTGTGAGTTTTTGGTGTTCCTTAGTGGTAAAGAGTCATCAAAAATACATTCAGCTATATGTGTTAATTTATACTGTATACATTGTTCAATGTATCAAATGCAAAAAGGCTTTATAGATGACACTGTTACAACCTGACCTAGATGACACTGTTACAACCTGACCTAGTCCCATTCTCTGAACCAACACCAACCTTGTGAGTGAAACCATTCAATCCCTAAGCCCCCCCCCAGGTCTGGGCAGTGACTCGTCACTCTTCCTAGCTGAGGGTCACACAGGTGCTCACCACAGGTGCAGATTGCATGTCTGACACCCTTTTTGGCAGCAGGACCCTGCTGATCAGCCACCTAGACCCTGGAACCAGTGCCCCTCCTCCCCAGTTACTTAGACATGTGCCCCCCCGGAGTCTACCTAGCTGGGCGATCCCTAGTTTCTCAAGTTACTCTGCTCAAGGACCACATGTCCTTGAGCAGGTAAAGTAAGGAACCCAGGCTTAGCACAATAACTTCTTAAACACACATTTTACTCTTAGACTGCACAAAAAGCAGTACAGATCTAGGCAAAACAACAAACACTTGAATGCAGTCCCCCACCAGACTGATCTGATCTCTGCTCTTGGTCCAAGATCTGTCCATGTTCTGGCTAGGAGAGACTCCCTTTTCTCCCCTGAAGCAGTGGTCGGCTCCTTTGCTTTAATTTTAAAAGCAATTTCTGACACCTTTTCCTGCTTCTCTTCTTATGCTGAGATTTTCCATTCTCCAACGCCGCCTCTCTGGGCTGGTGTGCATAAACGTTGCTAACAGTTAATGGTTCCGCTAGTAGCCCCCTATTGTTCCTCCAGAGTAGGGCTATTCAAGATAGATGGCACTGTTTCAGCTTCTCAGACATCAACCTGGTCTACACATACATTTTGCTGGCATAGCTATCTTGGTCAGGGATGTGATTTCCCCCCCGCCTCTGACTGATGTAATACACCAGAAAAAGCCCTGTTGTAGATGCAGTCATGCCAGTAAAAAAGTCAATTTTCTAGTATTGCTTATTCTTTGGGGAACTGGCATTAAAGAATTCTTTAGCCAGTATCAGTTAAATCTCCACTAGGGAGATTTGTTGGTTTAGCTCTATTGGCAAACTCTTTCAAGTGTAGCCAATTCTATAATCTGTGTTCTGCCCCAAAATGGAAGTTCTAATTCACAGTGACTGTCACTGCTCCAACTAGTGTTCATAAAACCAAATGGCATTCATAACTGGACACAGACATATTCCCCAAACAGTCACAGACACCCTTTGATAATTGATGTCAAAAAAGAGACTAAGCATTTTAAGGTTCTCAGACTTACTGAACAACTTTGTCCAACCTCCCTCCTTCCCCCACAAAAAAAGCCCCAAACAAAACTGATGGTAGCCCATGCAGTAATTTTGTGACGATACATTAAATATGAAGTCATCTTTATAACGGTCAGGAAAGCATGGCTTCTGCAACTCTCAGAAAGTTCAGATTTAATGTCATCCTGCCATAATAAATATGACCACAGAGCTCCCATTTGTTGGACTTGCCACCTCAGAAAGCAAGATTTGGGTTAATATTTTAAAAAATCCAAGATGGAGTGGGAAAGGTTCTGAAAGCTAATTGGAACATTTTGTGCACATCCACATCGATAAACAATAGGATGTTCTAATACCACAGTTATGCTGCAGATACCGGGCCTTCAAGGGGTGACTCTGGATTTATGCCAATGTAACCAAGAACAGAACATGACCCACACTATACACTCCCATGTATTCACACAGTGACAAAGTGGATTTTGAACTTCACCTTCCCAAATGCTGCCAAATTCTGCTGCCAAATGTAATTAACAAGACTTTACACTACATCAGTATCAGTGAATACTTGATGAGTAAATATAGTTCCACTTTGTATTGTGGCTGACATCAGGTGAACAAACACTAAAGCATATTAATTATTATCGGAGTCCCCTATCTGGTATTCCCCAATGTTGCCAAATGTTGTGATTTTATTTTTTGTGATGTTTAGTGTTTTTCTTAAAGCCCCAGAATTATGCTGGAATTATGCTATTACCCAAAAATCTTCAACTGTCATTTAAAAAAAAAAAGAGCTCTTCTGGTAGAAGAGAAAACATTGAAAATGTGAAGTAAGTGCACTGTGAAGGATGAAAAAACAGAAGGCAAAGAAAAAGAACCCAACATTTATTATTTCAAACAATCTCATGATTTTTGAACATTTTTGATTAGCTGCTCTTATCTGTAAGGCTTGTACAGTACCACAGCTGGGATTCAAAATGGGACCTTCATGGTCCACAAGCAGTTCTGATAGGTTAGCCAAAGAAATCCTCCCTTTGGCTAATCTAATTAAAACTGTTCCAAGTTGTCTGGCCAGCCATTAGCATTAAGATTGGCTTTCTAAATTTGGGGGAAGAAAATTACGCTCTGGTTCAGAAGGAGCTGCTGGCAATTATGTTCAGTTGTCACATGATAGTTAGAAACAAGCCAATTGTGGTGAACCCACCAGCATGGAAGGGGTTAAGAAGTCTTTGGGCCCAGCTGGCCCCGCTCCGTTATACCTGCAGCCAGTGTCATGCCTGGAGGGGAGCTTGGGGCTGACAGGTGAAAAGGCAGGAGCCATCTGCCACCCTACCTGAGGAAAGGATCACTAGCTTGTGGACTGAGGCAGCCACCAGGGATGAAACACTGTCTTCTTGGCTGAAAGAGAAAGAGGCCTAGGAGCACCCGGCCTGAGAGGAACTCGGGTGACCGAAGCACAGATCTTGTGGGGGGTTCCGACCCCACCAAACTTATGGCTGCCCTGCCTGGAGAAACCTGGGGACCGCAGCAGGATACCACCCAGGGTCCATGAGGGGGCACTACTAAGAGACAAGCCACCACAGGAACTTGGATCATAAGGGCCATGCCCCAAACTAAAGGGAAACAGTAGGAAGTAGACCTGGGCAGTGAATGTAGACTCCCTGCTGTAGACTCAGTACTCAGAGTGAAATAAACAGGGCCTTGGGCTGGGACCATAAGCATAGTCTGACTTCTGTATTTGGAGGGGCAGCTTCAGTCAGGCCAACTGCATGGGGTGGAGGGGGAGGGCACAAATTCTGCAGCTGCCTGATATTTGCAGTTTGGGGGGGAGCAATGCCTCCCCTAACCCCCAAACTATGTCCATGGTTGGGACCTGGTAGAGTCCTTAAAGACTAAGGCACCTTGACGACAGAAGCAGGGGCAGGAAGCCAGGTACTCCAATCACTAGACCGGTTGGCTCTCCAACCCCACATTATGCCACTGAAATGACTTGGTCTCTTAGACCCACTGAAAATCCAAAGTATGATCCAACAAAGCTGGTCCAACAATTCTGAACCTCAAGTTTTTCAAATAAACAAGGGAATATGGTTTTCATAAAAAGAATTTATGACAAGTTTTCTTGTTTTTGGAGCTGGTTAAAAATGTCAGACTTTGAAGTTTTTCAATGAAAAAAAGGGACATATTGTGGAAGTGCTGTCTCTTATTTCAACCATCCCAGTTCCTTTTATACCTACCCCGGCCCCATCTCCCTGGGACCCCAGCCACTCTGTCAGCCTCCATCCCTGATTCCCAGCCAGCCTCTGGCCAGCACATCATCCCAATTTCTGCTTAAGTGCCTCAGTCCGCTGCCACCTCCCACTAACCTGCCCAGGACTGGAGGACAAGGTCACCAGGCTGCCAGCTTTGCCAGTTTGAGAAGATTCTGGACCAGTTCCACTAAGAGTTCCACTGCCAACATAAATTTTGCCTCAGTTTTTTTCCTGGCCCCTAACTGCTGTTGCTGGGCCAGAGATGAGTGAAGAGGTAGGATTCTGGGGTTAGTGAATGTCCTAAGACCAACTGGGAGGCCTGATCAGCCTGGCATTCTCTTCCTGTGCACATTAGCAGGATTGTGGAAGGAGAAGAGCAATGCACATGAGGGAGGTATGAAGGGATCCAAGGTGAAGGGCTGGAACCATGGAGCAGGGCAAGCTGTGGAGTGGTCAAGGCAGGGAGCTGTGATCAGCTGAGGGGCTGGACATGGACATTGGAGACTGCCTGGGGCAAAGGAGCTAGATGGCGTTGCTTTATCTAGTGGCTTCCTTTGCATCAGCAGAAAGTTAAACAATACTGATGAATAATGCAATGTGTGTATATTTTCACCTTAAATACTAGTGTGCATGAGGTTTTGTGGGGAGATAAATGTATCTAAAATTTTCAAGGTCAAAACCAAGCCATTTGTATCTTAGAGGGATACAGAAATAAAATGTTAGACGTCAGGTGACTTTTTTTTAAAAAGAATGTTTTTAACTCTTTCATATCCATAAGATACTGAACAGATTTACTATTAACTTTCTAGAAGATTGTCTGTGCACTAAGAGTACGTAGTATAAGTTTTGTGAAGATATACTTTAATCTTCATATCTAACAAAGGGATTTAGCCCTTAATATGGGACTACTCAGCTACTTAAAGTTATGAAAAATGCTTAAGTGCTTTGATTGATCACGTCCTTAATCCTTGTTACAACTACAAATCTCAACACAGCCTAAATATGAAGCTATTACCTATGCTCTTTTATGTCCTTCATCCTGCAAACACTTACATACATGCTTAACGTCTCATATGCTTAAAGTCAAGCACGTGTATAAATGTTTGCAGGAATGGGGCCTTAAACTTTAAACAGAAATGAACAAGAAATTATAGTTATGCTATGGTTGTTACGTAAAAGCTAAGCAGCTTGGGGGATATAGAGAAAACTGAAGTAATATACTGCCATCTTGTGGCTAATTGAATGAGCAGATATTTAGGGGAAAAAAGAACATACTGGTGGTGTGCATAAGTATAGGAAACTATTGAGTTAGGGCTAATAATTAATTTTACAGTAGTATTAATATTTTGCCTGAACTGACAAATGTTTCATCACCAATATCCTTTGCAGAAGACCTTTACTGGAGTTACACTATTTTTCTTCCTATGATCATCACAGTGTGCAAGGTAAAAGTCTTTGAGAAACAGACTTTAAAAAGTTAAATAACTTATTTGTTTCACAAAATACCGAATCTAAACTGTTTTATGGACTAACTGCTGTGGAAATTTTAAGTTTAAACAATGTTTGTTTCATTGGTTGTACAGACAAACAATAGTTTGATTTTGCCAACTTATTAATTTAACTTGTTTCTGAGTAGGAGCTGTATTTTTTTCCTCATTGTTTTCCGGAATGAAAACTAAGTTACATTTATAACAATTAATGTGATAAGAAAAGAAAAAATCTGAGTCATTTTGTTTTAAGGTTTACAATATTTTAGTGACTAATTCTGGAATTCTTTGTCCTTGAAGACTAGAAAGATGAGTCACTAAAACAAGTAATATATTTAAAAACATTGGGCTAGTTTCAGCTCTTAGTTTTACCTGTGTAAAGCTATTAACTTCAGTGTGGTTGCAGAGGTCTAACTGAGAAAACAGAATTTGGCCTATTTTTCTGATGTCTGCAGAATTAAAGGGTTGTTGATGTTTTGGTTTGGTTTTTGGTTTGAGGGTTTTTCTTTACAGAAATCAGTGTAACTCTGCAAGTACAGTTAAAGTATTACAACATTTGTGGTTACAAAATGTCAAACAAACTGCTTTGTAGTTTCATGAAAAAAAATACCTCTAGCGCTTGAAAAAAAATATTTTTAACATACTTTCTCCATTGTTCACAGTTTACATTCTCAGGCACATTGCAAAATGACCATCTGAAGCCCTCCTGAGTACATTTTATAACATTAACAGGACAAACAGGAAAAAAGTATAGATTTATTAGCTTAGCTGCCACTCACAGATGCTATTTTCTCCTTACTATATTTCTATGGGTAACCAGAATATTAACTGGACCTTCAGATAAAATGTAATTGGCCTGTCTCGCAAAAGACCCATAACGTGATTGAAACCCTGTCGGAATTAGCATGAGTGTAAGGGCTTATCTTCATTGCAGAGTTAACTAAGTTACTGTTAACTTAAGTGTTGTAGTGTAGCTTGAGTGAGAACAGTCATACTGCAAAGTATGTGAGCTACACACAGAGAGTGGATTAGCAGCACAGAGTGGCTTCATCTCCACTGCAATACCGGGGCTAGCGTTGATTTCCGGAGCGTTGCACTGTGGGTAGCTATCCCATAGTTCCCGCAGTCTCCCCCGCCCATTGGAATTCTGGGTTGAGATCCCAGTGCCTGATGGGGCAAAAAACATTGTCGCAGGTGGTTCTGGGTACAGCCTCACCCCTCCCTCCATGAAAGCAACGGCAGACAACCATTTCGCGCCTTTTTTCCTAGGTGAACACTGCAGATTCCATACCACGGCAAGCATGGAGCCCGCTCAGCTCAAGACAGCAGTCATGAACATTGTAAACACCTCGCGCGTTCTCGTGCAGTTTATGCTGAGCCAGGACCAGAAAAACGAGGCGAGGAGGTGGTGGCGACGGCAGCGCAGCGACAAGCGTGATGAGGACATGGACATGGACACAGAATTCTCTCAAACCGCGGGCCCCGGTGCTTTGGAGGTTCTTAATGTTGTTAATGGGGCAGGTTCTATCCGTGGAACGCCGATTCTGGGCCCGGGAAACAAGCACAGACTGGTGGGACCGCATAGTGTTGCAGGTGTGGGACGATTCCCAGTGGCTGCGAAACTTTCGCATCCGTAAGGGCACTTTCATGGAACTTTGTGACTTGCTGTCCCCTGCCCTGAAACGCCAGAAGACCAAGATGAGAGCAGCCCTCACAGTTGAGAAGCGAGTGGCGATAGCCCTGTGGAAGCTTGCAACGCCAGACAGCTACCGGTCAGTCGGGAATCAATTTGGAGTGGGCAAATCTACTGTGCGGGCTGCTGTGATGCAAGTAGCCAAAGCAATCACTGAGGTGCTGCTACGAAAGGTAGTGACTCTGGGAAATGTGCAGGTCATAGTGGATGGCTTTGCTGCAATGGGATTCCCTAACTGTGGTGGGGCGATAGATGGAACCCATATCCCTATCTTGGCACCGGAGCACCAGGGTACCCAGTACATAAACCGCAAGGGGTACTTCTCAGTGGTGCTGCAAGCACTTGTGGATCACAAGGGACGTTTCACCAACATCAACGTGGGCTGGCCGGGAAGGGTTCATGATGCTCGCGTCTTCAGGAACACTACTACTCTGTTTAAACGGCTGCAGCAAGGGACTTACTTCCCGGACCAGAAAATAACCGTTGGGGATGTTGAAATGCCAATAGTTATTCTTGGGGACCCAGCCTACCCCTTAATGCCATGGCCCATGAAGCCATACACAGGCAGCCTGGACAGGAGTCAGGAGCTGTTCAACTACAGGCTGAGCAAGTGCAGAATGGTGGTAGAATGTGCATTTGGCCGTTTAAAAGGTCGCTGGTGATCGTTACTGACTCGCTCAGACCTCAGCC
>NW_020664374.1:4608719-4638339 GCF_002925995.2 Terrapene triunguis | reverse complement strand
TTATGGTCCAAATCCCAAGAAGAACTGATTATTGAATTCCATTAACTTCAATGGGGAGTTGCAGCAGTTCAGCAGATGCTATGCACTTATTAGGATTTGGTCTGATATTAATACTCATGGTGAGAAACTGGTCAGACCAGATGATCATAATAATTCTTTCTGACTTCAAAAATCTGTGAAAGTACTCACCTGGACAGTTCCATTCACTTTGGTGAGACTAAATGTATGAGGAATTGTTCATCAACAGGAGTGAAAAGCTCACAATCTGGCCCATAAAAAGATAGACGAGGGACTGGGATATCTGGACTCCATCATTTACAGATGTTTCAGTCTCATTTCTGGAAAACAATTGCTGCACATTTTATGGTTGCAGAAATTTTATCTTTTGTCTGAATTTCCTATAATTGTTGCCAAATGAAAATTCTACCACTTTTGTACTGATGCTTATTTTGAAAGGTATTTTCCCACTTATTTATGCATACCTACAAGTGGTCTTCATTTGTGATTTTGATTGGTTTCCACCTACATAAACCCTTTAATGATTTCCCACGATTATTTGTAACTGAGTTGGCATACGGCCAGATAATGAACATATTAATCAGTTCCATGTCTAGAAATTTCTTGCAAATGTTTGTTTAGGGTTTTTATTTTCAAAAAAATATATAGGTAGGGTGACCAGATGTCCTGATAAAATCAGGACTGTCCCGATATTTAACCCTTTGTCCCACATCCCGATCAATGTACGATCGGGACGCCACTTGTCCCGATATTCAGGTAAGGAGGCGAGCGGGAGGGAGGTGCTGACCCCGTGGGTGCTCCGGGGCTGAGCACCCACGGGGAAAAACTGCAGCCAAGCTCCCCGCTCCTCCTCCCCCCAGTGCGCCACGTCCCCGCTCCTTCCCCCCTCCAATGCTTCCCACCGCCTAACAGCTGTTTGGCGGCGCTTAGCACTTTCCAGGAGGGAGGGGGAGGAGCGGGTACGCGGCACGCTCAGGGGAGGAGGTGGGAAAGAGGCAGGGCAAGGGCGGGGATTTGGGTGAAGGGGGTGGAATGGGGGGCGGGACGAGGGCAGTACAGGGGCGGGAAGAGGCAGGGGGTGGATGAACACCCACCCGGGGGGGTGAAGAGGCGAGCGGCAGGCGAGTGAGCGGGCGGGGAGGCGAGCAGTGGGTGGGGGATTGAAGAGGGACGCAACAAGCCAGCAGCAGGCCGGGGGATGAGGAAAGGCGTGGTGGGGGGGGCCAAGCAGGGAGGGGGCAGGACCTGGGGCAGAATGGGGGTGGAGCCTGGGAGGAGCGGGGGTGGACTGTGAGCGGGGCTGATGGCACCCCAATGTGTCCCGATATTTTACTGTGGTGATCTGGTCACCCTATATATAGGGTGTGCAAACCCTCACATTCAGCATCATGTGACATGAGAGTCAAGGATGAAGATATTATCTAAAGATGTTAAAAAATTCTACACCTTCTAAAGTACCCAAACATTGGAAATAAGTCAGGAAATGAACAGTTAAAGGATCAAGCTAGCCCCTTACTGCCATGTATCTTGATTACCCCATGGGACTCAGGGCAGGTCGCCACTTAAAAAGCTGCTATAACACTTTAGTGAAGATGCTCCTACGCAAACAGGACAGGAGAGCTTCTCCCATCAGTGTAGTTAAGCCACTTCCGTTTTCAGGCCGCTGAGCAACATAGTTTTACTGAAGTGTGTAGTGTAGACCAGCCCTCAGTGTTATTCAAAGGAAAACATCCCGCAGAACAGATTGCAGTCTTGCCAACCCATCGTTTCATCAAAAGTCTCATGTGATTTTCTGAAAGCCTCAGCAGCTGGAATCAAGAGTTTGCAGGTGAAGCTCAGCACTAGTTAATAATAAAAATAAAATAATAATAATAATAATAATAAAATTTAGCCATTGTGGTGGCAGAGAAAAGGTTGAAAATGCAAGGTGAGCGTACCCTAAGGATTCAGAAACCAGAAAAGCAACCCTGTATGTATTTCTCCTTTTAATCCCACAATTTTTAAACCAGGCTCTTGATTTTGGGGCCTGAATAAGGATTTTTAAGCACTTGAGGTTCCCAATACTGCAGGTGGAAGTTGAAACCTGCAGGACTGACTCTCCTAGACTAAATCCGCCCCTGTATCCAACTTTCCAGCCGTCTGTCTCTGCATTCCCGCCAGCTACCTTGCATTAGTATTTTGTACCTCCAGGCCAGCCTCCCCCAGGGCCCCGCCAGGAGCGCCAGCAGAGCTCGCGGCTCCCCCTGCAGAGCGCCGGGCCCGCCTTCCCGGGCCGGAGGCGGGTCCCACGGCCCCGCTCCTCCCCGCTCGCTGCGCCGTATAAACGCGCCGCTCGTTAGCGCCTGGCCCGGGTCCGGCGCTGCGGATTTCGTGGCGCTGCTGAGCCTCAGGGCCGAGCGGGGGAGATCCCGGGCCTCCCCGCAGCCGCCGCGGCCATGGTGCTGAACCCGGTGATCGGGAAGCTGGTCAGCAAGAGGGTGGTGCTGGCCAGCGCCTCCCCCCGCCGGCAGGAGATCCTCACCAACGTGGTGAGTCCGGGGCAGCGCCGCCTGGGCCCCCTGCAGTTAGTGGGCAATAGAGGGGTGAGATCACTCGGAGTATGTCTACACTGCAAAGTCTGCACTGCCACCGGTGCTGGCGCTGGGCAGGGGTTGTTTCATTGCCTGGGGCTGCACCCTGTGAGGTGGGAGAGTGCTAGAGCTGCAGCCTGGAAGTCTCCACAGCAATTGACCAGCCCCTGTCAGCTGCCCAGTCCCTGTTGTCTAATTGCGGTGGAGACATACACTTTCCAATGCTCTTACAAGGATGCCCAGCCCTGCTTTGTCTTAGCTCCCACATCGCTCCCTGGAAATGCTCCTGCAGCAGCTGGGCTCCTTTGTGCGCAAACAGGAGAGTAGTTTAACAGTCTGCCAAGTGGCCATTATTCCCCTCTTCCCTGTTGTTGCCGTCTTGACATTTTTAAAGCTGAAAGACCTGTGTTTCTGGGTTTATCTGTGACCAGAAGAACAATATTTTTTAAATAAATTGCACTTGAGCAGAGTCTTGGGGCAGGAGGCAGGTTATGCAACTGGAAAGTAGCCTGCTGGTGTGGCTGGGGCAAGGAAGCTGAACAAAATGAAGTTCTTAGGAACATACCATTGGGTGATGCCAATTCCCACAGATAGGAGGTGAAACTTGTTGGGTCAGGCTATGGGGTGGTCTCAATACATGCAACAAAGGGCAGAGGAGGAGGGCTGTTTGGGGTAGGGAATGCAGCTAAAATAGTAACATGTTTTCTCTTGTTACTGTTGTCAGCTGTCTGTGAAAGGGGTGCATAAGAATAGAATACACTGTGCCAGAGCCTCAGCTGGTGTTAACTGGTGAATTTACAGTTTATATCAGTAGAAGATGTGGCCCTGTGTATTGGTTTTGCATTGCTGCCCTCCAGGACTTTTGGAAAAACCCCGTCAAGTGTTAATGTCAGTCATAGAGTATTATAGTATCCATGGGACTTATATTTTTTTATTTTTACACTTCATCTAAAGAATTGTGTTGCACACATTTTGATCAATACTTCACATTAACGATGATGGGTAGAAGTAAAAACAGACAACCAATGCTAGTTTTTTTTGCGGGAGGTTGTTTGCAGTAGATCACATCACATAATCCCAAAAAACCTTTTCACTTATGCTTTTTCTCAGCCACACTTTCTTCCCCCCTATCCAAACATACCATAGATTGTGTCTCAGGGTGAAATCCTGTTTTCATTGAAGTCAATGGTGAAACAAAATTGAACCTGTAGTTTGGAGGCAGGAATTAGGGGGGGAAATCCAGAAAGCTAAACAGGTTGCAGTGACAAAACTAATATGTGTATTTCTGGCTACATGTGAATGTTTACATTTAAGCATACATTTGATAGTTGTTTCGGTTAAATGTTGTATTGCAAAACTCATTCTTACACAGATTTATCCACAGTGCAGCACAAGTAAATGCCAAGATTATATCTACTGAAGACTTCACTGCACAGATCTAATTTACATGGGACGCACACAGATACTACAATGATGGGTGTTATAGAAAACCCTAAGGAAGAGAGATGTCATGCATTTGTGATTAGGTTGTTACATGCATAGCTGACAAGAGTAAAATGATTATAAGTACTACAAGTGTAAAACTTTTGTTTGTCATGGATAGATTTTTCTTGTCTTTTATCTTGAGATGTTTGCATATTAAGAGTAAATTCAAAACAATTCAATGCAACAGGGTTTTTGCTTCTCAGATGAAACGCACACAATGGGAATTTAGTTATTTGTTTTAGTTTTAATTTTGATTGCATACTGCCGATGGAATGAGTGAAGTTTGCAGTGTTTGCACTAGATTGTTATGTTTGCAATAGATTTGTAGTTCTACAGTTTGTTTATATGTTGTTACCAATATCTATCTTTTTCTTCCTCTCTTGAAGACACTTGGCATTTTATAGTAGGTTAATTTTTAAAAATAAATAACTAGATATTTCTCAGATTAGCTTCCACTCTATTCTAATTTACTATTTGCATGATTAAATATAATTTGTACTGTAGAGGAAATGAGACATAAGAATAATAAAAAAGAGCAAAATTCACTTAATCTGTTGCTTTTACAGGTTCCTTCCAAAACACTCGATGCTCACTACATTGCCTTTCCTTTGTATATTGTAGGGTCTCCGATTTGAGGTAGTTCCATCCTGGTTTAAAGAGACACTTGAGAAGTCATCTTTTGCAGCCCCTTATGAATATGCCATAGAAACAGCAAAGCAGAAGGCACTTGAAGTGGCAAATAGAATGCATCTAGTGAGTCTGTCAGCTATTTCAATAGTCAAATGTTGTATTTGTGTGGTAGGTGTTATTCTCACTATTTATTACTGTTATGTGCACTTGTAAAGGTAGTAAGTATACAGGTGCATTTACATCCTTTAAGCAAACAGACACATTTTCCCCTATGTTACTATTGTGGCAACTACCTGTTGAAATGGGCTAGACTTGCTAAAAGGAACTCCAGTGCCTTCAGTTTGTGAAAGGCCAAAACAGTGATTACAGACAGCTCTGACAGCAGGCAGAAGCTCTAAATTGAGGTATAATCGCCAAGTCCTGCCAACAGCCAACTATTCAGATTGAGTCTGAGATAGTTAGACTTTGTCCAGGATTTTCAGGCACACGGTGAGCAGAGATGCAATTCTATTTAGGTCCTATGAGGAGATACAGAACTGACCGTCATCGGCATGCCGATGATCCTGTAACCCATCATGCCTTGCAGTCTCTGAGTGGTTTCAAATATTGCTTGAACAAGAAGTGTGACTGGAGTGAGCAGTGTGAGCCTTCATAAATGAAGCAAAAAAACAGCTGCCCAGCACACAGCCCTCTGACCTCTTTCTGAAAACAGTGAACTAAGGCAACTTGGTCAGCCTCTCCACTAGTCCCATAGTTAAGCCAATAGAGCCTTGTGATCAATGTTGTCAAAATCCAGTAATAGATTTATTGGCATCACCATAGATATTAGACTTCTGCCTACTGCCCTAATGTGCTCCACCACAGTGATTAAGGCTGGTTCTGTGCCACAACCAAGCCTGAAGCCCAACTGATTAGGTTAAAAAAAAATCCTTATAGGCTGTCATTTGCTACTGGTGTGGATCTGCAAATATTTCCTTAATGACCTTCCTCTGGAAGGGAGGAATAGAGACTAATCCTTTTCTGAGATCGATTCACATATACTGAATGCGCCCTACCAACACCGTTGCCAAATGACACTGTCTGCCAGTGCAAATATTGAATTATCTCCTATGTAAATGATTACACAGATTCATATCTGTTTCTGTCACTTTCTTTTTCTGACTATGGTGTGATATTAGGGGAGTGGATTTCAAACCTTAACAAGAATATAGTGGACTTTAATTGTGGAATAGTATTAAAAATTTTCCTGCTACTTCATATTTTTCTTAAGTCCATCCAGACGGATTTTGAGCGCTTCCTATGTACAGGATCTAGTTAAGTAGCATATGGATGTAGGTGTACCATTTCAAACTAATTAGTATGTTAGTGTTGTCACTTTCTATTATGATATCAAATCTTACACTATTTCCCAGTAGAGTTCCTGTTCTCATTTGCTCTATTAACTCTTACCTAATATTTTAAGACTAGAGCCTTCTCTATTTATGAAAACAAGCTGCCATAAGAAGCAGTAAGTTTATATCAACAGTTGCTTCCATCATGAACAATAAATAAATGTAAGTCTTAGCCATGTTACATCGTAAAATGATAAATGTAGGGTTAGTGTCTGAAATCATCCAAATGAAATGTAGGCAAGCAAAAAATTCTTAACAAGAACACTTTGCAGTTTGAGAGCAGGGAGAGGGAAGAAGGAAAGGGCTGAGAGAATTCTATAAAACCAAACCTTAGAACTCCTTTTAATGGCTGGATACATTTAAATTCAGGTGGCTGAGGGGTATGCAAGTACACTTAAGGACATCTGAGTAATAACTCTATAAAAATGGCATTGTGGCACTCATGTTTAATGTGTTTCAGTGATTTCCATATCCAATACACTTGGCTTATTACAAAAAAGGTTGTTTTGTAACTGGCAGCCTTGAAACTCAACCGGTGCTTGGAGAGTTGAGTTGGGTTCTAATCTTTCGTAGGTGCACTTCATCATCAATACAAGTTCTGCAGGCAAAATCATACCCTCAGTTATTTCTGCCCACAGTCCTTGCTTTCCCTGGTTTTTCACAGATGTAACTGATTACAATTCTGTTAAGGATGCATAGACTTTGGCTCCCTCCTTGATATATTTAGATCAATACCTTTCAAGTGGTAAAGCTACAGCGTCTTGAGTTGGATATTCTGGGGTTTTTTTGTTTGATTGTTTTTTCCCTTTTTTTTTTTTGTCTCCTCATCTTTCCAGAAACACCTTAGAACTCCAGATATTGTTATAGGAGCAGACACTATTGTGGTAAGAATTTTCGTGTATTTTAGCAGTAGTTTGAATCATGTCTGACCAGTGCCTAAAACTCTCTTGTTGGGGGTTTAACTTCTTAGAAATGTAAAGATGGAAAAGGTCTGACTACTCATCTAGTCCATCCTCCTGTCAATGCAGAATTGTCCCTATGGTATATTTTCTAGTACTTAGACTGGTTTGAAATGTCTCAAATGACAGGGTTTCCACCACTACCTTTATTCTATTTTTTTTTTTTAGACATACTCCCATGTTCCATAATCAGAATCGAGCTTTCTACTATGTTGGGGAAGAGGCACTCAGTTATTTGACAGCTGTGAGCATCAGGAAACGTGCATCGCCTAAGCATTGCCATTTAAGACATTTTTAACAGCCAACACAAATAGCACTCTTACTGGTAGTCTCAGCAAAGAGGGTAAAGAATGAATTATGATAGACACTGAATTAGCCACTCACCTCTGCAGATCCTTCTGTCAGTTACAGGGTGGAGGGGAAGCTTGCACTGATAGTGTGTGCTCTCTTAATAAATAGAAGGCTCATGTCTCCAAGATTCTTATTTAGTGCTTTTTATCCATAGGTCTCAAAAAGCTTTACAGAGGAGGTCAGTATCATTATATGATACTTAACATGATACTTTTCAGTAGACTGATGTTGCTGGCAGGTCTGGGTGAAATCATGATTTGAAAAGTCTGTGTGACTGATCTCAATTTCAGCATATTAGAGATACACAGCGGAGTATTTTTCTTTCTATTTCAGACTGTCGGAAAACAGATTCTGGAGAAACCGGTTGATAAACAAGATGCATACAAGATGCTGTCAAGGTTTGTAGTTTTAAATAAGGTTAAATGAGTTAATCAGGCAATTCTACAATCAGGCAATGTTTTCTGCAGCAACTGGAACTGCAAAATTCTATAACATTCACGCACAGAGATGTATAAAAGATAACAATATATATGCTCCGTGGGGCAAGGACCATCTTTTTGTTCTGTGTTTGTACAGTGTGTAGCATAGTGAGGACTTGATCCATAACTGGGACTCCTAGGCAATACAATAATACAAGATTATAAATAAAATATTATTACAAATTACTACTCTGTACAAGGGATGTGAAATATGGTGTGCTTAGGATCCATCGCTTTGAATTTCCTGATTTGTGTCCTTCCAGAGTCTCAATAACAATGTTGCATTAGTATCATTAGGATAAGTTATTTTGCATTTGCATTGCAATTGTTTTATTATTGACTTCCTTAATAATAAAGTTCTTTAACAGTACAAGCATTTGGTATTGGTCCTTTGCCTCTCCTCAGGTGCGGTTTGCATGATGTGTGTACTAGAAGGAAAACTAATCAGGAATTCCTTTATTTGGAGCCACATTGTAGCTTTTCTTTTTTTTTTTTATAGAAGTACACAATTTACATTGGTGTAATCAAGAGCAAAATTTTTGCCTTTTTTTACTGTCCTGTTTTATTCTCCTGTCATACATTGGGGTCCTTAAGTCATCTCAGGCTTCTATTTCTCTCCTTTGAATGTAGTTCAATCACTTGAGCTTAATGATGCCCTCTTCCCCATGTTTCAGACTCATTCTGTTGCTTACCATATGTGAGCTATTTCATTAATGCAATTATTTCTTTCTGCAACTCATCACTTTTAATAAGCACCAATTACACAATACTGTAGCCTGTTACCAGGCTAGAACACTTGAATTGATTGTCACTCTATCTCTTAAAGCTCTAATGCTGTTAGGCTGTTATCCTGTCCTGAGGCCTGAAGGAGAAATCAGATTGTATCTCAATCTGAAGAAACCATGTTTGCCTTCCAGGGGCAACTCAGTTACCTACCTTTTTTCCCCTTAAAGGTTTGCAGTTCTGAGATCATGGCAATAAACATTTAAGTAACAGGAAAAAATGTCATCAAAGCGAATGTGTTTGTGCCAGTTTTGTGAGATGTAAGTTTTTAGTGTAAGACAAATATCAAGATTAGAAGTACATAGTAATGATTCATAAATTAAGAAATACTTGCCTACAGTAGTTATGTGTGGGAGGAGTGCAACTCTGGGTTATTCAGGTGGGACCAGTAAGTAGGAGGTTACACGGTCACATTTTCTCAAGGCTGCCATTCTACCGTTTTTAGAATAAAATGGTGTCTTTGTTAAAGAATGTGAAAAGTCTGCTGATCATTCTTTTGTGTGGCAAACTGCCAGTGACATATGACTTATTGAATATGAGCTGATGAAAGAGACAAACTAATTTAGGAAAAATTCACTGGACGGAATACATGGCCTATGGCTTTCTGGACTCTTTGCTTTGTGGCTCTAATTTAGATTTTGGGCTGATGAATTAGATTTCTCCATTTGGTGGAGGCATAAAAAGTAATGGTTGTTCAGAGTGAATGAGTAAGGGCAGAATGTGATATTATCAGGAGACCACACATATTCCGCCAAACTCATGAAGGAGTCTGACTGGAAAGGGTCTTCTGATTTAGTACATAATTTTGCTTGAAATTATACCATGTTTGGTGACTTCCAGAAAATAGTCACTTTTGCACTAAACTTACAAAGATGTTTGTGGATCAGAATTAATATAAACTATCTTGTGAGTTACATTACTCAAAAAAAAAAAAGTCATCCCAAAACTTCTAAAACAAGCATGGATGTGCAATATATTTGAATTTTTTTTATTTTTTTTTTCTTCAGGATAATCCCTGTTGGGGTCATTTTGCATCCAGTGCTAGCAGTGTAAACTCTTGTCTCCTATCTGTGTGCTAATTTAATCAGCTACACAAACTTTCAAGGGGCCAAAATGGACAATTTATATTGAGTAGTTTCATGCTCTACAAGTAGTTTAGTTCAGTGGGACTACCTAGGGTCGGAGGTACTATCTGATCTGAGTAAGGGTATCACAATTCAGTGTTAGGATACTATTTTGTAATCAGACTGTCTAAGAAGTTAAGCTGCCTTGCCTCAGTTTACATTGGTTCTGCTTACACATCTATGAACTGTACAGTTTTCGCTCTCTCTTTTTTTTTTTTTTTTTTTTTTTAAGTATGTTCAATGTTCCATGCAAAGAGGGTAGTTAACTACTCGGGAAAGTAAAGTCCTTTTCATGACAAAATAAACAATATCAATTCAAGCTTCCTGCACTTTTCTGCCGGAATTTCTGAGCCATTCTCTGAAAGCATCATCCCTAGGCAGGTGCAAGGACAGTTCATTCTCTTTGCTCCTTTGGAGCCTGATTCTGCCACTCTCAGTTGAGTTGAGTGGTACTTTGTTCCATCAATAGCCCAGTTGAAATGAATGGGAATACTGGTGTAGCAAGGTACTAGTATTCCCATTCAGCATGAGGAAAGGTTGTATAACCTAGCCCTTCATGGATTATCTTTTTGCTGAAGCTGCCTATCACGATGTCCTTTATGATGGTGATGATCCTGTTTTGCTCATGAGATTGACACTTCTCCTCTGGTATAGTAACATAATAAAACAAAACAAAAATCCTAATTTTACCTCAATATAAATGAACATATTTTAGGCCACTGAACAGCCAACAGGTGTTAATGTTTTGGGGACACTAAGCATTGAAAGATTCCAATTACTGTATCAATCCTTCTGCACCATTTTGTGTTTTAGCTCTTTACCTTTGTGAAAGAAAAATCAAAACCCTATGTCCTGTGTGTAAGGATACGAACCAGAGCTGGTATTTTTCTGTGGTGTCCATTGGCTTATTTGTGGAACACTCTGTAAACCTGTGAAATAGTAATGCAGTGATGCATTAATGAAGAAGAAAGGGACTTTATAAAACTTACATAGTGACTCTTCATTTTTCCCTCATAGGTTGAGTGGGAAGGAGCACAGTGTCTTTACGGGAGTAGCCATTGTTCACTGCAGCAGTAAAGGTAATTGCAGAGAAGTGTACAGGTATCTATGTGGTAAAGTCGTATGTTCTTATAGACATATGTTATCTAATTCTACTCTAATTGTGAAGGTGGAACCCTTTCATACAACATCTGATTCTGCCACCCTTTCCCATACTGAGGAGTGGATTATCTGTAATTAAATAAAATGAGCAAACAGTCCTACAAACAAAACACTATGTTGCACATAAAGGTTGATGAGAGAATGAACCATGTGTGACAGATGTTAGTTGAATCACATAATGCATTACTGAAGGGCGCTCAGATATTACGGTGTTAAGAGTGGTATAAGAGCCTATTAAGAATAGAATAGGCACTTCATTGAAATCAGTAGGGCTACTGAAAGAACCTGATCCAGTACCCACTGAAATCAGTGGGAGTATCTCCCTGCTCACTTCAGCGGACGTTGGATCAGGTCCAGAGTGAACATGAGAAAGGTGGCAGAATCTGATCCATAGTCATTTTCTTGCTGGGCTTTATTCTGATGAGAATGAAGGGGCTATGTTGTTCAAGTACGGAGAAGATTATCACATGTATGGGTCCTACTTAGTTTCTTAATATCTAGGTTGTAAAGAGAATGGATTTCTAGAAAATTACTTTTCATTATTAACAGCAGTTCTAAAAAATCCTGTTGGGTGGTAGGTGAAATAATGGTTTGTACATTACCTTTTAACTGTGCAGTCCTGGGTTTGAGATTGACCTGGACCATATTTTGTTTAATAAATAATTCATTAAAATGAGTGGATTTCTGACCAGTAAGAGATTTTTCCATCAAATTATGCTGGACTAATATGGTCTCACTGTTTCCTTGTACTCTCCCATTGGTCTGTCTCTATCCATCTGTTGTCTCGTATCTTATACTTAGATTGTAAGGTCGCAGGAACTGTCTTTGTTTTGTGTCTGTACAGCACCTAGCACAATAGCTTCCTGGTTCATGACTAGGGCTCCTAGGCAGTATAATACCAATAAGAAATATTATATTAAATATTCTAGTATTACCATCATTCAAGACATGGGGTAAAATCCCGGCACCCTTGAACTCGATGGCAAAGCTCTCATTGAGTTCAGTCAAGTCAGGATTTCACTCAGGAAACTCCCAGAAGTATCAGTTTTCTGAAATTTGTCCAAACCTCTTGCCCCTCTCTCTCTCTGTTTGCAGATGCCATACAACTCCCTGAAAAGCTTTTTTCAGAATAAATGCTTTTACCTTTAAAAACTAAACCAGTTGTATCGGCAGCCCAGTGCCCATATAAAAAATATGCAGTGGTGGAAGAAACTACTGTAAAAAAGTTGTCAAGCGGCTTTCAAAGGGTTCAGATAAACAGTAATTTAAAAATATAGATATAGATATAGATTCTTCTTTTGACTTTTACAAGCAAGTAAAGAGGAGCGATCTAGTACTATTGACAGTATGACAGCAGATTCCATTTTGTTTGAGTATATGCACTTAAGCCAAAGCAGAATTTGATGAATAAAAATATTCCCTAGAATATTGCAATTAAGAGAGAAGCTTCTGAAGCACACCATTTTTCAGTTAGCAGATCATTAAAAAGCCTGTTACCAAGCATCGTGTTACTGAATGACCATACTATCATCTTGAAAGGACATTGTCAATGTATGTTTAATAACTTATGCATAATTGTTTTTACTCACTGTTTGTAACCATCTATGAAATCAGTAAGTTGCTTTATGAGAAATGTTAATGTTTTCCATCACTCACACTGTAGTATTTGGATAAAACTCTTATCTCTGATCCAGACTGCAGTTCTCTGGTGTATTCTGCCAAGAAACTTCCACTGCTGTCAGAATATTAACTAGTGATCTGCACTGCAGATAAGAGGAGAATATTGCTCTTGGTTTGGTAGGGAAGAAGGATGGAAACTTAATGCTCTATCGTTAATTAGGGCCTAGTTTGTTACTAGTATATGTATGTAGGGCAGTATGCTTCAGATCCCTTG
Source organism: Terrapene triunguis (assembly GCF_002925995.2). Lineage (NCBI taxonomy): Eukaryota > Metazoa > Chordata > Testudines > Emydidae > Terrapene > Terrapene triunguis. Next base: position 4,625,494 of record NW_020664374.1, on the reverse strand, counting down.
GAGCAACCCACATGGGCTCTAATTCCAGCACTCAAAGGCATTTTTCCATGCAGCAAAATCCGCACCTAGTTCTACACAACTCTGCATTGCAGGTTGCTCACAACCAGCTTCCAGCTACAAAAACCAAAAGTGCTTGTGTCGGCTTAAAGGGGGTATTGCAACTCTGCACTACTCTTTACTGCTGCAGAGGAAATGATAGGATAAAAGGGATTGCTGGATGACAGAGACTGCTGCTTGCAGCTATTGTATGTGCTTATATGTACTGCTGCAGTTTTATGCTGTGACACATTGCTAGGTATAATGGCATTCAGAATGTTAGCGGGGTGACTACTGCATTTCTTTTACTCTGTTTTTCATTGCATGTCCACTGAATCTGATTTTGAGCTAGGCAGATTTCTTGCCAGTGCAGGCAATCAACCAGTAGTCATGCAATGACAGAATTAATTCTGTGAGCATTCCATAAAGGGGGAATAAGCTCCTCCGATCCAAATTTTGTTCTACTATGATCTCTCTCTCTCTCCCTCTCCACCTGGGTAGATAGTTACATGCTGTGACTCTGCAGAATTAGACAATGTGGGGTTTTACTCACTTTGGCTTTCTTGAATAGATATTCCACTGAACTTGGGAGTAAGCCCTTTTCTTGCTTACTCCTGGGGGAATTCTGCACCAAAAAATAAAAAATTCTGCACACAATATTTTAAAATTCTGCATATTTTTTGTTAAAATAACACAATATAATCAAGCTGGTTTCAATTATTTTGGTAATTTATTTAAACTACAGTACAATGGATGGAGAATGGGAATGAGGAGCATTGGAGGAAATCACCAAGCCCCTTTGTCTAATAGTAATGTAGCTAGTATTGACCCTTTACTTCTAGTTATTAGTCAACAAATTTATGCAGCCATATGTTCAGTGTTACATCATAGGCAACTGAAGGGGAAGTGAGGACTGGAGACTCAAACTCACAATTTTTACTGGCTACTGACCATCTCCAAAAAGGTCAGTAGCAAACAGTTCATGGAGCACATTTTGATAGGAAACTTTTTCAGTCCAAACATTTAGACCAGTTCTAATCACTAAAGCACCACACTGTCCTTTACAATACGGCTCTGGCAATGTAAAGGAGCCTTAAAATTTTTACACCTGTTTTATACTCCTGGGGGAATGCCCTAAGAACAATGGGAACAATTCACTAAGCAGACAGGCTGCTGCACTCTGCTCTGCCTGAGGGAACAGAGCCTGCCCCATGCCTACCTCTTCAGAAACACCCCAAAGCCCTGCCCCTCCACGCCGAGCATGCTGTAGTAGCGAGCGAGAGGGACAGAGTGTCTCTCTCTCACGCACGAGTGCCCAGCCCCCTCCACATGGTGATGTATGTGTCTACCAGTTGCTCTGGGTGCCCAAACCAACCTGCCTGCATTGTGGGGGATGGGGCACATGACCTCTCTTGCGGCTTCCCTTTGCTTCTCCGTCAGAAGTCCTTTTTCTGCAGGGAAGCAAAAAAATCTGTGGGGTCCATGAATTCTGCGCAAACACAGTGATGCAGAATCCCCCCAGGAGTAGCATATCTATACAGGAATCTGGACCTTTCACTGACAAAGGCCATGAATGAGGGAAGCAAGGAAGTAGGTCAGATTTTTGAGACCACTAACCTTAAAAGCATCTCTTTTAAATACAGGAAATCTTTTAAATCCTAAAATAGAATGAAAAGTCTGTTTGTATAAGTTTTCTTGTGTGAACAATGTCAGTTGCAGAGTATTCAAAAGGTAAACCATTTATCAAGATTTATTTTATCCTTTAGTCTCATTACTTTCATGTTACAATTTTTTGTTTGCAATGGGATTTTTTGTTGTAGATAATCATCTGGAGACTGAAGTCACTGATTTCTATGAAGAGACAAAAGTTAAATTTGCTGAACTATCTGAGGAGCTTTTATGGGAATATATTCACAGTGGAGAACCAATGTAAGTAGGCTGCTGAAGGCAGCACATCTAACTTGAGTATAGGCCTTAAGACATTGTTGACCTCAGATACGAAGGAAGCAGTATGCCATGTCTTTGGGGGAAATTGGCCGTGTGTATATGCAGTCGTTGATGTGCTGTGTGAAACAAAAAGGAAGTTAATGTTGGATTCACAACATTGACTAGGATTTGAATTCCCAGGGTGGAAACTCTGAACCCAACCTTTTTAAAACTGCTAGCAGTCTTTTTTTCAATAGCCCCTTAATTTGAAATCTCAGGCAATGGATTACACAATGGAATTGTGCATTATTCTGTTTTAGGCCCAATTTTGGTTTAATTATTGCCTGATCCCAATGAAGATAATTGGAACCCATCTACTGACTTCAGTGAGCAATGAAACAGATTGTTAGTGAGAAAAGAATTAGGCCCTATATGAATATAGTATGGAAAGTTGGAAGAGCCTTAGCTTATCCTTACACTTACATTGAACTCTGTCCTGCATTCTGTGAGGCTTTCAACTCCTACTGAAGTCAGTTGGTGTTTAGGACATGCAGCAGCTCACAGTAGTGAGGATATAGAGCCAGTTATCATTGCATGTTCCAGTTATGAATGCACTATCTAGAGCAGAACTCTTGCAAAGCAGAGAAAACACTTTCTGCCTTGCATTTGTTGTGTATTAATCAGCACTAATAAATGTCCATGTTGAACTAACAGCTTAATCAAGATATACAGAGAGCGGGAAGGAGTCTTTGCTTAGATTTATCTATGAGATGAGTCTTTAACAGCTACAGCTTCTACCTGTAAACCAATAATGGGGCAGGGGCTGCTGAAGGGACTGTAATGTTAGAGCTTCTCATCTCTATGGAAAACTATGCAAACACATACAGAATCAATACAGAAGTGGCTGCACTGCCTTCAGTGGAAGGCAGGCCTGGAATTAGCAGGGTTACTGTGGTAAGGGTTATGGTGTGCAAATTACATGGGGAAATTGACAAACTATTCCCACATCAGTTTGACTCTAGCCAGTGCTACTGGGGAGGGGTAGGTAATAAAAAAACCCACTAGACTGTAAACCTAATTAAAAAAAATACAGTAGAAGGTTTATATTGCTACAGAGAAAGATGAAAGTTTTTCTGTTGTATGGATTTGTACTCGTCATGATTCATAGATTCCAAGGCCAGAGTGGACCACTGTGATTATCCAGTCTGACCTCCTGTGTAACATAGGCCATAGAACTTCCCCAAAATAATTCCTAGAGCAGATCTTCTAGAAAAACACCCAATCTTGATTTTAAAATTGCCAGTGATGGAGAATCTACCCACAACCCTTAGTAAGTCGTTCCAATGGTTGATTACCCTTACTGTTAAAACATGCATCTTATTTCCAGTCTGAATTTGTTTAGCTTCAACTTCCAAACCATGGTTCATGTTTTACCGTTTTGTGTTGGACTGAAGAGTCTATTATCAAATATTTATTCCCCATCTAGGTACTTAAAGACTGTAATCAAGTCACCTCTTCTCTTTGTTAAGCTGAATAAATTGAGCTCCTTGAGTCTATCACTATAAGGCATGTTTTCCACTCCTTTAATAATTCTCATGCCTCTTCTCTGAACCATCTCTAAATTATCAACATGCTTCTTGAATTGGGGACACCAAATCTGAAAACAGTATTCCAGTAATGGTTACACCAATACCAAATCGTATAACCTCCCTGCTCCTACTCGAGATTCCCGTTCATCTATCTCAGGATTGTATTAGTCCTTTTGGCAGCTGATTATTCACCACAACCTCCAAATCTTTTCCAGTGTCATGGCTTCCCAGGATAGAGTCCCCCACCCTGTTAGCATGGCCTGCATTCTTTGTTCCTAGATGTATACATTTACATTTAACCATATTTAAAATGCATATTATTTGCTTGTGCTCAGCTTACCAAACGATCCAGATCACTCTGTATCAGTGAACTGTCCTCTGTTATTTACCACTCCCCCAATTTTTGTGTCATCTTCAAACTTTGAGTGATGGTTTTATGTTTTCTTCTAGGACATTGATATAAATGTTAGAGTGTAGGGCCAAGAACTGATTTCTGTGGAACCCTACTACAAACACACCTACTTGATACCGATTCCCCATTTACAGTTACATTTTGATGTCTGTCAGTTAGACAGCTTTTAATCTGTTTTAATGTGCTCCATGTTCATTTTATATTATTCTAAATATTTAATCAAAATGTCACGCAGTACTAAGTCAAACACCTTGCATCAACACTATTGTGTTCATCAACCAAAATTGTAATTAATTAACTTTGACATGGGTTGAGTAAAATCCTAAACAATTGCACTTTAACTAGAGGTAGTTTTTTGTCTCAAAAGTGTGATCTGTTTGTTTTTTATTCTTCTGGGGAAAGTCATACCATTCAGGTAATGGAGTCTTTCATCTCCAAGTCAGTGTGGGCTGAACCCTCTGGTGGTGCGGGGTTGAAAAGTCTTTCTGGTGCTGAGACCCTTCTAAATAATGTAATAGGCTTATTGACAGCTCTGAAAAGAGCAGCATTGCTGTGCTGTGGAGAAAGCTTTTTCCAGCCATCTTTGGATACATGGAATATCGCACAACGAGGCATCTTGTAGAATGTAAAAAGTGGGAGGGAAATAAGAGATGAACCTTCTTGATTTGGAGAATAACTCTTCATGTTTCTAAATCAACTGGGTCATTTTGTTTTATTCAGCTGACATTTGTAAATTCATTTTAATCTGTGAATGCCATTAACATTCCCTCGAGAGACAAGATGTTAAATAAAATTGAACCTAGCACAGATCCTTAGTCTTTACAGTCCATCAACCAGTATCGGGCCTTGTGTGTCCTCCCTTTTATCCAAGCCTACTTGAATGAGGTTTTCAGGAAGATTTCAGGAGACACTTAAATGCTTTATTAAAATTCAGTTGTATTAGGTTTGCCATGTTCCCTCTTCTTCTCCCTCCACTTCCCCTCCCCCACACCCTCCACTAATTAGCCAGCATTCTTAGAATGTCATGAGTGTTCATGGAGACAAGTGGGTTTGTATAAAATTTAACTAGCACTAATCAGTCCAAGGCTTGGGAAGTGAGAAATCTAAAGAAGCTATGGCGCTTACACATTATGTATCTATAAAAGAATTGCCAGATCTGTCACGTCGCCCAGTACTGCATGATTTTGTAATCCATTATATTACATATACTCTACACCCAGCTATGGACCAGATCATTGGTCCCTGCTCCACCCCCCTTCAGCTACCTCTGCAATACCATGCCCAGGAAACTGTAGAACCAGCTCTATACAACTAGGTCTACACAATCTATTCCAGCCCTCTGCTAGCATAGGAGCTGTGTTGAAGGTAAAAGGGTAAGTCTCCAGAGTGCCCTCTGGGGTTGTTACTTTTAGCCTAAGTAAGTTAGTGCGGCCTCAGAGCTTGTGTTAGGAGCTGAGCTGGCCTCCATCTGACTCTGAGATTGGGAGAATGCAAAGGTTCTTTTGAGCTATATTTGTCCCAGTCCTCTAGGGTGCTGCAATAAGCATAGCTCAGCTGGATCTGAAGATTTGGCTCCATAACTCTTAATTTCCGGTCTTATGTTTAAAACCTCAACCCTCATGTTACATTGGCCTTGCTTTTGGCTAATAATAATAATTAATAATATAATCACATTTAGTAGGATAAGAGGAACCAATGTAAATTTGACCCAAACAGGAATAATTAAATCTAGGGCAGGAGCAATTTGTTACAAAAAATAAGGTGATCACTTGGGCTGTGTGGGGAAAAAAATAATTTTTTTTAGAGTACAGATTAGCAGAGAAATTCCCAGTATGCTTTTGGGAACTCTGATTTAGTGAACTAATCTCCCTTGAGTATGCAGCTGATGAGATTTGAGGGGCAAACTACAGTAACTCCTCACTTAAAGTCGTCCTGGTTAACATTGTTTCGTTGTTACGTTGCTGATCAATTAGGGAACATGCTCGTTTAAAGTTGTGTAATGCTCCCTTCTAACATCCTTTGGCAGCCGCCTGCTTTGTCTACTGCTTGCAGGAAGAGCAGCCCGTTGCAGCTAGCTGGTGGGGGCTTGGAACCAGGGTGGACCTGCAGCCCCCATATCAGCTCACCCTATTAGCTCCCCGCTCCCCTAAGTTCACTGTGCAGCAGCTGCCTGCAGTTCAGCTGTGTCCCTCCTCCCACTGCCATGTGCTGCTCCTGCCCTCTGCCTTGGAGCTGCTCCCCGAGACTCATGCTTGCTGTGTGGTGGGGAGGGAAGGAAGAGGGGGGCTAATGTCAGGGTGTCCCCCTCCCCCCTGCTCCTGCACCCTGCTTACCCCATCTTCCATAGAGCAGCGGGGACACACCAGAGCTCAGGACAGAGGGAGCTTGCAGCAGCTGCTGTCTCAGCAAGCTGATCTAATTAACAAGGCAGTGTACTTAAAGGGGAATGCGCATATCTCCCTCCATTCCTGCTGCTTTGTAAAGTGAGAGAGTTAACCCTCGAGGGCTCAGCCAATTGCTAGTTCATCATTTAGCAGTAAAGGAAATATCCCACCCTCTGACTCCTCCACCTCAACCAAGCTTGGTGAAAAAAATTTCCCTGGAACCTAACCCCCTCATTTACATTAATTCTTATGTGGAAATTGGATTCGCTTAACATCGTTTTGCTTAAAGTTGCATTTTTCAGAAACGTAACTACAACTTTAAGTGAGGAGTTACTGTATTGGATTTTTAGATAGAATTTAAGGCTTAGAATGAAAAATCCAGGTGTTGTGATTATGGCTTCTGGAAGAGTGAGAGAGCATTGCTGAAGCACAGCTGCAGCAGAACTGCTGCTGGGAGGAATCGGACAGCACATGTTAGCTGTTCTTTCTGCTACCAGACTCTTGTTAATTCACAGCGAGAGATCCAGGTGGGCTTCTGGGGGTCAAAAGTTCACATAAACTATTCTGCTCCTGTCTGAGACAGATCAGACTGAAAACTGTATACCTGAGAGGAGGGGAAGCATCTACTCTGCGTTGGTGTGGGAGTAATTGACGATACCAACCTACAAATTACATGCAAACCAACGGGTGCCCTGGGAGGAGGAAGTCTTTCATTCATCCATCTTTTCCTGTGTCTATTTATATAGGCTAAAGCAGTCCTTTACTGAAGAACTGTTCGGACATTACTTATGCTCCAACTAAGAAGCTTTTTCTTATGAGGGTCCAGCTTCATGATGTTGTGGCCAACTTAGTCATTACACAGAATACTAAAAAGCAAAGCGACATCTGTATTATTGAGGATTGCATCAAGTTGCTGGTGACATGATGGACAAAAAACCCCAGCAACCCTGTAATACAAAGATTGGCTTAATCAGTGCTTCTGATATTTACTAGACCTCTCTGAGCCAGGGTCTAAATCTACAAGCATGAAGCAGATATAAAAAATGACGTGGAAAGCACTGTCCTGGGGAAGCATATTGGTGATGAGCCCAGCTTCCCTCCCAAACTTCTGGAAAGGGTGCTGAAATGGCTCCTGGGACTGTCCCTGGATTCTGCACAGGGACTTTTTCATATCACTCTCTAAGTAGTGGACAAATAGGAAGCCTCCCAATCTTTTGGTTGCTGGTGGGGAGAAAATAAAATGCTGTTCTCTCCCTCTCTGGTTTTCCCCCCTGCTCTTCTTCCCACCCTGGAGCTTCCTAGCTGCTGTGAGCAGGGCCGGCTCTAGGCACCAGCAAAACAAGCTGGTGCTTGGGGCGGCACATTTTTAGGGGCGGCACGGCCGGTGCCAGAATGCCGCCCCTAAAAATGTGCCCCGGCCGCCCTAGCTCACCTCCGCTGCTGCTGCTGCCGCTCGTGCGCCGCTACTCGCCCTCCCTCCCAGGCTTGAGAGCCTGGGAGGGAGGGGGAGACTCCGAGTGGCCGCGGCGCAGGCGCCGCTTCTCCCCCTCCCTCCCTCCCTCCTAGGCTTGAGAGCCTGGGGGGAGGAGGCAGGGCTGGGGATTTGGGGAAGGGGAGGAGTTGAGGTGGGGGTGGGGTAATTAAAAAACGGGGTGGGGGGGCGGCCAAAATTGTTTTTGCTTGGGGCGGCAAAAATTCTAGAGCCGGCCCTGGCTGTGAGTGTCTTTACTATCTCCTTCCCCCAGCTGTCTGAATGGTTTTTGGGGGGAAGGGCTGGGCCTTAGCTATTCTATACCTTCTGGCTTCTGTGACATTACATAGGGGGTCCTATCGGCTACACCCTTGCTCCAGCTTCTATTTTGAAATCTCTTCTGTAGTGGTAGTAAATAGTTCTAGTGCAGTGGTTCCCAAACTGGGGTTCATGAACCCCTGGGGGTTCGTTAAATGTTACAGGAGGTTCTCAGGGGAAAAACCCCCCTAATGGAGGACAGAGCTGTCCCTAGGGACCCCAGGCAGCACGGGGCCAGCAGCCTGGAGCCCCTGGACTTCCAGGAGGTAAGCCGATCAAAGCAAGCATATCTATCACACTGAGGAGATTTAAACTTCAAGACTCCTTATAAGAAATGGAAAGGGAGGTGGATATTTTTTGCTGTTTTTAAAATCAAATAGGCAGCTAGTATTGTTTTTAAAATTATTATCAAGAAAAAGTTTAAGCTTTGTTGTAACGTGCGTTGTTTGCCTGGACTGCTCAAGACCTGAATGCTTGTGTAGGAGGATCTCTTTGAGTTGGCTTCTTAAATACCTTCATGCTGTTTCACATCTGATACTCCTTGATGAAACATAGGAGTCTTGTCTTATAACAGCCTTATTCAGAGTGATACAAGCTACGAAAGTGAGATCTTGGAAGAGTGTTGCCGTTTTAATAATGTAATAAAAATACTGTAATGGTAAATAATAATTAATAATAGTGTGTAATAAACATGTCATAAAAACAAATTTTATATTTCCAAGATCACTGCTTCTATAATTTATACTCAGGTAAAGGAGAAAATCCCTTGAAATATTCATTTTTAGGAGGGGGTTCGCGAGACTTGACATTTTAGTGAAAGGGGTTCACAGGTTGTTAAAGTTTGGGAACCACTGCTCTAGTGCCATTCTCTGCTTCTGCTCTTAATTCCCAAGCAGCGGCAAATTAATATGAATACGATTTCTGTCAATTTCATTGCCCTCCACAGGGCTTTCAATAGCAGCAATTAAACCAACAAGAGTACTGCAACTTGGGAAGGCTCTAAGTAGCAGTGACACAGGCACAAGAATCATAGAAATGTAGGCCTGGAAAGGACCTCGATAGGTCACTTAGTCCAGTTCTCTGCACTGAGGCAGGACTATGTATTATCTAGACCATCCATGACAGGTGTTTGTCTAACCTGCTCTTAAAAACCTCCAATGACAGATTCCACAACTTGCCTAGGTAATTTGTTCCAGTGCTTATCATCCTTACAGTTAGGAAGTTTTTCTTGATGTCCAACCTAAATCTCTCTTGCTGCAATTTAAGCCCATTGCTTCTTGTCCTGTCCTCACTGGTTAAAGAGATTAATTTATCACCCTCCTCTTTATAATCACCTTTTATGTACTTGAAGACTGTTATCATATGTCTCTCCCCCCGCCCCCCAGTCTTCTCTTCTCCAGACTAAACAAACCCAATTTCTTCAATCTTTCTTCATAGATCATATGTTCTAGACCTTTTATCATTTTTCTTGCTCTCCTCTGGACTTGCTCCAATTTGTTCACATCTTTCCTGAAGTGTGGTGCCCAGAACTGGATACAGTACTCCAGCTGAGGCCTTATCAGTGCTGAGTAGAGTAGAAGAATTACTTCTCATGTCTGGCATACAACACTTCTGATACTACATCCCAGAATGACGTTCGCTTTTTTTTTGCAAAAGTGGTACATGTTGACTTATATTTAGTTTGTGATCCACCATACCCCCCAGAACCTTTCCGCAGTACTCTTTCCTAGGCAGTCATTTCCCATTTTGTAAGTGTTCAACTGATTGATTGTTCCTTCCTAATTGTAATACTTTGCATTTTGTCCTTATTGAATTTCATCCTATTTATTTCAGACCATTTCTCCAGTTTGTCAAGATCATTTTGAATTCTAATCCTCTCCTCCAATGCACTTCCAGCCCCTCCCAGCTTGGTATCATGAGCAAACTTTATAAGAAATAGTTCAATGCTAAAGCCAGAAAAAGCCATTGCAAACTGCCAGTCTCTCCACCTGCCTATCTAGGAGGACAGCACTGCTTGGTTCATATTTGTAAAGTTATCATTGTAACCACCAGGGCTAGATATTTAACTCCTTAAATGAAAGCTTAGTTTGCACCCATGGCACTTTCTCGTCCTAGCATCACACTTGCCAAGAAAAGCTTCCTACCTACCACCGGAGCGTAGGAGAGCGGATTTTTCAAACTCTGTGCTTAATTATAATCCATAGCAAAGATAGGCACATGGACAGCCTGTGGGTTTCAGCCCCAGACTCTCAAAGAATAAAGGCCAAAGTTACAGCTTGCATAAGCAGGCACAGTTTTATTGAAGTCAACCTTGCACCCAGAGTTAATTTGGAACCTGGCTTAACCCATCAAGTTTCTGAAGTTGGATCTGGTCTCTGTATGAAAAGACAGTTGACCTGCTGCCTCTCTGTACCTGTCAAAGCTGTGTTAGCCATTTGGCTCCAGTTCAATACTGCATCCCTTTTCATTGCTTGTAGAACGTATTGGATGTGCACATGGCTCCCCTTGACCTCTGGAGGAATCACATCCAAGGGCAGTCAGTGAAGCATGTTTTGGTACAACACTGACATTAGTGAGTTGCATTTTTTTTTTTTTAAAAGAGGATGTTTAACAGTGGTTAAAAAGTCAAGGTCCTCAAGGGCATTCTTCTTAGTTGCAAGATCCAATGTAGGTGAATTGATGTAGTCTGCTGCTCTTGCATAATTGATAACCCTAAAAGACTGCTTTAGAAAAAGGTCTGTGATCACCACATATCAGTAAATTCATCTAGTCTGAAATGTCAACAAGTTAGTTCACTGCTAGAGCTAAAAAAGCCATTGTGAATGTGTGTGTAAAGTGTAAATATTTACCAATTCCTTGAAGCTTAGCACTGGAGGAATTATTAGGAAACCAGTGGGAGGGAATTTTAACTCTTGTCAGTGCATATAACCTTTCACTCTACAAATAGAAACAGTGGATAAGTAATAATATGTGGCATTGTGTGCAGTTACGTACAGGCAGATGGTGAGGCACTAGGCTAAAAGCATTGCTGCATATATTGTTGATCAGTGAATTTATGCCAAGGGTAAACCTTGGTAGTTGAAAGTCTGACAGCACCTCTTGCAGTGGGAGAGGACTGAAGTAAAATGCTAGAAAGGGGTTCTCTCCTGACTTCCAGTGCTGACTTTTTATCAGATCTTCCCTAGCAAAATAATGTGCTTGCTGTGGGTGGCCACAACATAGCTCATGCATGTCACCTTAGTGAAAGTCAGAATGGCATTACACTACTGGAGGGTTAGTCTGCTTACTAAAAAGTCTTGGACCAGGATCTCATTGATTTCTACAGAGTTCAGGGCCGGTGCAACCACTAGGCGAAAGCCAAGTGGTTGGGGGCGCCCACTGGGTCTTTGGCCTGGTCCACACTACCCCCCCACTTCGGACTAAGGTATGCAAATTCAGCTACGTTATTGAATTCGAAGTACCTTAGTCCGAACTTACCGCGGGTCCAGACGTGGCAGGAAGGCTCCCCCGTCGATGCCACGTACTCCTCTCGCTGAGCTGGAGTACTGGCGTCGACGGCGAGCACATCCGGGATTGATTTATCGCGTCTAGACAAGACGCGATAAATCGATCCCAGAACATCGATTGCCTGCCGTCAGACGCGGAGGTAAGTGTAGACGTACCCTTAGTGTCCACTCTTCTGGTTTTCCTATCCCTGTTCTGATCCTTCCTGCAGTCTGAGTCTTCCTGGGAAGGGGATCTAATAGTTAAAAGAGAAAAAGCCTCCAGCCTGCCAGACCTATTAGCACAACACTGAAACTGTTAAAGAGCCATTCAAGGGGTAATGAAGCCACTTAACAGGCATTTGCCAACCCCCAGGTATATACTGTCAGTTTCTGAATGTACTGACAAAAACAGTTGTGCATGACTGTCATATTTACTCAGGACATGTCAGTCTACAGTATCTTAGTTTAAAATTTGCTTTAAAAATATTTCATTAGTGAGTTGGTGAAGATTATAAAATCACATCTCTAAAAAATCCTTGCATAGATTTTTAGATGCACAATCATCTTTAGCCTTAAATGCTTGAATCTTCAGACATATGGTTTTTTAAATAAATCCTTCAAAAGACCTCCCTTATCTAAAATACACATTTTAAATTACTATAGTAAAAAACTTACTTCCAAAGTCTTCCAGTCCTTTCTGTTCATCCATTTCTCCCTTCACCCCCTCTCCCCCTATCCCCATTGAAGAGAGCCCTTAAACGGACAACAGCCCCTTGCTCCCAGATAGCTGGACAAAGAGTTTCCCTTTCTTTACTTCTGACTATCTGATGAAGTAGTTTTAAGCAAAATCAGTACCTTAGTAAGATATAAAATCCTTTGTTATGCCTAAAATCTTTGGAAACATATTTTTTAAAGTTGGTGAAATTTCATAAACGTGTATTGTTATGGAGATCACACACAGTAAATTAGTGTTCCTTTTTCTAAAAGAAAGGAACATTGTTATGAACACACTAACCCTCTGTAACTGATTAATTTAAAATAATGTCTGTTTCAGTGAGTTAAATATGTAGTAATCTGGAATGATTACTTTATGAAGGTTTAAGAGTACATTTAAAATATAAAATCAGCTTAGAAATACTGATTAAGAAAATGTAAAACAGAGAAGAGCTGCATCATGTATTCCATAATATTTAATGCTGTATTCAGCAAGACAGCTGACTCACCCTTACTACAAAGTTTTTGCAAATAAATGTCTGACAAACTTCAGGGCATATCAAAAAACCTGTGACTGACATTTTTTATTCTCAAATGTAGTGCTTTTAATTAGGTACCTTCTGCATGTCCATTCTGCGTGAGGGAGAGGGTACAGGGATCTCTGGGGGAACTGTGACTCTCCGCCACCGTGAGGTGGGCCGGGCGTCTTGTTATTCTTTCTGCTTTGTCCCTCCACCCCCACCAGGCTGCAAGCTCAGGCTGCCGTCGGGCATAGGGGCACCAGTTTAATAATACTGCATAGGGCCCCATAAATCCTAAGGACGGCCCTGGGGGCGCCAAAAAGCGGTGCCCTGGCTCGGCAGGGAGGAGCTGCCTACCGGAGAGCCAGAGCGTCGGTTTGTGGGGGCGGCGAGCCCCAGCCATGGAGGAGCCGGTGCGGCACACGGGGGCAGGAGCCCTGCAAAGGTGGCAGGGCACTGCTAGCGGGGAGCAGCCACGCCCCTTGCCCCTCCTGCCCAGGCTGCAGCCTGGCGCCCTCCCCAGGGACTCCTGCAGGCTGCAGCAGGTGCATGCGGGCAGAGGCCCACGTGCGCCCCTCAGCTCCCCCCTCGCTGTGCTCGGGGTCTGCGTCTCCCGGGCATGTGAGCCACTACCGGGGTGCAGGGCCCTGAGTCTGCTCTGGGAGGGGCAGCAAAGGCAGCAGCTCACACTCCCGGGAGCCGCAGAGCCTGAGCGCGGCGAGGGAGGAGCCGGGGGACACACGGGGTCCTCTGCCCGCATGCATCCACTGCAGGAGCCCCCGGGGGGCGGGGGGGGGCGCTGGCCGCAGCCTGAGCAGGAGGGGTCAGAGGTGTGGCTGCTTCCCGCTAGCGGCGCTGCCGCCTTTGCAGGACTGCTGCCCCCCTGTGCCGCGTGGACTCCTCCATGGCTGGGGCTCACCGCTGCCGCAAGCCGACGCTCTGGCTCTCCTGTGCCTCGGGAAGGTGGCTTCTCCCTGCCGAGCTGCTGCAGCGGCCCAAGCCCGGCAAAGCCAATGAGTGGACTCGGGGCGGGGGCCGCCAGGGTGGGGAGGGGAGGGCTCACGGGAGGGTTATGCACCCTTCAGGGGGCAGGGAGGGGGGAACCTGGTCTGGGGAGCAGCCCCTGGGCATGGTTGGCTCCTGGGCAGGCTGGCCCCTGGGGTCTATAAAGGCTTGTTGGGATTTGCCCCTCAATGAACCGATGTGCGGGGCGGGGCGCAAGGTGGAAGTTTCGCCTAGGGCGCAAAATATCCTTGCACCGGCCCTGACAGAGTTACACCAGGGTTGAATATGGACTAGTGGGTAACGATGGCTTTCTCATTTGAACTCAATTATCTAGTGTTATGTAGTGAAAGAGCAAGCATTACTTCCAAAGCTGCAGTGTTGAACCAGGACCGTCACAAGTTAGTTTAATCCATCTCTAGCTTTAACACACTAGTTCAATCAAGGCAAAGTTCTGCCATTTCCATTCTTATAAAACATGTTCATACGCCTGGATTTACAATCAGTACTAAGTGGTTACTCCTTTCCTCCATCCCCACATTCACTCTTAACCATTGTCTTAACTAAATGTCTGTATTTTTCCCCCCGCAGGGACAAAGCTGGTGGTTATGGAATCCAGGCCCTTGGTGGAATGTTAGTGGAATATGTTCATGGAGACTTCTTGAACGTGGTGGGCTTTCCTCTGAATCACTTCTGCAAAAAGTTAGCGGAGTTGTATTATCCACCCCTCAAACATACCATACAGCATGTCAAGCATGACTCTATCCCCTCTGTCGAGACTTTTGAGAACCTCAGTGATGGAGAGAGTGACTCTTCAAATCCCATGCAGCATAAAAGTGCTAACAAATTAGAAAGGAATGGGGTGCCCCTCTCAGGAGCCATTCATACGCCAGTAAACAGTGGTAGCATCAAGCCTGTTTGTACAGTGGCTGTGGAAAATCAGAGTGGAGTGATGGAATATCCAGCTAAATTCCCATCAAAAATTGTAGAACTTATGGATGGCTTCAGAGCTTCAAAGGTAAAAAAACAAAAATACCGCTCCTTGATTTAATCTTCTCTGCACTGGTGAGCTAATACAAATCAAATTTGTATTTTTAAACATTTCTGTGTAGTTTGGAGGTTCTAACAATAAAGCAGTACTACAACACTGTGCATGTGTATGGGGAACAGCCCCATTCAAACAAATGATCAAATGTATTTGTTTTACTTTAATATGCATTCTGATTCTATGTGTGTTATGCAAGAGAATGGCATCTTTCAGCGGCTGCACCAGTGACCCAGGCTGTCGTACCAGCGCACATTCCAGTAAGAGGCTCTAAAACAACAGTAGCCTCAGGGATTTACTGCACTGGGCTAGCAAGGGCAGCAGAATGCCTAGGGGCATTTTGAAAAGTACCTTTTAGTGATGCAAATACTGTCTGTGCATGTTTTGTTATGACATTCCAAAGCAGCAGCCAATGTTCCCTCTAATTTTTCCCACGCATATGCAGAATGAATTTTATGTGCACCCAATATGGAGGTGATGTGTGACTCCCCACAGCTCTCTCTCCCCACAGCAGCACCTCGGCTGGGGGGGAAAAGGCGCCTCTTCTCGTGGTAGCTCCGGGCCAGGGCTGGGTTGGGCCCAGGGGAGGGGCGCCTCTCCCCCTGGCTGCAGCAGGTCCGGGGGAGGGGCGGTTCTGCCCCTGGCCATGGCAGGTCCTGGACTGGGCTGGGGAGGGGCGCCTCTCCTCCGGGCCATGGCAGGTCCAGGGCTGGCCCTGAGAGCCTGCGTGGCACTGAATAGGTTGGTGCGTGGCCGCGCAGCTTAGAGGGAACTTAGGCAGCAGCATGGAGGGACATCTTAAGAAGTGCCCTTAATAATGAGCACCCTTAGATTTAAAGCAAGTGGCAATGCCCCACTGAAACATAGACCTAGAATGCCACTGAATAAATTCGCTAGTGCATTTTACTTCAGATCTGATCCTAATACATGCTGAGCACCTGTATCTCCTATTGATTTCAGAAAGTGGGGGAACAAAGGTGGGAGAGAGGAGAGGCAAGGATCCCGATGGGACAGGGACATGTATATAAGAGGAAAGAGCTGATTACATAACTGTTAAAATATTATATGTACTTGTAACATTTATTGAGAAACTTTGTGAATGGTCTTACATCCTAACATTTATTTCATAGTAATCAGAAATATTATCTAAAACAACATAAATGTTGAGAGAAATATATGTCCATAGTGACTCTTCTCCTAAGGCTGTGTTGAGATTTGCATTTGAAATAATATTAAGATCCTTTTTCATTGTAATATTTGAATTTAACCTCCATGTTTGGCACAATAACACTTCAGAGGGCAATTGAACTTTCTACGTAACTTTTTTTTAGTGAATGCTCCCTGTTAACTTCTGCAGAGGAAACACTCCAAAATGCCCCCATTTAAAATACATATTTTTATATATATGTATATGTAATGTCTATTGTGCTCTACCTCAATCCTTTATCCTTTCATGTATTTGTATTGTAGGTTCCTGTAAGAACCACCTTCTCTTGATTGCTCAGATTTTGTGTTTTCTCTCTACTTTACTTTTCACTGAAATACTTCTCTAAGAATCTCTTGTATGTGAACCAGGGCTGTAGCTGATGATCACAATGCAGTAGCTTATGTTGGACCTTCATGAAGACATGTGCATAGAAGCGAATATTCATGTGCACTCTAGCAGTCAACTGTGCCTGGAAACCAACTAATGGATAATTTTAGATCACTGCCAGGTTTCCTACTCAGAGCCAGACTAGTGCAGCTAAAGAAAAGGTGACAGCAGTGAAGAAAAAGAAGATGAAATAAATGCCAAGTATTGTAATTAGAAACAGAGAGATATGTGATCTCTTCACAAAACTCTGAACCAGAAACTCCTAGGGTGAAATCCTG
>NW_020664374.1:4566931-4608319 GCF_002925995.2 Terrapene triunguis | reverse complement strand
ACACAGACACAGACACAGACACAGACACAGACACAGACACAGACACACACACACACACACACACACACACACACACGTCTTAGGTCGGTGGATGCACACCACTGACCCAAGGATGGTAGTGTGGACATGCACCACCACAGTAATTACTGCAGTGGCTGTAAATCGATCTAATATAGGTCAACTTAGGTTTGTAGGATAGACATACCCTATGGTTGTACAGCACCTAGTACAGTGACACTCCAATCCTGATTGGGGCCTTTGAGTGTTGTCATAAAATAAATATTCACTACTACTACTACACATTACTTATTGGCTTTTAAAATCCAATTAAAAAAGAGAGCACTTTTAATTTCACAATCACTGAGACATATTACGAGCAGGGAGCTGGGCTTTTCTCAGTAATAACTTCTGGTTTGTGTCACATCTGTAACATGAAAAGAAAGAACATCTAAATCTATTCTTTGGTATCTTAACTGCAAATTGCTGTTTTGTGTTGAACTTGCTGTGATGTAGATAACGTATGGCTATGCAAATCAACTGGACAGTGTGTACAGACTGAACAAAGCAAATGTAATTTGATTTTTTTTTTAATTAAATATGTTGCAGATCAAGAGGCAGGTATTCAGCTGGTGTAAATCTGCTGGAGTCAGTGGAGCTGTCCATACTACACCAGAGGAGAATCTTACCGCAAACATTTAACTGAAAATTATACTGATTTGTATAGCAAAACTAGTCACTAGTTACATGGCTGCTGCTACAACACTGCAAAAAAACTAGTTAACAGGGTTTTTTCCCACCCCTTAAGGTTACAGTAATACAGATTCAGCGAACACATATCTGGTGTCGGACAGAGAATATTCACTTCATGGCTACATTATCCATTGTAATGACCGCCTTTGGCATCTCTTTACACACCTGGAGGCTGCTGTCAAAGAGGGGACCATGCAGACCCATCAGGCTTTTGGAAAGGAAACAGAGGACTTGTTTCAGGTAATGCAGACTCTGGTCCTTATTTTGTCTTTATGCTACTTGTGCACTGAAGAACAGGAAATCATTATCAAGTTGGAAAAACCATAGGGCCCAGAAAAATTGACTAATGAGAATTGTAGATTGAGCATGTCGTCACACAGATTATCATAATCTAGGAATGTGAATAAACGATCAGAAATGTCTCAAATACCAATATATTTGACTCTTTACGGCCCTGATCCTGCTCCCATTAAAGTCAATGGCAAAACTCACATTGACTTTAATGGTGCAGGATTGGGCGGTAGGGTGCTGAGGCAATTGGAATGTCACAGTGTAGTTACCAAAACCCAGAATTAATATCTACAACATATGTACTTCATCTCTCCTGAAAGCTTGTCATCCAAAACTGATTTCAGCAGAAGACCAGAAATATTTCAGCATTTTTATAGTGGAATTGAGACAAGATCTGAGCTTAACTTTGCTCCTGACCAGAATCTGCTTTGACACCAAACTTATTCTTCCTTTATCTGAGCATGTCTATAAATCTGCCTTGCATTGATTCAAAGATTTTTCAGAATTCTCCTTCCCTTGAGTCTCCCTCTAAGTATTTGTCTCATTTATTTCTATCTCATGTGCAATTAGGGTCATATGTATCATGCCATTTGTAGCTTTGCAAGGACTGTACAATTTACCCCTTTGCCAATATTCTCTTTGCACTACAAACACCCCACAAAGGCCACTCCCCTGCCATATTTTCTCTCGCATTTTGTGCGCTTGTCACAGAAGGGGGCTGGAGTTGATGGGGGGATGGGGAAGCAGAGGGCATGCAGCACCATGGGTGGCAGAGGTCCAGGAGCTAATGGATTGTCTGTGTAGAAGAAGCTTGGAGGAGTGTAGGGACTAGGAGTTTCTTTCTGCAAGGTGCTGAGCGCCTCTTGGGAGGTGTTGGACTGCCCTTGATGGGAGAATATTGACTTGAAGATACTGAGCAACCCTGTCAAGTGCTTGCATGAACTTGGGGGATCGGAATACACTTTTTCCCTGTGCACCATGACAGCAGTGGAGATCAGTTGATGCACTCTCATTTCCAGGCTCTAGATTTGAATATCAGGAAGCCAGGGGCAGCTGTTTCCATTGAAAAGCCCTCACCTCTGGAATGTGCTTCCTACATTCACCTGGTACACTGTGCCAAGGTCACACTCTGATAAAGCCCAACCGTTTGCTCAGGTTTCACCCACATTTGAAGGGTAAGACTGAGTCGGTTTACTTTCACATCAGTCAGTTACTCTTGTTCTGTGTGTAACATTTATGTAGTTGTGCTTAGAGGGATGGTGAGAGGCTTTGGCACATTTTTAAAAATCATGGACTATCTCCTCTCACCCAAGAAATTTAGCGTTTTATAAGCATTAGCTAATCAATTCTGTCAGCATCATTTAGGTAAGTATTCCCATTTTACAGTTGCACAAACTGTGGCATACATAGGGTAAGTGACTCAGTTACGGTCTCACAATGAGTATATCTACTAGGCATTTATTTATCTTTATTTCATTTCCCTATGATAGTCTTCCCAAATTCCTCTTTTCCAAACTTCAGGGAATCAGGAATGCTATAGCCAAACTTCTCTCTGCCTCAGGAAGGGAGATTGTATTCCTTCTTAGATGGCCCAGAATTCCATTGCAAACTACCTTCTAGGTTTTCCAAACTCTTTGGGCTTTCTCCACACACTTTAGCTGCCTTTCTCTAGCACAGTGTTTCTCAAACTGGGGTCGCCGCTTGTGTATGGAAAGCCCCTGGCAGGCCGGGCCGGTTTGTTTAGATGCCCCTTCCGCAGGTCCAGCCGATCACGGCTCCCACTGGCCACGGTTCGCCGCTGCAGGCCAATGGGGGCTGCTGGAAGTGGCGGCCAGTAGGTCCCTCGGCCCGCACCGCTTCCAGCGGCTCCCATTGGCCTGCAGCGGTGAACTGCGGCCAGTGGGAGCTGTGATCGGACGGGGCAGGTAAACAAACCGGTCCGGCCTGCCAGGGGCTTTCCCTACACAAGTGGCGACCCCAGTTTGAGAAACACTGCTCTAGCATGATCAGTAGTCTACTTCCATCTACACTACCATCTTTTCTCTGTGTCTCTTCTCAGTTGAGAGGGTGGAACACGCTCGCTTCTTCAACTGGGTCCATTTTTTTCCCCCTCCTTTCGCTCAGCCAGTTAGCCTCTCTGAAATTTCAGATTAATACAAAAATATACTCTGCTCTGCTCTGCACTGAAAATCACTGCTGGAGCCCAGGAAAGCAATCTGTTAAGAAGCCATTTCTTTTCTTTATATAACTTCCAGTTACATAATGCCTGCTAAGAAGTTCCTGCTGCCAAAGAGTTATAGATATAAATAAATGTCAGCATTCAATGAAAACAGTTAGGAAACATAGCAGGAAAAAACAACCCCAAAACAATTTAGATGCAAAGATTCACTCCTTTCTCTCAAAATAAGTTTACAGTATAAACGGACCCCTAGCTCTCTTGAATGGAGCTTAATTATTATATAAATGCATATGCCACAGGTATAACTGGTTAAAGAAAGCATTTTGTTATCCCCTGATGGATTGCCTCTTTCTCTGTGCCATACTGCCCTGGCTCCAGCCAGCAGGGGTGCTCAAGCCGGATTCCCATCCTTATAAAAGAGGGGGCAGTTGGCAGGTCGTTTTTTGGAAGGTCTCCAGAACTCTGGAGCTTAGTCCAAAATAATCGGCATTTGGTAACCTTCCTAGCATGCTGGAAAAGAAATTTGTTTGATCAGGTTTTTAGAATGGGCTGAGGGTATGCTTCCCACAATGATGAAGGGGAGGAAAGGACTTGTAGGTGGCTGGCTGGCTAGTTCCTATTGAATTGATCATTTAAAATCTGCTTAGATTGAGTTATTAGAGAGACAGGCTGGGTGAGGTAATATCTTTTATTGGACAACTTCAGTTAGTGAAAGAGAGTAGCTTTCGAGCTACACAGAGCTCTTCTTCAGGTCTGGGAAAGGTACTCAGTGTGTCACAGCTAAATACAACGTGTAACAGATGTTAACTACTTAAGCTAAACAATCTATTATAAGAGACCATTCAAAATGAAGTGAACAGTTAACACCTCTGCAGTCATATGACAAAAAAGGGGGGTTACAAATTGTTGTAATAAGCCAATGACAATTAAGACAATTATTTTTCAGGTATAGCAAAGTTATGAATTTAAGCTCCCAGGCTCATGTTTTTCAAGGTATTATGCAGGTCCCTTTTGAGGATGAGGACTGAGAAGTCAGATATGGAGTGATTGTTCTGTGAAAAGTGTTCACCCACTGGTGTTAAGGTGTTTTTTGGCTTTTTTCTGTGTGAGTTCATTTGAGAGTTGGTGATTGTCTGGTTGTTGTTGGGGCATTTAGTGCACTGGTTGAGGTAAACCACATGTTGTGATAGGCATGTGTAGGACCCATGGATGTTGAAAGGTGTGTTGTGTAGGTATTGATCATCGTAGCAATGGAGGTATGTCTGCAGGTTTTACACCTGTTGTTCTGGAAGGGTCTGGTGCCACTTTGAGTTGGTGGGTACTGGTCTACGGGGAGCTTGTTTCTGATGTTTAGTGTGGGTTATAATTGATACCCCCTATGAGTTCCAGTGTGTGGTGATAGGTGAGAACTAGGGGTGTGAGGCTAGAGGCTTTTTTTACTTCTGTATTGAAGCAGGTTCTATTTGGGTAGTCTCTTCTATGATGCAATCTACTTCCCTGGTGGAATGTCATTATTTGGTGAAGGCATCCTTAAGTGTGCTAAGGTGTGTATCCCGGACTTTCTCCTCGGAGCACATTCTGTGGTATCTGAGTACCTGGCTGTAGATAACCAATTTCTTGGTGTGTTTGAGGTGATTACTGGATCTGTGAAGGTAAGTGCAGTGATCGTGGGTTTCTTGTGTGTTGCTGTCTGTAGGGTTCCATTGTTGAAGCTGATCGTGGTGTCCAGGAAGTTGATGCAGGTGCAGGAATGTTCTAGAGAGTTGGATGGATGGGTGGTGGTTGCTGAAGTTGTGATGGAAATCTGTGATCAGAAATGTGTTAACTACTTTTGCTAAACAATCTGTTCCAATCTTAATACAATCTTGTATTTAGCTGTGACACTCTGCATACATTTCCCTGACCTGAAGAAGAGCTCTGTGTAACTCGAAGGCTTGTCTCTTTCACCTACAAAACTTAGTCCAATAAAAGATATTACCTCACCCACCTTGTCGCTCTCATATTCTGGGACCAATGCAGCTACTACAACAACAGTGGCAAATACCATAGATTGAGTTATGGTATTAATGGTGTGGTAGAGCACCGAGACCCTTGGATAGGCATCTTTTCAGTTGTTTAAATCACAATAAATTAAGTGCATAAATAAAATCTTTGTATTCTGTTTTTAAGGATTCCTGTTATCACAGTGTGGAGGCAAAGCAGCGTTTCATGACTGCCATGCATAGCATTGCGAAATTGACAGCAAGAGACGTGGCAACATCTTTTGATCTTTCACCGTTTAGATCTGTCTGTGATTTGGGAGGTATTGCTACTAGACTGACTTGTATACAAATTAATGAAATATACGTACATCATAGTTTTAAGAAAATCTAATAAAAAATTACAATTGTTGCTCTCTAACTGGTAAATTTTCTGCTGTTATTAGCTTTGATAGAAAGCTAAAATGAAGTTAAATGGAAGTACACTAGCTTAAAATACTGTTCATTTACTTTGAGTATGGCTGTTAAGTGGGGGAGGGGTTTTCCCCCAGGAGAAGCAATGTGGTTCAGTAGCTGGGACTGGGAATTCCATTTCTAGCTCCGCCATTGCCTTACTGTGTGATCTTCACATGTTAATTATGTCAAGATTTTCAGAAATGATTGACGTTTGGATGCCTCTATTTTTGGTGCAAAACTTGAGTTAGTTTAAAGGGGCCTGCTTTACAGAGGGTTTACAGAGCATTTTCTGAAATCCAGGGCCCTTTCAGGTGTCTTATATTGGACACCCAAAATCACTAATCACTATTGAAAATCTTGACCTTGGTCACTTGTAAAATGCTTATCCACCTGTGTAAAGAACTTGGAAAAGCACTATGGAAGTGCTAAATATTAAACTGATTAAAGCAGGGATTGGCAACCTTTGGCACGCGGCACGCCAGGGTAAGCAGCCTGGCGGGCCGGGCCGGTTTGCTTACCTGCCGCATCTGCAGGTTTGGCCGATCGCAGCTCCCACTGGCCGCAGTTCACCGCTCCAGGCCAATGGGAGCTGCGGGAAGCAGCGCAGGCCGAGGGATGTGTTGGCCGCCGCTTCCCACAGCCCCCATTGGCCTGGAGTGGCGAACCGCGGCCAGTGAGAGCCGCGATCAGCCAAACCTGCGGACACGGCAGGTAAACAAACCGGCCCGGCCTGGCGGGCCGCATGCCAAAGGTTGCCGATCCCTGGATTAGAGTTAAAATTGTAATTGAATTTAGAAAATTTTAAAACTTTCAGACACAAAATCTCAAATTGGATACAAATCCAAGATGCCCCCTACAAGTATTTGGTATTGTTTTGTAGCTTAGCACTGCAATGTTCCAATTCCAGTCCTCAAAGGGATCCAATTGGAGAACCACCATTCTCCAGGGCACACTGTCTGTAGGAATCAGCATGGAGTTAATGCTATTGCTAGCTCTGCCTGCACCTCCACAGAGAGGGTGTATTATGCAGGCAAAAGACTGCGTAAAAGAGAGTTCCTGAGAGAACTGTGCTGCCCAGGGGGTGGGAGGGTGGACAGCACATAGGGACCAGCACACTCCACGGTTGGAACTGCTTTTACCAGTGAACCTCCACAGAGCTTGGTGCTCCTACTCCTTTCCTTGCATCCTGTGCCCCCCAACAGGAGCACTATTCAAACTATACAAGAATTACCTTGCAGTAATAATAATGCCTAGCTCTGCATCCATAGATTACAAAGGAGGTCAATGTCATTAATCTCAGGGAAACTGAGGCACAGAGACAGTAAGTGACTTGCCCACATAGATCCAGCAGGCTAGTGGGAAAGCCAAGAATAGAACCTAGGTCTCCTTAGTCCCACTCCAGACCTGTGTCCACGAGGCAACACTAGCTCCCATGTCCCCTGTAGAGTCTCTTGGCCACCCCATCCTTAACTTAGTGCTGTTGTAGTCGGGTAAGGTATAATATGAACTTTTAAAATGTCTGCAGATACAAAGGAAAAGGTTCATTTAGTTATTTTTTACTTACTACAGGTTGCACTGGAGTTCTGGCCCATGAGCTAGTACAAAAATACCCAAACCTAAACATAACTGTATTTGACCTTCCAGACGTCATTGCAAATGTCTCTTGCTTTCAGCCTTCAGGACAGCACATAACTCCAGTGATGTTCACAGCAGGTAACTAACTATTAGGCTGCCAATCCTGGTTCACTGTGCAGCATGGCCAGAACACACTGGTCTGCTCCAGCGAAAGCGTAAGCAGAAGCTATGTCTGGGGGCAAACAAGGTTAAGCACAAGGCAGAATCCTCCATGTTGAGTGAAAGTCTTGGGTCCTTGCATGTTCCTTCATTTCCTCATAAGACAGCAGGGTAAAAAGAGACTGGGTGAGAGTGGAAAATAGTGGTGGACTGAGGAGACATGGCTTAAGTGACACCAGTGAGGGGCCTGACTGGACACTCCTCCTGTGTATGCCGTATTAACTTGCTTGAGGATACTTCCATTACCAGCACAATTCCATTTCACTTCTTGACTCAGGCTTCTACACGGTTCATAAACTTTACAGTATTCTTGACATGAATTGTCCTTCTCTCACCATGTCTTCTGTAACTGCAAATCAAAATATTAGATGTGTAGCACAGTGCATAACCAGTGCTGAAGTCTTTATTCATGACTTCATGTCTTCTTAACTATTGAAACTCCCTTTACTTTGGCTCACCAGTTCTGAGTTCTGAATTCCAGCAAATGTAGGAAGTTGCATACAGAAAAACCTGTCCCCATCACCTCTACTGACTCCCTATTTTTTTCAGGATGCAAGCTCTGGTTCCCCTCCTTGTTTCTAAAACTTTTCATGGACTTGCTAATTGGAGCAGAAGAAAGTTCAAAATCAAATGTACATTAAAACTAAACTGACACTGAAATTATCTTACCTTGCATATTCTGCATCCCTAAACTACATCCAACTATAAATAAACATACATATTCCCCTAAATATCTTTCACTTTGCTTTATAGAATTGTATCATACCAAATATACATTTTCTAACAGGTGACTTCTTCAAAGATAATCTTCCAGAAGCAGATCTTTACATCCTTTCACTAATTCTACATGACTTGAATGATGAAAAGATTCACATATTGTTAAGCAAAATATCAAGTATTTGCAAACCAGGTAAGGGTTTTTCATCTTGTGGGTTTTTTTTTTAGGGTATGTCTGCACTGGCAAGTTTCTGCGCAACAAGTTATACCACTTTTATTAAAACGCTGTTGCATGTCCACACTGTGCTTCTTGTGACGCTGGAGTGCATCCACATTAGCAGCTCTTGCAACGGCAAAGAGAGCAGTGCATTGTGGTAGCTATCCTACTGGCCGCAAGGTGCTTTGGGAAGGGTTTGCAATGCCTCATGGGGCAGGCACAGCATCACATGATGCAGGTTTCCCAATTCCATTTTCCATGTGCATCCTACTACATTGCCAGCTGCTTTTCAACTGAAGTGGGGAGGGGGAGAGCAGTGTATGTGACGGTGTGTGTGTGTGTGTGTGTGTATGGAGGGGCGGGAGAGACTGTGTTTTGGGGGACAGAGCGTGTCTCAGCATGCTGTCTTGTAAGTTCAGACAGCGGCAGGAAGCAACCAGTCCTGAGGCAGGGGGAGAGGGAACCCCCGACATCAGACCCCGCCTCCCTCCCCAGCTCTCTGCAGAGCAGCCACTTGAGGGATTATGGAGGCCAGTTGAGTGCTTTCTGCACTGTAATGTGTTTACACAGCCAATACAGCGCTGGAGTCTCTGTGCTTTAAGGATTACAACTCTTGTTGAGGTGGTTTTTTTTGCAATGCTGCAACTGAGGAGTTTCTGCGCACTAAGTGGCTTGGCAGTGTGTACACCTCGGGAGTTACACTGCAGAAAGCTGCTTTACTGCGCAGTAACTTGCCAGTGTAGACAAGGCCTTAGTGTTTACAGTATAGTGCTTAATAGCAGAAGGATTTTATGGGTAGCAGTTTGCAATGACTGCAATTAAAGATAAACATGTCTGTCATCAATTTTTTCTTCCCCATCTTAAAATAGAAGCCTTTACAAATTGTGTTAGGCACAATATACTAAGAAGCAAAAAGTTATCAAG
Source organism: Terrapene triunguis (assembly GCF_002925995.2). Classification (NCBI taxonomy): domain Eukaryota; kingdom Metazoa; phylum Chordata; order Testudines; family Emydidae; genus Terrapene; species Terrapene triunguis. The sequence goes on along the minus strand of NW_020664374.1, from coordinate 4,599,012 downwards.
GCTGTCATTGTACAAAGGAACCATCAATTCACTTATTTATATTTAACTTCTAAATCTATCATTTATATAAAAATTTTTGATTGTCTGTCTCTCTCTCTCTCCCTCCCCCTTAGTGTGTTGCTTTCCACCATCGACCCTGAACCTGTAAACACTTACGCATATGCTTACATTAACTCATGAGAGTAGAGCCATTGAACTCAATGGGATTACTCATGTGCATAAAGTTAAATGTGCATAAATGTTTTCAGGATCAGGGCCCTTGATGGTAAACTCTTCAGGAGATGGGGGTGTGTGTGTGTGTGTTGCTTAGCATATTCTGGATGTTATTGGAATAAAAATAATGAAGTGTTCCTGAAATAGGAACCTCACATATGCCCAGAGCCATCCCTAGGGTCCAGCAAATCGAGGCGACCAGCCCCGGGCCTTGTGCTTTGGGGGGGCCCGCGCTTGGTTAGGAGGTGGGTGGGGAGGTGAGGTGGGGGAAAGGCGGGGGGCGAGGAGGAGCTCCCCCCCCACCCCCCTCTCCTCCCAGTGCTTCCTGTCAGCCGGCAGGCCCTGCCGATCAGCACCTCCCCCTCCCTCCCATTTCGCCACGACTGGAGGCGCTGCGGGGGAGGGGAGAGGAGCGAGGGTGCAGCACACTTGGGGGAGAGGGTGGAAGGGTGCAGAAGAGGTGGGGCGGGGGTGGGAAGAGGCGAGGTGGGGGGGGGGCCGGGGGGGGGGGGGGGGGGGGGGGGGGGGCTGGGGGAAGCACCCCCCTGGCAGATAGAAATTCGATGCCTATGTCCCGGGCCCTGCACTCCCTAGGGATGGCTCTGCATATGCTGTACCATACCCTACGTACAATATAAAAATACCAAAGGGAGGAGGGAACTATTTGTAGGACTGAGGAGGGCAAAGGTGATAACCAAATGATAACTGCATTTGCCAGTAGCTTTTCATGTAGGATGGAGAACAGGAGACATAACAAAAAGACCTTGCAAGCAGTGGAGGTAGAGAGCAGTAAGAGAAAACCCAGGCCGCTTGCTTCAAAGGACAGTTTGGAATACCTTGTGGCTAAATGTTGCCGCAAAGGAGTCTCTGTGATTGGCTGATGACATTTATAATGGGAGGCCTTAATGATATCATTAGCTGATAACTTTTACTTCAAGTAGTAACCATGCTGTTTGCTGAATCACCCCTGAAAACCAAAGGGAGGAATGCCTGCCTTCTCGTATGCCTTACTAACTTCCTAATCTAGCAGGAAATGGTCACTATAGAGGCCTTGAACCCTTTTCTATGAAATAGAATTACATCTGGGCTGTATGAAATACTTTAGGACAATTCTCCAACACCTTCATGTTTTATACCTTTAGAATAGTCTCTTGTTAGCTTGAGACAATGTGCTTTGACAGGGGATAAAATAATAGGTTGTTTCACAAATCAGAAAACTTAAGAAAACTCTGAAAGTTCCCTTATCCTCCTAGCATGAAATAACTACCTCTCCACTTCAGGGTGAGAAATGAAAGGGAAATGTTCTCCAGAGGCTCACACAGCAAACTCACTAACACATCAATCTTAGGTACACATCTTCCCCATTTATAATAGCATTTGAACCAACAGCATTGCAGTTTGGAAGCTAAGAATATTTTATTGAACCATTTTTGGTTGTTGTTTTGGAAACACAGGAAGTGCCTTGCTACTGGCAGAAATTGTGCTCGATGAAGAGAAGACACACCCTCCTAGAGCAGTATTACAGTCCCTCAGTATGACTGAAGGCAAGCAGAGAAGTGGCTCGGAGTATAAGCAACTACTGGAGAAATATGGATTCACCAATGTGCAAATTAAGATTACAGGAAACATTTTAGATGCGATTTTGGGCTTTAAGAAAACTTCTGCACATTAGTTTGCACTGCAAGTAAGTGTGGCACTGAGCTTTTGTAACTTAACTTTCATACAACCATCAACCAGCCATAATATGGATTGTTTTGTCAATTGCTTAGGTACAGTATGAACTGTGTATAAAGTTCTCTGGAAAATGGTCGAAAGCTGCAGGAATTTTCTTGCTCCTCAAGCAACTTATTCAGTAGTTACCAATCATTGCATTTGTCTTTACAAAAGTGCACTTTGTACAACTTTGGCAATTTTGGGGTGCTTTTTCCTTTTGCTCATTGGACTTAGTGCTTTGCTCAGAAGCAGAAGAGGGAAACAACCTTGAAATGCATGTTTTTGCAAACAGGAATAAAAAAAAGAAAAAGGTGGGATTTTCAGAAGTGTCTTAGGATCATAGGCAAGTGCCCCTTCGTCACTTAGGTGTCTGTGAAACTCCCACCCATAGCTGTCATGTCACAAGGATCTTTACTACTGTAGACTCAGGTCCTACAGTGACCATAATTTCACTGCAGCCTCTGTAGAGGCTGTCTTACAAGTGAATTGGCCACCCACACTCTCTCAAACTGAGAGCCTGAATGATACCACTCAAATACAGCTGTTCTCGAGAGGAGAGTCCATGTGGTAAAGGGTTAGATGGTGACATCCTCTTTCTGTCTTACAGTAACACCTCACTTAAAGTCATCCAGTTAACATTTCGTTGTTACTTGCCGATCAATTTGAGAACATGCTCGTTTAAAGTTACGCAATGCTCCTTTATAACGTTGTTTGGCAGCTGCCTGCTTTGTCCACTGCTTGCAGAAAGAGCAGCCCATTGGAGCTAGCTGGTGGGGGCTTGGAACCAGGGTGGACCGGCAGCCACTCTATCAGCTCCCCACTATGGCAGTCACCCAGCAAGCTATCAATTGCCGGGCAGTTCAGCTGTCCCTCCCCCACTGCCCTGTGCTGCTCCTGCCCTCTGACTTGGAGCTGCTCCCGCCCTCTGACTTGGAGCTGCTCCTGGGAGCCTCCTGCTTGCTGTGCAGGGGGAGGGAGGTGTTTGGGGGGGGAAGAGGGGTGCTAATGTCAGGGTGTTCCCCGCCCCCCACTTCTGACCCCCATCTCCATAGAGCAGGGTGGGGACAGGACAGGGCTCAGGACAGAGGGAGCTTGCTGGCAGCAGCTGCTGTCTCAACTTGCTGATCTACTTAAAAAGGCAGTGTACTTAGATTGGGGTCAGCATACTTAAAGGGGCAATGCGTGTCTTTCTCACACACACGGTGTGTGTCTCTGTCTCTCTCTGCCATGCTGTCTCCCCTCCCTCCATTCCTGCTGCCTTGTAGAGTGTGAGGCTACATTAACAACGTGTTAACCCTTGAGGGCTCAGCCGAGTGCTAGTTAATCATTTAGCAGTAAGGCATTCCCTGGGAAATATCCCACCCTCTGACTTCACCAAAATTTCCCTGGAACCTAACCCCGCCATTTACATTAATTCTTATGGGGAAATTTGATTCACTTAACATCTTTTCGCTTAAAGTAGTATTTTTCAGGAACATAATTACAACGTTAAGCAAGGAGTTACTGTATTTCCTTATATAAATACTACTGCTCTTCCCTTCTTTCCAACTCCATGCTGATAGAAGAGGAATATAGAAATGCCAGTTTTTCATGCTGTGATTTTTAATTGGAGGGATAAGTATATATTGTATGTTCAGATTATCAATTAATTTGTCACTCTGGTTTTCGCACTATTTCATGTGCTGTTTTTTCTAATAACTCTTCAATAGTGACTTTTTTTCATATAAAATATATTTTGCTAAACCTATAGTGGAACCCCTCCTGCCTGTAAATAAAGCTACTGTTTTTCATCTCTGGGAAGTTGTGCATTTACTGACTGTAGCAGATTTCTATAGCAATATCCCCACTCAGCCAGGACAAAAGAGGAGAGGCTGTACTTACACTCAGCTGCTGACATCAGCAACTTTCAAAGATTCGTTTAGCAAGGGCAAGAATTATATAGTTTTGTCTGGCAGAGTTTGTCTTCTCAAGTGCACCATAAATGTCTGTCATTAACATAATTACTTTTCTCTTTCAGCACTGAGCAGGGTAAAGGGGCCCGGATGAGTTAAATTATCAATGAGGGACATATTTATTACAATATGTTTCAACCATGCAAATTCATCATGAAAATGTGTCACCCTCTACTTACCCATGTTTTCCTATAATAATAATGATAATTTTTATTTACCTGTAGCAGTTTCTTGCCCGGATGAGTAGAATTTGGTAAGGCTGTATATCCAGCTACTGAAAACTAAATAAACTAAAAACAAGTTTCTCTCTGTTTTGGTACAAAAAAGGTCTTTTTCTGCTTTTAATTGGTCTGCATTAAAAAAGATAGCATTATTATTTCAACAGATGGAAGTTTTACTGTTTGATTCTGTCTCACCAAGCATGTGACTGATTTACATAAGCTGTAGAACTATCATATTCTACCATACCGTCAAATTAATGTTATGCCCTCTGATTATTGTATACTCACTTATTGTTTTTCAAACTTTTATAGAATACAATTGACTAAAACATAAACTCAGTGTCTTAAACTAGAAAAGCACAACATTATATATTTACTCCACATTAATCCCTTGAGGCTGGGTGTCTGCATTAACTTTAACTTTGCAAAATTAGTTGGGGGGAGGGGGGTGAAGCTTACCTTTTGAAAAGTCCATATAAGACATGCATCTGAAGCAGCTGTTGAAACAAATAACATTCTTTGTGAACCGGGACAGCTAAAATCATTTTCGCTAACTGGTTTTGAATGTCTCACAAAGGGTGGCTAATGAGCTGCAGGAGAATGTGCTTTGCTCAACAGCGGGTGTCTCTGTGCTGTTAGCTTGTCTCCAAACTATTTCAGAGAGATTTGCTGACATGCGGGAAAGATCAATGCTGTATGTCTTTCAGAGAGCAGAGGGGAAAGATATTTGCAACGTTTTCACTTGCTGTTGACAGGCCTATTCCTTCCACTGTCAAGACTCCCACTGAGTTCAGTGGAAGTGTAGCGTGTGCAAGGAATTCAGAGCTGGGCAGGGCAGGGAGAGGAGTTTATGATCATTTTAAATACTACAGAATTACTGGGAGAGTGATAGACATTCCGAATACTAGACAGACCAATAATCTGATTTTATAAAGGTACAAACATTAATAGGCCGCTTCCCTGGACAAAATTCGTTTCTATTCACTATTGTTATAATGACTGGGTCTTAAAGTTTCCTTATTGAAAAAACTGTCTGAACAATGTTTTAAGTCAAGGATAATTTTGAGCCATTAAAATTAATTATCCAAATCTGCATAATCTTTAATGAGAGATTATTTTGTATCATCCAGATGTCTGAACTGTTGCCAGTACTAAAGTCCACTTGTTCACTACTTGCTGTTTGGTGGTAGGCTGCTTCACAGTAGTAGGAATGCCCATGTTGATATCAGGACCTCCACCCACTGAAATGAATGTAACTGGGTTTGTGTCTGCGTGTCTGATTTCATATGCATGAGAGGATGTTCATATGAATTCAGTTCACTTATCAGAAGTTCATCAACACTTTTATTTGAATGTGGGATCATTTACGGATGTCTGTATAAACGGCATAGAGGAAGTCCAGACAAATCAGGTAATGGAACTGTTATGTCTGAGAGACCAAGTAGATCACCAAATGAATGTAAAAAGGTATAAAATATTGGGGATTAAAAGGTCAGTAGACACAGGGAGGGAAATAAGAGAAAAGAGAGCTCAGATGCTCACTCACTGAATGATAAGCTGAGAAGAATCCTTGAGGGCTGGGGGGGATGTAAGACAAAGAGTTTTGTTTGGATTTTTTCCCCCTGACCCAATAGAAAAATGGCAGCCCTAGCACTCTCACTACAGATATTAACCTCTTTCTGTGCCTGGGAGAGCAAAGGGGCTGTGGTGTGGCTCAATATGAGCCCCAAGTGCAGGAGTTTAGGCAGTGTTGTCTAAAGGCTGTGCCCCCTCATCCTCTTCTTGGCTGCCAGTTTCGTTTTGGATCAGTTTGTCGTTGTCCTAGGATGGAGCAGGGGGGCTTCCAGGCTCCCTCATTGCATCCCCTGCTGTCTTTCCACCATGATGGGTTGTTAGGAGAGGCACCACCTCCTCCCTGACCTTTCCCATGTCTCCAGCTGTCTTATTGGGGATGGAGTTAAGGACTCCATTTCTGAGGCAAAGTGTTGGGGTTGGTCAACTACAGAGCAGGTTTGTGGCTGGGGCCTAGGCAAGCCCCACCTCCCCCTCCTCATATACTTTCAAGCCTTGCCTGCTGAGAAGCACTCTAGCAATAGCAGCATCCCTGGCCCACAGAACTTTATCAATGGGCCTAAACCTACTACCATGGAAGTCAATGGGAGTTTTGCCATGTTATACTTGAAGTGAGGATTAAATTGGTTGATGGAGGGAGCGGGGGGACACTAGGTAGCAGCAATAACGTCCCTCATTTTTGAAGTACTCCAACCACCAGGAGTTGAAGACTAGGTTCATGGTTCCAATTGAGCCCATTTGATGGAGAGAGAGAGAGAATGCGTACAACATTGCCCTTGCAGCCTATTAAAATAAATGAGGATTAGGGGTAATCTGTAACAAGATTAGTTGCCATTCTTAGAAATGAGAACATAATCTGCAGTGGCCCTGACACACAGGTCATCTACTTTTACTTGAAGCATTTATATTGTGCAACACCAGACTTACCTTTTTCTCTTTCCCCCACCCACTGCCCTTCCATTGCAGTCACTGTGTAATATATGGGCCCATTGCTATTTTCCCATGTTCTTATGCTATTCTAAATGGAAGCCCTTGTGTATTATTGCTGCCTTGCTGCAAGAACTTTTAAAATTAATTTTTATAGGGCTATCCTATACATGTTTCTACCTCTGATTTCTCTCTGCAGCTTTCAAAACATACAATGCATGATTCACTGCTGCGTCACTCCTGTTTTATAGCAATGTAATTTCATTTGAGTTACACCAGTGTAGAATTGGGCTAATGCAAGGACCATTTACAATCATTTCCTCCTGACCTGCAAAGAGATCAAAGAACCTCACCTAGTATTGTCTGCTTCTATAAGGATAAGGATGACAAGCCTTGAACCCAAGTTAAATTCTGTCTAAGCCTTTCTCAAGGATCGACGTTCCTACTGTAAAATACTCCTTACCTATAGTTGTCTTTTTTTTCTTTTCTATGCTAATCATCACTTGCTCTCTGTAAGGTATATGGGCATCCTTCCCAGACTGGCCGTGTTTAATTCCCCTGCATATGTTTTGTCCACGTTGTGTTCATGGCATTCAGATGTCCCTAATGTTTGAGTGATTTGCTGTAGCATATTAGTTGCCTTGCTATTCATGTTTTCCTTGCAAAGTGTCCAGGGAGGACCCTTCAACTGTTTTAATATAAGGCTGGCGCAGTGGCCTAGAAGTGCTAGCCTTGCTTTGCTCCACATAGCAACACTTGCAGTGTGAGCAGGAGCAGCAGTTCTGCCTGTGCAGGTGGAGGAAAGTTGCTGGGATGGGAGGGGAAAAACATCCTAATACAGAATCTGTATGTATTCAGGTTGTATGACCAAATGAGCATTCACTTATTTCAAAAGGTGTAAATCTGCCTCAGTTATATAAAGCTAAATTCTCTGCTGGTGAGAATTTGGCATGCTGTATGTACACTCTGTAAGGCAGGGTTTGGGACAGAGGACTTTATCCATTCCCAGCCAAAAGGAATTTCATGTCTTCAGCTGATTTATTGTATTATTTATTGAACTCCAGCAATATGCTCAACCCTTGACAGAAAGGGGATTAGGTCCCCATAACCCATACATCAGAGCTCTGGGCCATCCACAAAGAAGCTATATGCCTCTCAAAGCTTCTCACCTGCCAGTAGGAGCCATACTGTCATGAGTGCCTCTGAGGTAATCATCGCAAGGGGCAGAACATAGATATGGGATTTGATTCACTGTTGTCCTGCACCTTGTGCAGGCATTTATATCGGTACAAAATGAGTGTAAAATGTTACCTCTTGGTCTGATTTGTTAGCATTTTACACCCACTTTGCACTGATGTAAATGACTGCACAGGGCAGTGGAGAAGAGCAAGTAAAATAATGTTCATTTGGTCAGCATTCTCTTACTCTGATATTCCCTACTGGGTGGAAGAGGTAGGAAGATGCAGTGGAAAATAGCATCACCATTGTCTCTTCCCTCTATTCTCACACCTGGGCCTTCCTCACCTCAAAGAACCCTATCCCCATGGAAGAATTGTGGAGGGGCTTCTGTAGGATTGTCACTTTCTATGTTTGGATAGTGCCTAGTACAATGCTCCCCATCCTTAGTCCTCCAGTTGTCCTCTGAAGATTACTGCAATATAAATGTAAATAATAGTTTTTTTAAGAGACGATAGGGACAGTGAGTGACACTGAGGTTGTTATACTTATAAGTCGCACACGGGATCTTTTATAGAGGAGAAGGCAAATATGCCGCATTTATTGAAAATACAACAGTTAGCATATGCTTTACACACACACCAGTTGATGTTTATAGTTACCAGTCTGTTGTAGCCTGAGTCAATCTAATGGCCAGTTAGATTAAGCATGAGTGAGGAGCTGGGCTCTGTCGGTCGCGATCCAATGCTTTGCAGGACTGAACCCAAAGTTCCATGGCAAAACACCCCAGCTTTATAGTTGTAAATTCCCATTTGAGTCCATGCATTTTGCAATGTCATCCTGTAATCATTAGTCCTTAAGTGGTGTTAATCTTGGGGTTTTCTGCTGTTATCATTTGATGGTTATTGTCCGGCTTCCCATCGTTATCTCCTAGTTGTTGTCTTGCCTTCGGGGGTGCCTGCCTCACCTCTGAGGTCGTCAATGCTGCTAACATTTTTGGCATCAGATACAATGGATGTTTTCTGTTTGTCTCCTGGTCTTTCCAAGTCTCTCACTTTTTCTTGATCATCTGACATTTGTGATGGCTTTGATACCTCATCTTTTCCTGATGCATGCATTCCTCATTCACACAATCTCTTACAAAAACCTTCAAAGGTATACAGACAGCAGTATTTTATATTCAGCAGAATACAGTGTAAATCAAGCCTTGCTAAATCTTACAACTAAAACAATTCACATTGTGGTTCAGGCCCTCAACATTTTTCTAATCTATTTATCATAGACAATACAAAATCCTGTCTCTTATTTTCTAAACCTTAAAACAAAGAAATATACTTAACTAGAGTGCCTAATTTGTAATACATATAGGAAACCATAGTAGACATTATAATTTATCCTAAAACAAAAGGGTGACCGTAATCAGTCATAAGGATTGTTTTGGTCTGTCATTCCTTTCTGCTATTCAAAAAGGGTGGCTGGCAGGATGAAATCAAATCATACATTAATTCTCATAGTACAATTATAAAATCCTGGTCCTAAAGGTGGCATTACCCCTATTTCTTCCGCACAAACACACCCCAACCCAGGTCCACCAGATCTGAGCCCACCTCTCACGGAAACAGAGGTGATCTAGCCCGATGGTATGTGTCCCCTGGATCTTGTGAAAGAGTGGCATTGTTTTCTCTACAAGGAGCTAATGTATACAGTATGTATATACTCATTTTGGTCTAGTAACTTGAGAGTACATCTGAAATGCAAAATTAGACCACTAGTATTATTTTTTAAGCAATTTTATGTGGCCGTTGTAATTTTTCTTAATTTGATCACAGATTAGTATTATGGGGTTTTTTTTTGTTTGTTTAAATTAGGCTGTGGAATTTTGCTGGCTAAAATGGTGTTGGATGATGAGAAGAAAAGAAGGGGCACAGCTTTGCTGCAGTCCTTGAACATGCTTGTCCAGATAGATGGAAAGGAGAGGAATAGCTCCGAATATAGATGTTTACTGGAACACCATGGCTTCACAAATGTAGAAATTAAACTGACAGGAAATGTGTTTTGTTTTCTGCACTAAGAAATAAAGAAATGTTATTTGGCAATAAAAACCAGAACACATCAGCAATCGCATCTGATGATTTTTATTATAGGATTGGTTTCCCATCAACAGCTTATGCAAGAGATATGTGACTTTGGAAGCTTTCTGAAACTACTTCAATAATTGAGAGCGATTATATCCATTCCGAAATGTGAGTAAAATGCCAGAAGCAGGGCTGGCTCCAGGCACCAGTGAAGGAAGCAGGTGCTTGGGGTGGCCAATGGAAAGGGGCAGCATGTCCGGGTCTTCAGCGGCGGGTCCCTCAGTCCTTTTTGGAGGGAGGGACTGACCGCCGAATTGCCGCCGAAGAATGAAGCGGCGCGGTAGAGCTGCCGCCGAAGTGCCGCCCATTGTGGCTTTATCTTTTATTTTATTTTTTTCTTTGCCGCTTGGGGCAGCAAAAAAGCTGGAGCCAGCCCTGGCCAGAAGCTACCCTCTTCACTTGGCAGCAGTAATGCTCTGTCTTCATTGAATTGCTAGTACTTTTTAAAGTTACCCCATAATCAGAAGACATACCAACAGTCATACAATAATTTTGGCATTGCTAATGAACTACTTTGTTGCTTTGTGTTGTGTAGGCTGGCCTTATTTCTAGACCAGAACATGCTGCTGTTCCCACCCAACTCTCTCCCTTGGATGTTAGTGCGGCTCTCCATGTTCTTCTTCAAGTGTTTGCTCATGTCAATTCCATTCTAGATGTGTACACACACCCCACCATATTTTTATTTTAAAAACCTAATAAATTCCATACAAAACATATTAGAAGAAGTTTAAGTTGCATGCTTAAGCCTCAGAACGGGTTTTTGTTTTCCTTTTTCGGTGGGGAAGAGGAGTTGGGTGGAAAATGCCAATTTGATTAAATCAAAACTTTTCATGGGTATGTATCAGTTTCAATTAAATTTTCACTGGAAAAGGGTTCATGGTCCAGGATGAACTTTCTAGTTAAAGTATGTGTAGGTTCCCCTCCCCCTACCATAGCCAATATCCAAAGGGTTTTCAAACTGGGGGTCGGGAGCCCTCAGGGGGTTGGGAGGTTGTTACATGGGGGGTCATGAGCTGTCAGCCCCCACCCCAGACCCCGCTTTGCATCCAGCATTTATAATGGTGTTAAATATATTTATAAGTGTTTTTAATTTATAAGGGGGCGGGTCGCACTCAGAGGCTTGCTATGTGAAAGGGGTCACCAGTACAAAATTTGAGAATCACTGCAATATCCCAATTGTTAGGGGATTTAGCTGTGAAGCAGAAGTTGCAGGTTCAGGTCCCTGCTCTGCCTGAAAAAGGTTGCATGTGCCACCCTTGTGCATGTGTATTGATCCAGCAGCAACTAAATCTGTATGGGCACTGGAGTCTGCTCCTGTGAATTTAGTTATAAGAGCAGGTCCTAAAATAGCATATAATTTCCTTAACATTCTTAGATGCATATAGAGCATCTTGTTATATGACACTTTAGGATAAAAGGGCACTGTCATTTTGAAATGTAGTCAACTACATAAATGAGTTAACAGTTGTTTCATGGGCTGCAATTTTTGTGGTTATTCAATCATACTTTCCTGGTTTTAATTTTTTTTTCTTTGTTTCATGTTGTATGAAAGGTCAACACAAAGGACAGGTAAAAATTATTAGAGGGAAAAGAAATAAACTAGCTATACACAAAGTGCTGTCGAATGCACAGCTGAAAAAATAACGTTTTTTTTTTGTCTAATCTCTTTCAGATATAACCTAATTTTACATGTTACTTTTAAAAATAGGTATAATGTCAGACAGAAGTGTGGCTTGTAAGTTTGCAATATACTTTCAGCATAGAATAAAGAGGAACATGGGAACTGATAGCATGTACAGGGTGCATAAGTTTGCAGTAAAGGCCCAGCCCTGGTCTACAGTAAAAACTTATGTCAGTATAACTACATTGCTCAGGGCAACGCAATGACACCGACCGAACTCCCAGTTTAGACAGCGCTATGTCAACGAGAGGGCTCCTCCCGTCGACACAGCTACTGCCTCTCGGGGAAGTGAAATACCTACGCCGATGGGAGAAACACTCCCGTTGGCATAGGCAGCATTTTCACTAAGCACTACAGCAGAGCAGCTGCACCGGTGCAGCTGTGCCGCTGCAGGACTAAGTGTAGACAAGCTCTATGGAGGCAGATCTCTACTGCCATGTAGAACCCACTGTGTTGTTTTATATTCAAGTAATCCACAAGTCTTAATAATAATTCATTGCTAGTAATTTAACAGTCTTTATTACCTACATTGTTAACATATATACAGAGCATTTTAACTCCAGGCAATCTATCAGCCTAACCTAAAATCAACTGCTTCATCCAACTGTCAGTTCCCACACCATGAAGAATCTATTCATTCTCTTAAAACCACAGTAACACCACACCCACACCAAGTTCACTGCAGGTCAAACCCGTAAATTAGCTTTCTGAGTAAGTGTCTCATCTCTGAACTGCACTGAAGAAAATATTCACAGCTCACCTAGCTTCATAGTCAACTGGATCATCCTCTGAATTGAATAACTTTGCTGATAAAGCATATCAGATATATAGTTTACTGCCTCACCCCTGAATTGTATCTAAAGCTGTGCTGGTGGTGGAAAAGAAAATGTATATACTACATGGTTGCTGACAAAACTATTAAATTGCATATCTTAGAAAGAAAAAAGGTTATCAATTGCAAAGTATAATTTAATACATATGTGGCCTTTATGACAATTAAATTAATGTAGGTATTTAATGTTATAGAAAAGATTGTCTACTGTATTTTTTTAAATAATGTGATTAAAGATTGCACCACAACGTACAGGCACAAGAAGAAAGAATTAACGTTGCATGTGCAACCTTAACATTTAACTGTGCAGCCTCACCAGTCTCACAATGAAGCATTTTTTTTTCAATTAAATAAATACATAACATGATTCTCAGATTTCTCATGTGGCCATTTTGTTAAAAAATTATATTTTAACCTTTGGTGACACCGAAAGGCATGGGCAATGACAACTATAATGAGGCAGAAGAGCCATGAAGACAAAAGGAGGAGCAAATGGGAAGCTGTATTTTTTTTTCTTTTGGCATTAAAATGCTTCTCTACTCCATCTGTTGCCCTTTAAATCAATGGGGCTGGTCAGCGTGGGTAAGGCTGGCAGAAACGGGAGCTACATAAATAACCGAGGAAGGATTCCTAGCCCGTTTAACGTGAGATTAGAAGCAGCCAGCGCGTTGCTAGCTGCGCTGTCACTCTGTTGAGACAGCAGCGTTTCAAACGGAGAGATGGAGAAAATGCACATCTGGCGGACGAGGGAAGCAGCTGCAAATCAGCCACGTAAGCCGCCTTCCCCGTGTGCCACACTACGGCAGAGGGCGCCCAGCGGCTTGTGAAATGCGGCGCTGATACGGACACCTACCGAGGAGGAGCAGGTGCCTGCCGGGCAGGGAGGGGAGCGGGCAGGACGCGGCAGCCAGGCCGGAAAGCTGGGCTCTAGGCGCCAGGGCGGTGCTGCATTAGGGCGGGAGTGAGCGGGGCCGGTGTCTGCCAAGACTTGCCTGTCACCAGCTCCAGCCCCAGGCCGGGGAGCGCGCGCGGCGGGACAGGGCTTGCGCCGTCAGGTTGAAACAGAGACGTCACAGCGAGCGCGCGACGCGGCCGGAAGCGGGGGCCCGAGCAGAACTGCAGGGCGGCCCCGCCTCTCTGCAGCCGGGCGGCCAATGGCGCGGCGGGGGCGGGCCCGGCGGGCTCGGGCGTTTAGCGCATGCGCGGAGATGATCCTGCCTTTTTTTTTCTCTGTGCGTGGCTGTTGCGGTGGGTTTTTCCCCCAGCGGCTCCCGGCTCAGCAAGAACATGGCGGAGCAGGCCCTCTCCTTCGCCAAGGACTTCCTGGCGGGCGGCGTGGCCGCGGCCATCAGCAAAACCGCAGTGGCGCCTATCGAGCGGGTCAAGCTGTTGCTCCAGGTCAGCAGCGCGGGAGCCTGAGGGAGGGCGTGTGGCCGGGGCTGAGGCGGGAGAGAGGAGGGGCAGCGGCGCGTGACCTCTCGTCACACAGCGCGCGTGCACTAAAGGGCGCAAGGCGCTGAGCACGCTGTGGACCCAGCGCGCCTGTCTCGCGCCTTTGCCGCCGCAGCAGCAACGGGCTTGGGAGCTCGTTCGCCCCAGCCAGTACTAGTAGCCGGTTACTAGAGAGGGTGGAGGTCACGTGGAGGGAGGGCGCGCGAAGGAGCGGAAGCCACTTCTTCCGCTATGCGACGCGATTGTAGGAGGGGCCTGGCGCGCGAGGAAGGCGCGTTGGGCGGGGTTGGTGGGGGGTGTATGTGTGGAGGCGGCTCGCTGCGTCCCACTCCCAGCGAACTGCTGGCGCCCGCTCGCTGGCGCTGACGCGGCCACTCCTGTCGTATTGTGACAGTCACGTGACGGCGGGTGGCGCCAGACGTTTGTTCGTCGGGGGGGTGGGGGTTCGGCAGCCAGCGACGGACTCCTCCCCTGCCCCGTCGGAGCCCTGGCGGCGCGTGGCCTGGCCGGGCCCCCGTCGCCATGGACACTCCTCCTGAGGGCCGCTGTGGGCGCGCGCCCTTAGTTCCTCCCCCTCCTCCCGCGCGCTGCCTGGGGGAGCGAGTCCAATGGCCGTTTGCGGGACCGGTGACCTCGGCGCGCCCCTGCCGGCCGCCCGGTGCTCGCCGCGCGCTGCGGTGTTTGCCGGGGAACGGCCTCTGGGTGTCGGGTTTGGCTTCGTTGGGATCCAGGGCCCCAGCCTGGGGCCGATCGCTTCGCCCCGGTTCCTCCGCCCCCAGTCGGGTCAACAACGCCGGCCTGAGGCACCGGGAAATTAGCGATGGGGCCATATAGCTACCCGGGAGACTGACTGGGGGGGGGGCGGCTCCCTTTATTTGAAGTTAGTCGCTTACGTTAAATGGTTCAACTAAAAATCTCATCTCGAACATTTGATTTTCAACATTGTGAGATCATCACCCAGGTGCGAGTTTCCCCAGTTATCAGTCTTCCAGGCGGCGAATCTGTAGAAAATTCTAAACCTTGGACCTAGGCCCAACTATTTTTCTGGTGGAGTTCACCTTTTAAGTTTTTCTTTATGAACGTAAATAAGTCACATCCTCTTTAATTACTGAGTTGTGTTGACCTGGAGGGACTTCCAGTATTATGTACAAGCAGAAAGCTTCTATTATAATTGTACTAATAAATAGAAAACTCTATCCGTAGTCTCCAGTTATGAAAGAATTTCTGATTTCTAGATATTTACAACCACTTTTGAAAATGTACAGTAAAGTTGACTTGTGATGGGTGAAGGGTTGTAAACAGTTCGATAAATGATCGTTTGGACCAGTCATTCAAACTTAGTGATGACCCTTACTTCTATTCTAGCATGAGTATAGATAAACAGTTTGAACTACTAATATTGATTTGCACACGTAGTGTTTATCGGATATGTGATCAAAATAATAAATGTATTAATTTTTTTTTTTTTTTACAGGTACAACATGCAAGTAAACAAATTGCTGCTGACAAACAGTACAAGGGTATCATTGATTGCGTAGTGCGTATCCCAAAGGAGCAAGGAATGCTGTCCTTTTGGCGTGGGAATTTGGCAAATGTCATCAGATATTTCCCCACTCAGGCTCTCAATTTTGCTTTCAAGGATAAGTATAAGCAGGTGTTCTTAGGAGGAGTGGACAAGCACACTCAATTTTGGAGGTATTTTGCTGGTAACCTGGCCTCTGGTGGTGCAGCTGGTGCCACTTCTCTCTGCTTCGTCTATCCCTTGGATTTTGCAAGAACCCGTTTGGCTGCTGATGTTGGAAAAGCTGGTGCTGACAGAGAATTCAGAGGTCTGGGGGACTGTCTAGTCAAAATTACCAAGTCTGATGGTCTGCGTGGCTTATATCAAGGGTTCAATGTGTCTGTGCAGGGTATCATCATCTATAGAGCTGCCTACTTTGGAATCTATGATACAGCAAAAGGTAACTTATAGGGGGGCCTGGAAAGTTGCACAGGCAACCTTAATTTGGGGCATTTCCTAACTTTTGAGTGCTTGACTGCAATATGAAAGCTTTAATGTAGCTTTTTGTATATAATTTCATTCTGTGCTATTGCTTTGGAGATTCATATAAGTCTGTGATAATTTGTTATTTTATTGGAGCCATTAGTATCAGCCTGCTTCTAGTTACTGGCGCCACTACTTGTTTTATTGTTAGTCAAACTACCTTCCAGCATTAAAGACCTAAGTGTAGAATCTTGCTATCCTGTCAATGTTTTGTATAATACTGGAGAAAATACTGTTTAAATCTTTTAAAAATGTAAAATGCTATTTGTGGATTGACAAAGTATTTGTGGACTACATATGGTGATAGAGCAGCTTACCACACTTTTAGCAGAAACAAGTTCCAATAATGGGATAGAGTAGCTTCAATTTTTTTGACTTGATGGATTACTGAGGCATATCGCTGCTATCACAGTAATACAGGTTATATTTCACTTAAACAAGTTAGTGTTTTTATGGGCTACTTCAGCAAACTTTACTCTAAAGGCTATGAATATTTGACCTCTCCTCCTTCCCCCTTCTATTTTTCAGTCTCAAAAGTTTCCAAGATATTCTAAAACCAACATATTTCAAATCCTTGGGCGATTCATTGATAAAAATACTTTTTCTAATCAGTTATAAAAACAAAAGCACTTTATTGTTAATTTAAATTTCTGAAACAGTATATTAACAATCTTTGGAAGAGAGATGTAAGTGTGGTCATGGTGCAGCATTTCATGCATTGCCATCCTTATAGTAGACTGAGTTTCTTTCTCTTGTAAAACTTTGAATGACAGGTGCTTTTGTAAAATGTGAGAGTTTGAGGAGGGAGTGGGTATAAAACTAGAAGTTATGTTATGGTGTCTTTATTGCAGGCATGCTCCCAGATCCCAGAAACACTCACATTGTGATAAGCTGGATGATTGCACAAACAGTGACTTCTGTGGCTGGTGTTATCTCCTATCCTTTTGATACAGTGCGGCGTCGAATGATGATGCAGTCAGGACGTAAAGGAGGTATGGTCTTGATATTTATTAGTCTAAAACTTTTGTTCTGCAGTTTAGCAATGGTAATGATACTTGCCAGTGCTTTTGACTTAGTGCAAAAGCTGGTAACTTCAGTTCAGTTTATTTTTTGAGCAGTATTTAATTTTCTTAGAACAAATCCATCAACACATTTTATATAGTGTGAAACCGATTGTCTTAAGCAATGATTGTCATAAGGATTTAAAATCACAAGACTAGCTTTTAGGGAACTAGTACTTTGTAATATTTACAAATGAGTTTGGTACTTGTATTGAGGATGCTGTTTTTATGTAGGGCAGTGTTTGATCTTTATGTGGTATGGGTAATTGGCAAATAGGTAACGCCACATGGGCAATTACAGCTTCCTGATCATTTACTGTCTCAGTTAGGTTTTAATAAAATTGAAGTTTTCCCATTATAACATTAAGTTGCAGTTAAGAAAAATACTGAAGCAAATAATCTAAATTGGGGGAAAAAATTCATTTCTCCACAGCTGACATCATGTACTCCGGAACAATTGACTGTTGGAAGAAGATTGCAAGGGATGAAGGAGGAAAAGCTTTTTTCAAGGGTGCATGGTCCAACGTTCTCCGAGGCATGGGTGGTGCTTTTGTGCTCGTGCTGTACGATGAATTAAAGAAAGTAATTTAAAAACAGTCTAACTAGAATTGGTAACCAAGTTGAGCAGATCATGTAGAATAACTTTACCATTATGGACCATTGACCTTCAAGAAATTCCTGTGTTGTCTTATTTATCGGGGCCAGATCACGTTGGTAGATGGGGCTAGAAACTTATCAAGGGAACTGATCCATTTCAAGATTGCCTTTTTTTGCAGACACTGAAACTGATAGTTCAGCATATTGAATTTTCTGTATCAATGTTGGGATATCAGAGGCAGTAGTTCTGGGTCTACAGAAGCAGTTTGGGCAAAGAAAGTTGTGGGGTTTTTTTTGTTTGTTGTTTTTTTTTTTCTATATTTGCCCTCCGATCATTCTCTAATTTCCTGTCTTATAGGACCGTAAAATTGTTTGCGTATTTGTTTAACAAATCATGTCTATTCCACTTGTACTTAAGCACTCTGTACCATTTTGCACAGCTGAACCTTTAGCAAGTATGTTCTTTTAAATTGGGGCATTCTGCTGTAAAACAATAAATATACTTACTCTGTTGAAACTAATTGAAGCTTTGGCTCTCCTGGGGAACTTTTGCAAACATCTTTTCATAAGAACATTCCAGTTTCACCTTATACCTTCACTGCTTGAACCAGCACATTACAACATGGTATATTCATATTATCTCTCTAAACAGGGTTAGGTCTGGTAAATGCTTGGATGGGACATTTCCATGGAAGATATAGGTGCTGTACACAATGGTGTCATGAAGTGGCAAACTTCCATCAGTCATTCAATTCTCTGTGCTTGATATAAAGAGTATACTGTGCTACTGGAGGTGGCTTTTTGGATGAGTTTGTCTTGGCTTGGGTCTCAGCTACCTGGTCCCTAGTGTAAAGTCATTTCTTACGTAGCAGCTTAAAGGTCCCAAACAGGGACTTAAATTCCATTCTGCTAGTAAATCACTACTGCAGAGTGATCTCAAACTGTGCTCTAATTCTGACTCTGTTTCATATATACTTTGCATGTTGTAAATGATTGCAAAAGGTGCAAGTCAGCTAAGAATCAAGCCCTAAAAAATAAAAGGCAAGGGAGTATTAGTTTTGTGTGTGTTTGTTTTTAAATAACCAAGCTTTTCACCAAGACCTAAATATGTTTTAAGTTGGGTGACCTGTCCACATTTCACTGTAAAGGCATTACTGTTCCCGGTAAGCAATGACTGCTTGAAAACACTTATGTATGTTCATAGTATCTGGTATCGCCCTTGGATTAGTTTTGATCAATGAATGCTTTAGAGGAAGGTGAAACTTAAATTGAGCTTAAATTTGTTTTAGGATAACATTTGTAGGGGAGGGGGTAGGCTTGATTTCCATAGTAATCTAAAGGACTATGTAGTTTAGAATACTTGAAGTGGAGAGGCTATAAAAGAACTATAACAGGCAGACTTAATTTCCTTGGTGGAGGAGTGTATGGCCAGCATAAGCCATCTGTACTTTAATCGCCCCCTATTGCTGTAATGGTTCAGCCCCTATAAAACACTCTACAGCACAGAAGTAATTTAGATCCTTCGTTCCCCTTGTCATCCAGGCTGTGCCTTCTCTGCTTAGCCCTGTGCTAGGTGCAGCAAAGAATCTGTCCACAGATCTCTGTAGTCTTGTCATTCACACCACAAGTTTTTTTGTTTTTGTTTTTCTCGGTACAATGTAAATAGCTTTTTTGGGGGGAAAGCTGTGTTTTCTGCATCTACAGAATGGTTTACTAGTCAATTATACTTGTCCAAATACACCAAAGGCAATTTGTGTTGCGCATTATTACTGATGGCGTAACTTACATGTGTGACAAGCAAAATAGAACCTGCGTGATCTTTATTATTGGGGACAATAGTGTGTGAGGAGTAAAGAACCTATATGGCTGTCAATCCCAAGTTGAGTTGGCAGTTGTGGAAGGCAAATACTCCTTTTCATAACTGGCAGCATCGATATAATAAAGATAAACATGGAAACCTCTTTTTGTTCCTCTTACTGAGAAAAGTCATACTTTTTTATTGCTATCAGCTCTAAAATGGGTTGACCTTTTACATTTTTATGATGTACAGAGGCCTGATGTATTCCCCCCCCCAAACTGTTTTGTGAAGTAGAGCACATAGGAGGCAAAAAGAAAATAACATCCTCCACCTCCAAAAGCCTCAACCACCTCCCCCCTTCACAAATGGAAAAATATGTTGGGGTATGGTGTGAGGTCTTTTAGGACACAGGCGCACTCCTCCAATGGGAAAAGGTTGGGAACCATTAATATAACCCAGGGGTGGGCAATAATTTTCACAGGGGGGGCTACTCCATGAATTTTGATATGTCATCAGGGGCCACACATTTCTACTATGTTAATGGAAGAGGTTCAGGTCTGGGAGGGAGTTTGGGTGCAGGAGGGAGCTCTGGACTGGTGCAGTGTTGGGGTTTGAGCTCTGGGAGGGAGTTTGGTGCAGGAGGGGGTTCTGACCTGGGGTTGGGGTTTGGGAGGAGGTGTGAAGTGAAGGCTCTGGCTGGGAGGTGCTTATACAGGTGGCTCCCGCCTGGCAGTGCAGCAGGGCTTAGGCAGGCTGCCTGCAGGCTGTGGCCCCACGCTGCTCCCGGAAGTGGCTGGCTGCTGGCACCATGGCACATCTCTGCATGCCCCTTGGCGGGAGGGGGGCAGCAGGTCTCCGTGTGCTGCTGGTGCCTGCAAGCATTGGCCCCGCAACTCTCATTAGCTGGTTTACAGCCAATGGGAGCTGTGTGGATGAGGTGGGGGCAGTATACGGAGCCTCCTCCCACCTCCCCCGCCAGAGGCACGCAGAGCCATGCCAGCAGCAGCCGGCCGCTTCCATGAGTGGCATGGGGCCACAGCAGCCAGGCAGCCTGCCTGAGCACCCCACTGCACCACGGGACTTTTAGCGGCCTGGAGGTCGCGAGGGTGCAGCCAAAGAGCCTGGTGGGCCGGACAGAAATGTTAGACGGGCCAGATTTGTCCCGTGGGCCGTATTTTGACCACCCTTGGTATAACCTATAGTATAACCCTGGGCAGTAGTCGCTCAGGCCACTTGGTCTATGATTTGGCTAATGATTTTTCCTCTGGAGGCTTGAGGTTCACAGACATTTGTCAGAGTTAAAGCTGGATTTCTTCCAGTACCAGTTAGCCATTGATTTTAAGGTTTTTATGTAATGTAATCACATTCCTTAGATGCATGGTACATCTTCCAGTAACAAACATGATTAACTCCTGTAGGTATTACTGCTAGCAAGTATGTTGGTTCTTATCTGGAACATACTTAATGGTGTTATTTCTCATACTAGTTTGTGCAGAGCTGGCAGCTCCTGTGGTGTTGGTTTCTCAGTTCAAGCTGCTGTTTCAGATGTCAAGACTACTTATTAAAGCAGTTAAAAATAAACAGGATCCATCCTAGTTGCCTCCATTAGGGGCCATTGGTAATGAAGGTGGAGAGAATACAAAAGGTACAGTAAGTAATGGTCAGCACTCCACAGTAAGAAAAGACCAAAATCTGCTGCTAGCACTGGAGCAGCCACTGTGATTGGTATGGTATTGAAATGTTTATATATTATATATTTTTATGTGTGTGTGTGTGTGTGTGTGTATATATATATATATATATATACACACAAACTGGAGGAGGGGACCCAATTTTTAAGGGAGTGTTGATGGAACTTGCATCCTCTTCATCTCTGCTGTAAATTACAGCCTGTATCACTTTTTGTGCTTTCTATGATTCTTTATCATATTTAGCAACAGCAGCTTTGTGTGATTATACAGTGTGGGAACATAGAACTCAAACAATAAATGAGACATTTAAAAACTTTTGTTTTCTGTATTATTGCAACAACCAATTTCTATTCAAATGTATCCAATCACAGTTTAAACTTAAAAAAAAAATAGCCCTAGGAAAATGGACAGCAGTGAGATGTTCAGAAATTTACACTCAAAAAGAGTTTATAATTGGAACTCACCTACTACTGCCATTACTCAGTCTTTTGGATCAGCTGTACATGCTGAATAATAGAAAATTTCAAAAAGTATAAAAACTAGCCAGTTTTCACAAAGCTGGCCTCTAAATATATCAATTATATGCATATTTAATACTTTCCTCCCTCTTAATTTTCACAGATGTGTTTCACTGGACATTATGAATCTTTTTTTTTTTTTACACTGGTTATGTATGTACCAACTCAGTTTAATGGGAATAGGATATGCACCCTGAAAAATCAGGCCCTAAACATCTCAAGTTGAGCATCCAAAATTAGTGGACATGTGACCATTTTAGTCTTATTTTTTTCTGCTCTCCAGTTGCACTTATGTAAAGGGGCTAGTAATACCACCTTTCTTCACTGACATGTTGTGAAGATAAATTTGTTAATGTTTGTGAAACAGATGTAAGCACATGTTTAGTACTGAGTTTTAAAAAAAAATGTTGAATAGCTATCAGCTCAGTGAGCAACATCTGTCTTGCACACCAAATGAACTCTGGTCTTGTGGGAAAAATATAGAATATGATCATATCATTAAAGACTATCACAATACTTAAGCACAAGGGGTCAAATTTAGGTTTGACAGGCAGCCTTTATTCAGGCATTTCCTTATGTATGAGTGCACTGCTTTGCAATGTATGTTAATTTTCTTTTAACAGTTTTGTATGAATTACCTAGGTTTCAAAAACCAAAAAAATAAACTGAAAATAAACTTAAATTGAATTGTGTGGAACCATATAGACCCTTTACATGGGTTATCAGCAAAGACTGTAACCTTTAGATCCAGAACACTGATTTCTACCGCTTAAAATATATTGGAGTAACTGATAGAAAATCACCACCAGCTACTGCTATGTGGACCAGCCACAAAAGTGAGATAAGACACTTTGCCAGTGGGTTTCATAAATATTTGCTAGACAGCAGAAGAATGATCAGACTCAAGAATCTCTGATTCTAGTCCAGGCTCGGGGAGGGTGGGGGGAGTGTTCTCTAGTGGTTACAGACGCTTTCCTTTTTTATTCTATCTGCCCCTGCCCTTAGAATGCACTCCTTCAGCTGGTCTCAATCCTTATCCCCATCCCCCCAAAGCCTGCCCCATTTCAACCCTGCTGCAGTACAGGCTATCTCTGCCCTGGCCTAGCCCTTCCTGGACCCTGTCTCTGCCCCCTCTGCATTCCAATCAGGCTGATTCCTCCTGGATGTTAGAGAGAGCACAGGAGAGTCTCCCTGCTCTCAGTTCCTGTGTCAGGCACCACAGTGTCCCCTGGCTGCCAGGAGGAAACTTACAGGAAAAGGCTGATGGAAGTAGAGCCACTCTAATAATTTATGAATGCTGTATGTTGACCTAGTTATTAGGCTTAACCAAGAGATCTTCGATGACCTGAAACTTGAAAAAGAGTCATACAAAGAGTGGAAACTAGGTCTAATTACAAAGGATGAATATGATGTAAGCAAGGTCTGAATGAACTCTCCCCTGACAGCTAGCTGGGAGAGAGAGAGACTTCAGGAGCAAACTGTATTTGTACGAACACACCTACTCTGCTTAGATATCCAGCAGATAGTGTGGTGTTGCTCAAAGTGATCAACTTTGGCCGGTGTTGGGTTACAAATCACTTTAGTACTGAATGCAGGGGAATGAAATGCTGTTATCGATGTTGTTGTCCTTGTATGAATAAAGGGGAGCAGGACTGTGATTAACCTGTCCCAAATGAGGGGGTCAGCCTCAGCTGAAAGGACCTCGTTAAGCCAGGTGCTCAAATGCCAGAGCCTTGTGAAAATAAGAGGGGTGGGGATAGGTATCCCAGCCAGGAGGTGTGGACTCTCCTTAAGGGTCCCTGGTCTGGTTTAACTTGTTCCTCCCTAGTGTTTAAAGATAAAGCTAAATAGGCTTCATTAGGAGCCTTTTGTTATGCTAAGTATTCAATGAGAGCTGAAATCACTTGTGTTAGAGCAGTGTTTCTGCCCAACCTACTGAGAGCTTAAAAAAATCACTAAGAGACTGATCTACAGAGGTCACAGTAGAAAGGCAAGTGGCAGCAGAAGGTGACTGATGGGCGGCCGGTGGGAGTGACCAGTGAAAGTGGAAAGCAGTTGGCCGGCAAAAGTGGTGAGCAGTTGCCCGGCGGGAGGCAACAAAAAGCAGCGGCTGGCAGGGCAGCCAGGTGGTGAGCAGCGGCTGGCGAGGTGGCCAGCCAGATCAAGTGCTCAGATGGCGGAGCAAGCCAGGTGTCTTTTTCGCCGGGTGGGAGGTGGACTCATACAGATGCACCTCTGAACCCTGGATCCTCACTGACCAAGGACAACTACTGTGAGTGGGATATGGTGAGGAAGCAGAGGGGGGCACAGTAAAGGAACTTTTGGTTGTAGAACATGAGGCAGAAGACGCTGCCCCACGCACTCTGGGGTGGGTGTCCTGCTCACAGTTTTAGGTTTATGAATCCTGCTTGCAGCATTTTCCCTAATTATTGTTGAGTGACTTCTCTCCTTTCATTAAAAGTTTCTTTTCTACGCTCAGACTGTGTGCTTGCGAGTGGAGAAGTATTGTCTTTCAGGCACCCAGGGGTGATGTGTAATTTTCCCATGTTATTGGGTGGAGGCTCAAGCTGGTTCTGTGTTGTATTGTGGGAAAGGAACCCCTAGATATTGAACCCTGCCCAGGCTGCTGCCGGCTCCACCTGTCAGAAGGGTTACAATTAAAAAAACCCAACACAAGCATATAGGGACAAAATTAGAAAGTTTAATCTCATTTTGTTCCTTGGCCTAACTAGGGACATAAAGTATAACAAGAAAACATTTTACAAATAAATTAGAAGCAAGAGAAAAACCAAGGACAGGGGTTGGTCCTGGGGCCGGTTTTGTTCAACATCTTTATTAATGATCTGGATGATGGGATGAATTGCACCCTCAGCAAGTTTGCAGATGACACTAAACTGGCGGAAGAGGTAGATACGCTGCAGGGTAGAGATAGGGTCCAGAGTGACCTAGACAAATTGGATTGGGCAAAAAGAAATCTGATGAGGTTCAGCAAGGACAAGTGCAGAGTTCTGCACTTAGGAAGGAAGAATCCCATGCACCGCTACGGGCTGGGGACCAACTGGCTAAGCAGCAGTTCTGCAGAAAAGGACCTGGGAATCACAGTGGATGAAAAGATGGATATGAGTCAGCAGTGTGCCCTTATTGCCAAGAACATTGCCAGCAGAGGGAAGTGATTATTCCCCTCTATTCGGCACTGGTGAGGCCACACCTAGAGTACTGTGTCCAGTTTTGGTCCCAGCACTACAGCAGGGATGTGGACAAATTGTAGAGAGTACAGCGGAGGGCAACGAAAATGATTAGGGGGCTGGAGCACATGACTTTACGAGCAGAGGCTGAGGGAACTAGGCTTATTTAGTCTGCAGAAGAGAAGAGTGAGGGGGGATTTGATAGCAGCCTTCAATTACCTGGAGGGGGGTTCCAAAGAGGATGGAGCAAGGCTGTTCTCAGTGGTGGCAGATGGCAGAACAAGGAGCAATGGTCTAAAGTTGCAGTGCGGGAGGTCTAGGTTGGATATTAGGAAACACTATTTCACTAGGAGGGTGGTGAAGCACTGGAATGGGTTATCTGAGGTGGTGGAATCTCCATCCTTAGAGGTTTTTAAGGTCCGGCTTGATAAAGCCTAGGCTGAGGTGATTTAGTTGGTGTTGGTCCTGCTTTGAGCAGGGGGTTGGACTAGATGACCTCCTGAGGTCTCTTCCAACCCTAATATTCTATGATTCTATGGTAGGCCCACTATTCAATGAGGAGGGAAAGACAATAACAGAAAACACAGCAATGGCCCATGTATTAAATGCCTTTTTTGTTTCAGTTTTCACCAGAAAGGTTAGCAGCGATTGGACAACTAAAAGAGTGAACAGCAGTATAAATGGGGTAGGATCTAAGTAAATGATCTTTGCAGCAGCATTCTGAATGGATAAAAGTGGGTAAAGTTGCATTTCTTAATGCCAGAGAAAAATAATAATCCAGTCGTAAGATCATGAGGGCCTGCATTAGAATTTTAGCTGTGAGGATGGATAGAAAAAGATGTATCTTAGAGATGTTATGCAGAAAGAATCACCGAGATTTAGAAATAGTCTGATGTGAGGACCTAAAGAAGTTTGGCTGCCAAACTCTTTAACAAGTCTATACTTAGCATGTGTGAACCATGATTTTTCAACGGTTAATAACTTGGCCAAATTTGGTTGATATTCTTAAGGATGAATAAAGCACATTCTTGTCACCACAGCAACACCCCTGCTGAATTTCCACAGGTTTCAAAGCAGGGAGGTACTAGAGATTGTCAATGAAAAGGTTGTAAGAGGTCTTTTAATACGGGCAAAATAACATTTTTTTCCCCTAAAGTTGTTCTAACAAATTACTGAGATGGTTTTTTTTAAAACACTCCAAGAATATTCACCCTCAAGCAGACACGCAGCATGGAAAAGCTTCTGTCCAAATGATTCAAATTTGACAAAGTTATAAGAAACTGAAAAAAGGGCCTTATAATGTAAGTGTTAGGCAACATTTGTAGGGGAGAGAAAGGGAGCGAGTGTGCAAACATACAAAATTGCCATGAGGATTTGTAGTTGTTTGAGTTGGGGAATCCAAGTGCTTCATTTTGCTTTTAGAAGTTATTTAATTTCTTCAACAGTAGTTATTTCTTCTGTTTCATATTTTGTGGGTGGTAGATCCATCCATTCCCTCTATTGAAGGAAGGGAAAAAAATCTGCCTTAGTATCATACATGAGATTAACTAGAGATTTACCACTTGAGACTTCAGTTTATTCATTTAATGGTTAAAGGTATTTAATGGAATTATATCATTTTTTCTCCTTTAATTTTTCTTTATAACCCCACCTCTTGGTTATCAGAGAGTTATCATTAAGAGGAAAACAACATTGGTACACCAGTATTATGATACCTCAAAGGCAAAATCAACATTACATTGTTTTGCAATGTAAAAGATGTTTCCAGAAAACAATACGTTCATTTGTTCCAGCTAAGAGCCAATCATGTTTATTTCAACACTATTGATGTGATGGTCAAGAGCTAAATGTCAACTAACCATGTCAAACTGAATAAAAGTAAAGGAGGTGATTTGAATACTGAACTTATGTTTTTCTCCCAGACATGGTAAAGAAAAATAAAGTTATTCTCAGTCTGTGAACATCTCTCTGTTGTCTAGTTTTCTGTTAACCCAAATAGATTGTAGAAGGGTGAAACACTTTGGTTCTTACAGTTTTTACTCAGGCAAAACTCCAATTAATGTGAATGGGAGTTCTGCAGTCCTTACTCAAGCATGTTAAGACTGTATGAAGAAGCAACACAGCAGGGCTGGCAAAAGAATTATCTTTATGTTTTGGCCCTAGTCACGCGACATTAGTCAGAATTACCTGTAATTGACTGGTATCAATAGTCACTCAGCATTAGAATGGGAGAACCAGTGGGCTGGAACAATTGTGTAACAGCACACAACACTGAACAACAGCAAAGAAGAATTCACATCAAACTCTCTTAATGTTTATAAATTGAAATGCAAACCTCAACTTTTTGTGTCAGACCTTCCAGTCTGTGATAGATCCTTACAATCAACAAATTTTACATAAAGAAAACTTACCTGTATATTTTTATCAGATATTTGGAAAAGTTCATGAAATTTGTTTTTTGGTTGCGGAACTGGAGAAAACATTTTTTTCAAACTGCAGTATCTTTGGGAACAAAAAGAAATGGTGAAGAAGAAGAAAAGATAGGTACAGAACATGCACAAATATTTTCTGTTCTATTACATATTTGAGACATTTCTTATTTTCCCTTTTCAAGGTACAATGAATCAGTGTAGGAACTGAAAATTTATGCTTGGTTAGTGCAGAGTGGATTAACATCAATTAATTGTTTAAAATTTTGATTACTACTACTTGTGACTGGTTAAAAAAAACAAACCAGAAAGTCACTCTCTTCTAATACTGAATAAGGATCTTGATTAGAATAAGGAAACCATTTTAGGCCTGATTCTCCATTGCCCTGAACTTTATGATGCAATTTACATCATTGCAAAGTAAATGTAAAATGCTATCACATAGAAATGATAGCAATTTACATTTATTTTGCATTAGTGTAAATAACCACACAGGTGCAGCACAATGGAGAATTAGGCTCCTTATTAAAGCTCTTCTGTTTCACTTGTAGATCTTCTGCCCAAAACTTGCTCCACTGCCATCCGACTGACCTGGCTTCCTGCTACAGTGTTAAAGAAACAGTACAAATATTATTTGACAGGATTTAATATATAGGAAAGCATAGTTATAGACATGTCACTGATTTCACTACTCCAGGTGTTTACTTATATAAATTAGATTGCAAGCTTTTTGGGACACAAAACTTTAGAAAAGACCATTTTTGTATGTAACTGCACCAAAAACTACGTTAAAAGAACATTATTAAGATTGCAAAGTCAAGCACTCCTAGGTTAGGAAATGCCAGAATTAAGGGTGCCTGGGCAATCTTAATTCTGCCCTCTTGTGTGCATTCATTACAATATAGTCTTTAATTACATAATCTCATATTATTTTGCAGAACTCCTGCCTCATTTAATTCACAGGATGGACCTCCTCAGGGTTGTAGTGAATGAGTCTATTGTGTGTAGATTCCCTGGCTCATTTGTTGCAGAATTTGGAAAGTGTGCAGTGAATGAGGCAGGGCTCACAGGAAGAGAAAAGGTGGTCTCCTAGTTGAGGCAGTTGAAGGATGCCCTCAAGAACTGAATTCTATCCCTGCCTCTGCCAGAGTTCCTATGAGATTCTGTGCTCACTTAAATCACAGGTGGTCACTAATTGTGTATTACACTTTTTAAGAGTACCTGACTTGCAATCCTTGGTCTGAGCTGCAGAAGTGCTGAGCGCTCACAACTGCAACTGAAGTCAATGGAAGCTTCACTTTGAACACATGAAGTTCTATATAACTCTTGAGTACTCTGAAAAAGAAGGTCCTAGCTGTCTCAGATTGAGCATCCAAAATTAGTGGTTAGTTATGACCTTAACCTCTCTGTGCCTCTTCTTCCCATCTGTAAAATGGGAATAAAATAGCCCCTTTCGTCTCACAGGGGTATTGTGAAAATAAATTCATTAATGTTTATGAAGCGCTCTAGGGAAGGTACTATAGTAATGAGCACCATGTAAAAGCCTATTAAAAAATCAGTAATTCTGTCTTCATAGCAGGATTAGAATATTGTGCAGTAAAAAAGGCCTGGGGCTCACAGACTGAATAATGAGGATAAAACAAAATACTGACTAGTGGTTCATTAAATGTGCACCATTCTGTGCACTGAATGAGGCAGAGGTCCTGTGGAAAAAATGGTATGTGATCATGCAATTAAAGACTGTATCATAATGCATATGCAGAAGGGTGATAAATCAAGGTTGTACAAGTTGCCATTTCCTAACTTCTGAGTGCTTGACTTTACCACACTAATGTGATTTAATGGATTTTTGGTGTGTAATTGCCTAAGTTTTTAAAAAAGCCAGTTGAAAAAAAAAACAGAAATTCCATCATATGGCATCACATTGACATCTTCATGGGTCGTCAGCGGGGTTGGAACCTTTCAACCTCCACCACATAGACCTGTGCCATTTCAGCTAATAGATAACTGATACCAATAGTAGGTTGTTATCCTCGGTGGACCAACATTAGAGGGAGATGAGACACTTTGCCAGTGGGGTTCACAGATTTTGCTGACAGCAAGGGAATGGTGAGACTCAGGGATCTTGGGTTCCATTTCAGGCTCTGGAAGGGAATGCTCTAGTGGGCACAGACTCTTCTGCCCATCCCCCACAGGCTTTACCTCTTCTTCCCCATTCTCCCCAACCTGTCCCTCTCACAGTCCTATCTCTATCCCACCACTGGCTACCAGTCCCATTCTCCTCACTAGCCTGTCCCAGTCTCCACTCCTTAGGCATCTGATCCCAATCCCAGCCTCTTGGTCCAGTAAGACCCAGTCACTATCCTCTCCAACTCCCAGCCTCCTTGCCCAGCCATTACCAGTCCTCCCTCTCCTCATGCCTCAGTTCCTTGTCCCCAGTTGTCTTGCTCAGCCAGTCCCAGTTCCCTCCCCTGCTCCCAGTCTCTCTCCTGGGGCTTCTCGTCCAATCTCAGTGTTCTCACCTCCCCTGGCTGCTTGTCCCAGTCTCATTGCCCTGTTAGCCCCAGTTCTCCTCCTGCAGCCAAGCTCATTGTCAGATCTCTCTCTCCCCTCCCCACACCTTCTCCTCATCCCACTGGTTTCCAGTCCTTTCCCCCATTTCTCTCTTTGGCTCCCAGACCTAGTTTTGCCCAGCGAGGCCCAGTTTTTGCCCCCAACACTCTTTGTCCCAATCTATTCCCCCAGACTTCTCATGCAATGCCTTACACTGGGCTCTTGATCCCTCTGTATTTGAATCAGACTACTCCCTCCTCCATGTTGCCTGGGTGCTAGCAGGGTGTCACTGAGAGGACAGGGGAGACAGGCTCCCTGATCTCAGTTCTTGTGTTCAGCTCCACCTCAGCTCAGAGCAGCTGGGAGCAGCCATTATAGGGAATGAACCCCTGTAGTCTTGGTCTGGAGCATGCTCCAGTCACTCTGTGAGGATGGTGCATAGGCTATTGGGTCAGCATCAGGAGCTGTGAGAGGCTCAAGCATGCAGATGAGGGTCAAATCTTTAGAGATTTCAGCTGTTAAGCTCTGGCAAGGCCCTACCGAGCATGTGCAAACCTCAATTATTCAAAAGCTTATAACTAGGCCAAATTTTTGCAATTTTCACAACAACAGCAAAAGACACAGCCCTGGCACAAAGGGTACCAGTCTGCCAAATTTCAAATCCCTGCTCCAAAGCATGGCTGCATCAGAAAGATTTCTTTATTTTTTTTTGAAATGGGCAAATCAGCATATTTTTCCTAGCCTAATTCTCTGAGATGACTGAACTGTTTTGGCGAAAGAAAGAAAGAAAGAAAGAAAGAAAGAAAGAAAGAAAGACAATTCACCCTGATGCAGCATGGAAAAGTTCTGTCCAAATGGTTTGGCAAAGTTATAAACAACTGAAAACAGGGGTCTTAGAATGGAAACCTTAATAAAAAGTGGTGGTACCAGTTCCCCCTAATATATTGCAATCCCTTTATAAATATCACCCTGCAAAAAAAAAAAAAAAAAAAAAAAAACAGGCAAAATTTAGACACTTAAAGTTGTTTTTGGGGGGTGTACACATGTTTCACAAAAAGTTTTACCTTTTGCACAGAAAAAATATGACCAGTGCCACTGGGATTGTTCCAAATGCTACGAGGAGTGAAACAATCGTAGTCGTAAGAACTGCATCATCTGGCTTACCTTAAAGAAAGACAGTTATACATTTTTTGCATAGTAAAATGAGCACACATGGCTATGTCAAATAGCTGCTTAGATGACTGATAGCAATGAATGCCAGCATAATAAGCCTTCTTGTAACCTGAACTACCTTTCAGTCTGATACTTTACTGAGTAAAGGACTGAGGAGCAGATAGAATTTATAAATCCAACAGAAGCATAGATCAACCAGGGCCATGGAGCCCAGGAGTTTTGAGGACTCCATCAGAAGACAAAAGAGGAGGAGGACAGGGATGAGGATACAGAGAATGAGGATGAGTAGGAGAGGACATGGAGGTGGAAAAAGAGACGACAACAATGAGCTGGTGGCAAAGGAAAATGTGTTTATGATATGCCACACTCATCACCGTGGTAGCTGAGCCCTTATTGCTGTTTTAGTCTTAACTCTTTCTGGCATTCATTACCATAGTATTTGAGTGGTTCCCAAGTATTAAAAGGTACATAATAATCTCCCTCACTTCCTTCTGAGCAGGAAGAAATAAAATATTTGAATGGAATTAAGATTTGTTTGTGTCTGTGAAGGTGAGACAGTAAGTGAAACAGACAGGTAATTACCGAGGGAAAATTAAATAAAAGAAATACTCAACATCCTTACCAAACTCAATGGGCTCACTCCATTCCCCCCAATTCTGGCTTATGAGACAAGCACCTCCCTTTGCTCTGATTTGCAAGGTGTACTTTTTTTTCACGTTGTAACTCTGAAATGTGTAGCTTGTTCCTTTTACCTAAAAACAATGCAATTTAGTAGTATTAATAATAATAACAATATGTATTATGGTAGTGCCTAAGGGCCAGCCAAGAATGCAGCCCCATTGTGCTAGACACTGTACAAACACAGAATAGTTAGACTAAGTACTTGTCTTCTTGGTATATGTAGATGTTAATAACATGAAAGTTTTCATTTGTTGATCCCAGCTGTACAAAGAGTATCCTGCTTATGGAAACAGAATATGGTTGTGACACACTGTACCTCAAAATGGCACCCTGAAACCCCCATATTCATCATTCATATGTAGTTGTGATATTTCATACAAAGCATGCCATATAAGATATCATATGAAAGGTCATGATCTGCTGAAACCCTTTGTTCTGTCCAAATATGTATATCACCAGTGTGTATGAAGTTATGAG